>NC_079195.1:211761540-212361540 GCF_029499605.1 Hyla sarda | reverse complement strand
CCCCGTGTCACCACAATACAAACAAATCCTGATCCCACAGTTACTCCTTTTTGCCTCCTATTTGACCTTTTTAACTGCATGTGACCCAAATTATATATAAAAAAAAAAACATATTTATAGTTTCAAAATGTTCTAAAAAATCTCCTTCCTATTCTTGGTGATTAAACAATCGAACATGGGTGGAAAATAAATAGTCTTACCTTTCTTTGAGGTTAAAAGGCATCAATTCTGGTACATAGTGAATAAGAAACTTACTTTTACTTACTTTTACCTGACTTTTACCTGATTTAGTGATTCCAAGAGTCCAGCCTTAGACTACCGATGCTCTCAGGCTGGTGGACCAACCAAGCTCTTTCCTTCTTTTTTAACACTTATTTTCTTCCTCCTCCTCTCCTCTTCACACTACGAAGAAGGTGGAAGACAGAAGTGGGTCCGTCTGCTGCGCAGGCGACCATCTGGTGAGCCACTCCAGAGCTTAATAATGTAAACAGTTCCATGGTCGCAGCACCAAAAATGGACGCTCTGGTTAAATTTAAAGCTGTAGATTTATTGGTTCCCAAAAGTGCGATGTTTCAACTGCAGCCGAAACGTCACACTTTGGGGAACAAATAAATCTACAGCTTTGAATTTAACCAGAGCTTCCGTTTTTGGTGCTGCTACCATGGAACTGTTTACATTCCTCTGTATAGAGGAAAAAACTGAAAAAATGATGGGCACTCTCTGGCGTAGTAGCTCAAAAAACTAGAATTGTGTAGAGATGATACCCACCACCACACCAATAGTGTTGTACTTACTTTCACAGATTGTGCAATAAGATGGGCACAACTCAATGGTAGGTCTGGGGTAACATTAGGTATATACAGTCTTCTGCTCATGGTCCCTATATCCGCATGCCAAAAAGGGAGCGGAATAAACCATAAATAGACTCAAGTGGAAAACACGGGGTTAGTCTTGAGCCCTGCTGTCTGAGAGGTCGTGGAATAACTTCAATGTGGCATATGATGCACAGGACTATTTTTATTAGGTTAAAGGGATTTACAACAGGACAACACGTTTCGGTGCACTCTGGCGCCTTCCTCAGGTCCAATAATTACTTTTAAAAGTCCTGGGGAGGTTCTGCCTGTGCAGTGGCATGATACATATGACTAAGACATAACACTGGCGGATTGGGTTGCTGGAGGCTTTCTGCCCAATGCCTTGGCTACTGGGGTACCTTGGCAATATACACTTCTCCCCAAAACACATTAGCTATATTTATGTTAGACATTTTCAGATAACACTAGACACTTGCTACCTTTCCGCAGAACTGAAGAGGTCAGGCTTCGCATCGCTTCTTGTACCGGTCTCCAACAAAATGGAGGGCCTTGGACAGGAAGTGACTCAGCGGTGCATCCTCTTCTTAACCCCCCCCCCCCCCCGCCAACAAGGGCGGACCACTCAAGTTCCACTTAGGACCAGGAACTGCAACTTGACTTCCTTGCCCAGGGGTGGGACTCTGGCTTTGGCAGGGACCTTTTGGGCGCTTCTCTACCAACAGATTAACCCTTTCAGGTACAAAGGCATACATTTTGGCATGTAACATTGCTTCCTTACGGATCTTGCACATGATGTTCACGACTTCAAAGTTATTTTCAACAATGGATAATGGAGTCCTTTTCACCTCCTCCACCATTTTACCAGCGCCTTTAGAAAAATACATTACAATTAGAACAGTCCAGTACACTATTCTGGTACAAACTTTCTCGGACACAGTTCAGATTGGGGGGAGGACTTGTGGCTTTGTGGCATATGGCACACACCCGAATCCTGTTCGTGAAGCCAAAAGTTTGTGGTGAGCCACGGGGGTGAGGTGAGGTGTAAGGGGCAGATGGTGTTGCCAAGGGGTATTAACCCTTTCGTGTTCGTGACACCAGGGCAGGGTAGTACTGCTTGCATAGCCCCCTATATATAATAGGGAGGAGCTGCAATTGCTCTCTTCTCTTGTGATTCTCTTCCTGCTGAGGTCCAGTCAAGTCCAGCCATTGGAGGCCTTAAGTCTGCAGCCACCTGTCAAATGCAAGTAAGCTAAAGTCATCTAATAGTCAGTCATCAAGTGAGTCAAGTGAAATCTACTGTCTAGTCACGTGGCCTGCATTATAGTCAGTCTAACTACTGCAAGTCCCAGCAAGCCTGTGAGGTCTCTCTGTGTCACTGGCCACCTCTCTGGGATACTGGCTGAACTGTATAGACTATAACACCTGTCTAACCTCAGTGAAAGTTACCATTACCCTTAAACTGGCCTTGGACTCTTTATTGCCCCTGCCTAACCTATGACTAACAGGACTACCTTTGGATGGTTACATAGGCAAACCACACCCTGGCAACACGAAGGGGTTAATACCATCTACGCCTTGGCAACACCATCTGCCCATTACACCTCACACCCCATGGCTCACCACACACATATCTAGTTCTAGCCTTACTTATCCCAGCTCACCTACATCTGCATATATAAGGCAGCTCTGCCAACTTGCTGTTGCCTAAGTGTTGGTTTTTCCTATAGACACCTAATCCTGCTATCCTGCGTATTCTGATTTGAGCACTTGTCCTGGATTACGATTTTTCCTGACCCCTCCTGAACTGTGTTATCACTCCATTTGCCAAGTTGGAATGCCGACCTGAACCTGATGCACCTAAATCATCTGGTCCACTGAGCCAACCGCTACCCATTTTGGCTTGTAGTGTGACTGGGTACCCTCTAGGAGCAGAAGTTCAGATTCCATATCTGTGAGCTCGATAAAGGGTAAAACTCTGGAGGGTACTTAAACTTCACTTCCAGGCTTGGTCCAAAGCGACACAGAGTTGGTGTCACAGTGGGTCCACACCGATTGCTTATCCATATGATGGACACCTTGGCAGCGAAGAAAATTAATGATCAGGCTCTTCAGTAAAGCATGTGCTTCATTGGATATGCATTAAAACAGAGTTCCAACTCCAAACCACTCCACTGCTCACACCGAGCTCCCAACATATACACCCTTACGCATTTTATGAGCATGCGCACTTTGTCAAGGATACCTCTTTTACACCTTGGCAGTACCAGAAAGAACTCTATGGGTCCATCTACCAATTGGGTGTAGTGAATCTAGCAGAGTGTTATGGCTTCTGTTCTAAATAAATGCTGCAATGCAGATGAGAACAAGGTCTAAGTTTTATGATGTGTCTGGAATACCAGTTCCAAGTATCAAAAGTTAGAGCAATACTTTCTGAAAAACAAAAATAACCTAATAAAAAAACTAGATCAAAAACATCAATCCATGGTTTAACAAGTTGGACAAACACTATAATCATTCTTCTCATCAGCTCTAAACTACTAAGAACTAAATAGAGAGGCAATATATAGAGCGGCATTATTCCTGGACAGGAAGGTATCATTAGAGGAGCAGACGCCTTGAACAATTCATGGATTGGCTGGGGAATAAGCGGAGGGAGCGCCTCTAATTACTTTCATATTTTTGGATAATTTTCCAGACTGACTCACACAATACACATGGTTGAGTTTACTGGTACAATATTAGTTCTCTGCTGTAATCTTCTCCTGATGACAGGATAAATATTGTGTAAAGAGACTTATGCTACTTGGTGATTAACCAAAGTTACTTATTCTTAAGATTTATTGTCCTGAGTTTCCTGGAGAAAAGTCTTTTACGGAAAGTTATCAAAATATATCACTACTATAGACACTAATAAAGTAGTAAATTTGATATTTTTCAATGTTACATTACCACTTCTAAGATATTTTATATTTATTAATAATACTTTTGTTCATTATCGAGGGGGCACATATTATAGAGATGGGCAATTTAGCTACTTTGATGCCTTTGGCGGGAGGGGGCCCAATTTTGATTAAGAGAGATGAGCAAAACGTCAGTAATTCATGTTGGGTCTGATTGATTAGACTTATAATAACAAACTAATAATAGTAATCACAGCGCAAAACAAATTGTCCCGGTGTGCCCCTGCCTCTGCCGATGTATGCCTAAATGCTTTTGAATAAAGAATCATGGATGGCGAGTGCAGTCTCTTTTGGATTCTCCTTCTGTGCTAATAATAGTAATAGCAACTACTGTTTTAAAAATGTTGTCTGGAAAGTATTGGGTTCAAGACATTTTTATTTTTATTTTTTTTGTTACCCACTCGTGAGGTTTGGGGGGTAGGGAAATAAAGTTATCGGTAAAATGATGTGTTGGCTTGTAAAGAAAATCATATTTTGTAATTTAGGTATCTTTGGGTATGTGCAATATTGACTGCTATGAAGACTGTTATTTTACAAGGCTTTGATTGGAAGTCCTAGTGAATCCATCGCCTGAAATTGATCTAAAAAGATTCAGATTTGCTACGTTTTTGAAAATTCGGAATACAATTTTCTTTTCATGCTAAATTTAATGTGATCATCTCCACGATTTAGTTGTATTCCCTTTTCTGTTGTGAAAACCTGCATAGGACTTTCCTCTGTACAATATTAGTGTTCCATCCAACAACGAGGAAGAAGTTAGGTCCAAAGATCATGGGGATTTGTTAGACCATGAAAATAAAAATATACATAAGCAGTATTGTTCTGGGTTGCAAAATTCTGCACCATAATGTAGAGTCCATTGTGATCTACAGAATGCTATGGGGAACTATTTATTTTGTGTATGTCACCATTTATTATATTTGCTTTGTGATTTCTTGTATGACTAGGGTCTGTTGCGTGATTAATTGTATGACTGGGGTCTGTTGCAGAAAAAGTAATGCCTGGTCTACACAATCCAATATGAGCCAGAATTAGGCTGGGTTAACATATTTGAAACGTCCGGCACAGTTTCCCTCCGGCGTGCACCGGAGGGAAACTGATGCTAGAACTGATCCCATTCATTTGAATGAGACAGTTCACAATCATCCAGCATCTCAATATTGATGCCGAATGGTTGGACATGCCGGAGGGCACCGGAAAGGGGAATGTAGCTTGCTGCATTCCCCTGTGCGCTGTGCAGAATCAATGGAAGCCGGATTCCATACGCAGTTGTGGCATCAGTTGCATCTAGATTTAGGCTGAGTTCACCTATGTCAGATGCCGGACATAAGTGAACCCGGCCTTACTGTTCTATGAGACTCAGCACAGCCATGTGTTTCATGGTTGCCTATTTGAATAGGGCAAAAGACAACACATTTACATTGGAGAAATGAACCTCCTTTTCGTATTATTGGTATAGGTAGCGCAGTAAGGTGTGTGCTTTATGACAGAAGCATTAAGCAGGAATTAGTTGAAGGAAAAAGGTCATAAGCTATTATTATTCTCTAGGAAGTTTTTAATATTCAATACAGAAAACGGCCACTGAATATCCCACCACTAGGGGTCCCCATATCTACTGGGACACTAATGTGTCCTGCGGCCGCATCATCTTGTCCATGAGCACGGTTCAAACCCCACCCCAGCCGGGTAGTGAGGATGCCGGGCAGTGAGGAACAACTTTCCCAACACCAGCCCCCCGTCACGATAACAACTCCACTCACTACTTCAGACTGTGAACCGAGGGTACATGCAGGGAAGCAGGCACTATACAGGAGGTATCCGGGAGCACATCTCGCCTGCTGCTATTTGTCTAATCCTCAGCCAGTCTGAGCTGACAAAAGCCTTGCTGAAGCTTGTAGGCCTTTAGCACCCAAACCCTATTTTGATTAAATTCATATATTTTTTTTATTTTTTTTGGTCAGGCAAGACAAATGAAAATACCAATTCTCTTTTTGCTTTTTTTATGTTTCTCTTTTTGCTTTTTTTAATGTTTATATGACATATGGGAAAAATATTTTTAACTGTTTAATTTTTTTTCTACATTTCTAAAAATGAAAGCTATTGACATTGTTTTTTTATTTTTTTTATTTTAACTTTTCGTTCTCCTGGAGCACTCATAAACAAGCAATCAATATACTGTAATTGTTATCTCCTACTAAGTCCTGAGATGGTGGGCCAAGGGGCCTTCACTAGACCCCAACTGTCCATCTTTATCGCTTGGAGGGTTTCAAGTGGATGACAGAGAGGTTAAAGGGGTACTCTGCCCCTGACATCTTATTCCCTATCTAAAGGATCTCCCTTCTGCACCCGGCATTCAGTGCTCGTGATGTCAAGGCCACGTCCCCTCAATGCAAGTCTATGGAACTTGCATTGAGGGGGTGTGGCCGTGACATCACGAGTGGGGTGTGACCATGACGAGCCTCCGCCTCGCATCGCCAGTCATCCGGCACAGAGCGAAGTTAACTCCCTGCATCGGATGTCTGGGGTGCCGCAGCTGAGATCGCGGGGGTCAGACATCTTATCCCCTATCCAAAGGATCTAGGGGGTCTAGGGGCAGAGTACCCCTTTAAATATTTTGTCAATGCGTAGACATTAAGAAAACATTGTGGTATCCCAGTACCGCATCCTATGCGGTCCCTTTTTGTGTATGGGTCCACATAGCCAGAGTCCCTAGGACGTAGGGGTCCATGTTGTATAGTCTACCCCTTGTCACCTCTATTCCGTCTAGTAAACCAGTAACTTATGCAAGGTATATGTAAATATAGTTATATAAATTTAAATGAATAGTTAATTACCTGCGCGTAGCGTACCTCTATGAACTCTATGGTATTTCTGCTTGAGGACCTGTGGAGGTCCCTATGACGTATGCAATCCCATCATTCTGTGTACGAGTGAATGACAGGTATTCAGACCAATCAGATTCACCCTGCCCCTGCCCATATAAGGGAGTGGCGGCCATTATTCTCTCTCTTGTTCCTGCGCAGCCAAGCAGCAAGCATCTCTCTTGTTCCTGCGCAGCCAAGCAGTAAGCATCTCTCTTGTTCCTGGGCTGTCCACCGAGAAGGACCTGCGCAACTAAACTTGCAGTGAGTTAGGCCTGAGTCTTGCGGCGACGGCTGATCAATGCTAAATCGAGAGTGTTTCAATCCCCAGACACTCTGCAGCATCACCGGACCTAATCTAACCCCTAAATCCGGACGGATCTGCAATATCTACCCTAAATTCAGAGACTTTCTAAATACCTCAAGGTCCGCAACAACTGTCAGTCACTGAGCAATATAAGGACTGTTATATTAGACTGTTACTGTGCCTTGGATGTACTGTAAGCACTTAAGTAAAGTTGTTCAAGTTGAATCTCCTTGTTGACCTTCAGTCATTTCATGCACCTATCGTTACTGGGTAGGGCGGCGATAGGCCAGAGAATTACCTCAGCATACTAGCCCTCAGCCTGGCGTCACAAACTATAGGGTTAACATTAACCCCTCATATACCGATACATCCCCACTACTATACACGCCCCAAGGGCTACCACAATATCAAAATAAAATTTATACAAATTAATAAATTTAAATACTGGTAACCCCAGATAATATTCTGACTTATACATTTTATATCTATTGAGCTATGCTGACATATATATATAGAAATAAATATATATATATAGAAATAAATATAAATGTATAGCCCCAGAACCTGTGAGCCACATTATAATAAAAAGACATAGCAAAGTGTCACTTTCAATGAGTCTTCACTAAGATCTCGCACGTTTTCCCATCAGATTTACATGGACTTGAAGAGATTCAGCCTTTGATACTTTTTTGACTTTATTCATGAAAGAAACAGTAAAGCTATCGTCATGGCAGATAATCTCCTTGTTATACAGACCATAGAACTGTAGGATATCTACTTTTATGAATGATTAGGTTTCTACCAGATTCCCTTTTTTTTATGTGTCTTGAAGGGAAGGTATTTTCTAGCGATTGAGAAGCGAGACTTTGAAGGTGTGCTGCTGGTCTTTAGCATATTTATACCTCATAAAATTTTCCAGAAATCAAAAGATTTTCATTATGTGGGTGGGGTACGATTGTCTGGAGAAGAGATATTCAATAATTTATAAAAGTGGCACAGTGGGAACACCAGAAAGTCTAGAATTATGGAAAGTGTGGGAGGATTTAGCTAATAAATGCGAACAAAACACTAACACTCTTCCGCGTGGCTCTATTAGCACATATTCTTCAAGATACACTGGATTCTTTTCATCCAAAGCTACAGATAAATATTTTCTTTCACAGCTGGGGGTTAGTTTTTCCGAGTAAAACAACAAAAGTAATTATTAATAAATTTGGAACCAGTGAAAGATCTGTAAATTTTATAAAGTACAACGAAAACACAAGGAGGAAATGTCTGCAGAGCAACTTTATTTCTCACCTTCTTCTCGCAAACACATGAAAGCCTAAAGTTACAAATAATTAACATAATATAGTGGGTGTTTATAGTGGGTTATCCAGGAATTGAAAAACAGAGATTATTTCTGTCAAAGACCGCTCCTTGTCTGTCTCCAGGTTGGGTGTGGTTCTGCAGCTCAGTTCCATTAAAGTGAATGGAGCCAAGTTGTAATACCACACGCAAAGTAGAGACAGACAGGGAGAGGTCTTTGAAAGAAATACAGTCTGTTTTTTGATTCCTGGATAAGATCTTTAACAATAAAATCCTTCTTTTTTTTTTTTTTTTTTGCTTGTTCTTATTTCAACATCAGCCAATGAACTCCTAATTTAGTGACCATAGATGAAAGACATGACACATTATATATATACCAATCTATGAAACAAGGTCAAACAAGGGCAAGGATGGTCCAGCAAGCAATTGGTTTCTTAGGTACAACTAAGGATAATATAAATAATAATAACATGTTAATAAATGTGAAAAGCCTGCAATTGTGGGTAATAATGGGTCTATCCACAGAACTGGACTTTGTAGATACTTTGGGGGCGCAACCTTATTAGTCCCATAGATCCTAGACAGTCAAAACCTATGAAGAAGAGGATTATAGGAAAGGTGGAGAATTGACCTAAGAGTCTTGAACTGGGTGTGAAGGGGGAAAAAAGCACAAAGTCGTCATGGTTGGCAAAAGCAAGCTCCATGATGAAGAACCTCCTTAATATCTATACACTACATTGTCTACGGTTGTTGTTAATGTGAGATTGTATAAAAGTAATTTTTTGCAATGTATACTTATGTTTTCATTTGTAGCATCAGAAGTTGAGCAGGAGGTGACTCTTTCTATTGTGTGATATATCATTTATTTAAAGGGGAATTGCGGCTTTATACATTTTATCCCCTATCCAAAGCATAGGGGATAAGAAGTATGATTGCAGGGGTCCCGCCGCTGGGGACCCCCGCCATCCCGATGAATGCCGGGGGCTGCACCGAGATCGCAAGGGTCCCCAGCGGCGGGACCCCTGCGATCATACATCTTATCCCCTATCCTTTGGACAGGGGACAAGATGTATAAAGCCGGAATACCCCTTTAATGTATAATAGATTCTATATCTATATTGTAATATAAATTGTCGGCGGTTAGTACAATATGGTTTTAAAACATTTCACATCTGACTGCCAAATTGCTGGTTGTGTAGTTCATGGTTTACAGTAGGAAACCCTTGACTGATGATCCACGTGGGAGATGCTGCGTTTTTTGCCACCACGTTGTGCAGTGGTCCTGCTGAAAGAAAGATGCTGCAAAGATGCTGAATAACACTGACTGGAGAAGGGACTTCTGCTGCTGGGCTATGAATAGGAAAGGTGCCTTGCATAACCCAGAGCTGACATTGTAGAGGGCCAGAAACAGGAGAAAGCCTAAGGAAGCTGGAAGAAGCTGCAAATGTGCCACAACATAGAGAGTAACCCTTTTGCTAAAAATTAAAAAACACAATATCAGTACTAAAGATACTTTTCAAAACATTTCAAAAGTTTGGTTCCAGGGATTCACCAAAAAGTTCTGATTTTGACCGGTCTAGTTCTGTCAGAACCTGTACTTCACCAATACCAAAAAATCATGGGTATAACACAGTTTAAGAGGCCTACAAGCCCTGGGTAACACTGTTAGGGCACCTAGGAGAGTATCTATGTGTAATGAGTGCACCTTACCAGTCTGTGTATTTTGCTCTCTGGTCAGGTAAGAGTTACAGTCTTTGTCCAATCAGCAGTGGAGTTGGTTGTGTTTCTAGGCTATCTGGCCTTTGTGGCTTGCTGCTGATTGGGACTTTCTGTTTCACTTTGCACTTTGTGTTTGTGCTCACATGTACTTTGTATAGACATGCCTTATCAGTTCTGTCTTGTTTGGCTTTTGACAGTGTTCTCACTGTCCAGTTTTCTGTCTGTACCGGTCGGTTTTATCCTGTTTAGTTTGATATCTGTATTAGTGACTTGTTTCTTAAAAGGGTACTCCACTGCCCCAGCATTCAAACCATTTTGTTCTGAATGCTGGGTGAGGGCTGTGGGGGCAGGGATGTCCCGGCCACACACCCCCAATGCAATTCTATGGGAGGGGGCGTGGTGGCTGCCACGCCCCCTCCAATAGACTTGCATTGAGGGGTATGGCATGACATCATGAGGGGCGTGATCGTGATGTCACAACCCCAGCAGCCCGCAGTGACGGCAGTGGAGTACCCTTTTAAGCATGCATTGGAATAGGCATAAGGCTATCCTTCATATAAGATAGATATAGGCATAAGGCTATCCTTCATATAAGATAGAGATAGGAATAAGGCTATCCTTCATATAAGATAGGGATAGGTATAAGGCTATCCTTCATATAAGATAGAGGCTATTAGATAGAGGCTATCCTTCATATTAGGTAGAGCAAGGTATGAGGCTTTCCTTCATATAAGGCTATCTTTCTTATAACATAGGAACAAGGACAATTAATACAATGGGGCAAAAAAGTATTTAGTCAGCCACTAAAGTTCTCCCACTTAAAAAGATGAGAGAGGCCTGTAATTTTCATCATAGGGATACCTCAACTATGAGAGACATAATGAGGAAAAAATCCATAAAATCACATTGTCTGATTTTTAAAGAATTTATTTGCAAATTATGGTGGAGAATAAGTATTTGGTCACCTACAAACAACCAAGATTTCTGGCTCTCATAGACCTGTAACTTCTTCTTCAAGAGTCTCCTCTGTTCTCCACTTGTTACCTGTATTAATGACACCTATTGTGCTTATTACAGTATAAAAGACACCTGTCCACAACCTCAAACATTCACACTCCAAACTCCACTATGGCCAATACCAAAGAGCTGTCAAAGGACACCAGAAATAAAATTGTAGACCTGCACCAGGCTGGGAAGACTAAATCTTCAATAGGCAAGCAGCATGGTGTGAAGAAATCAACTGTGGGAGCAGTTATTAGAAAATGGAAGACATACACGACCACTGATAATCTTCCTCGATGTGGGGCTCCACACAAGGTCTTACCTACCCCGTGGTGTCAAAATGATCACAAGGACGGTGAGCAAAAATCCCAGAACCACACGGGGGGATATAGTGAATGACCTGCAGAGAGCTGGGACCAAAGTAACAAAGGCTACCATCAGTAACACTCTACGCTGCCAGGGACTCAAATCATGCAGTGCCAGACGTGTCCCCCTGCTTAAGCCAGTACATGTCTGGGCCCATCTGAAGTTTGCTAGAGAGCATTTGGATGATCCAGAAGAGGATTGTGAGAATGTCATATGTTCAGATGAAACCAAAGTAGTAACTTTTTGGTAAAAACTCAACTCGTCATGTTTGGAGGAGAAAGAATGCTGAGTTGCATCCAAAGAACACCATACCTACTGTGAAGTGCTTTGGGGCTGTTTTTCAGCAAAGGGACCAGGACGACTGATCCGTGTACAGGAAAGAATGAATGGGGCCATGTAGTGTGAGATTTTGAGTGAACACCTCCTTCCATCAGCAAGGGCATTGAAGATAAAACATGGCTGGGTCTTTCAGCATTACAATGATCCCAAAAAAACTGCCTGGGCAACAAAGGAGTGGCTTCCTAAGAAGCATTTCAAGGTCCTGGAGTGGCCTAGCCAGTTTCCAGATCTCAACCGCATAGAAAACCTTTGGAGGGAGTGCAAAGTCTGTGTTGCCCTGCGACTGCCCCAAAACATCACTGCTCTAAAGGAGATCTGCATGGAGGAATGGGCCAAAATACCAGCAACAGTGTGAAAACCTTGTGAAGATTTACAGAAAATGTTTGACCTCTGTCATTGCCAACAAAGGGTATATAAAAAAGTATTGAGATGAACTTTTGTTATTGACCAAATACTTATTTTCCACCATAATTTGCAAGTAAATTCTTTAAAATTACAGGCCTCTCTCATCTTTTTAAGTGGGAGAACTTGCACAACTGGTGGTTAAACTAAATACTTTTTTTTTTTTTTTTACCCACTGAAAGTATTCAGAATATTGGCAGACTAGATGGGCCAAATAGCTCATAACTGCCAACAGACTTTATGTTTCTATGTTTCTTGTATTTTTTGCTTGTGTTTACACCTTTTTCTGTGAATCCTGAATCCCCACTACCAATCCTATCTGTCATACCATAAAAATTCAGGTCCAAAACAGACTTTACCAAAGTCTCTTATCAGATATGGTCTGATAAGGTTTTCAAAGCTATTCCTGGATTTCTCATATCTCACCTAGAGAAAATATAGTGATCTCCGAATCCGACCACCATTCCTGTCTCACAGGGGGGCATTGCTTAAAATCAGTGTTCTCTTAGGCTCAGTCCACGCTGATTTTTCCCCGTAAACCCTTAATGTAAAATGTCCTCACAGCTGTGGCGTTTGATTGGTTACCATCAGCAGCAGCAGCTCCGATAAGTACTATATTGTAATGCAAATTCCTGTCATCAAAACGGCTCATTCTTCCCGGAGTCACTAGATTGTTCTTATTCTTCAGCAAACTGATGGCATTTGGGATATCATCAAAGGGGAAATTGGGATATTATGTTGCTCAATTAATTTACTCAAGTACACATTTTATTTGAGATGGCAACCAATTATTATATTTCGGAGTAGCAGAAACAAGGCTTTTGATTGCATTGTACCGCAAGCTGCGCATTGTACAAGTTTTCACTTTGTCAGCTCCTTTTCGTTCCCCTTTTACATTTTATGAATCCAAAGTTTTTATTTTATTGTCTAAACATAGCAGATTTATGCAGTAAGCAAATAATTCGCAGCCAGGAATATCTTCTGGGATTCCCACCCCCATAAAATGTTGTTACTGTAGGTCAGGATTTGGAAGTGACTTCTTAGCTAGACTGTATTTCCACTGCTACTAAATAAACTTGACATGAAGATTTCACAATGTCCTCCAAAGAAATAAAACAAATGTCCGAATAACAATATTTTATATTGCAAATTTTGTTTAAAAGACACTCCTATGTGCCGTACCTTTATCCTTGCTCGAACTCCAGATGTCTCCAAGGAGAGATCTTCGGAGAAGGCTCCTACCCAGCAGTTGGTGACGTAATAGGCGTCTTCTAGGCAGATGAACATGGCAAATCTCCATGTCTTTGATTTCAGGATTCGGAGAGAGTCTCTCATGATCTCATAAAAATATTTGGACTATTTGGAATATAAACTATCTTTAGGACGGACCATCAATACTAGATCGGGAGGAATCGGAATTTTGCCACCTCCACTGATCAGCTGCTCGAGAGGACTGTGGTGCTGGACCAAGTGGTGCAGCCTCTTTCTTTTTTTTTTTTAATCAGCTCTCACAGTACTTGAATACACTATACATTTCATGGTGGCTATGCATGGTATTACAGTTGTGACAGAATTTTTTTGTCATTTATTTTGAAGCTTGAAGTGGTAACTCTAACATTTAGTATGATCACTGTTCATTTTTTTTTTTTTAAACAAACTATAGATATTTGGTTTTAAGTACAGTAGAAACATGAAGACATTGCACTGCTTCTCTTCTGACTCTCTTCTCTTTAATTTACGGGGGCTGGTGGGGGGGGGGGGGTGCGAAGAGGTCTTCTCAGTGCCTTTTGCTGGACTAGGAAAGAGGGACATATAAGAGAAATATTTTTTTTAAACATGACAGGGGTGTAAACAGAAAATATAGGGACTGATGGCAAATATAAGAATGGTCCCCTGCCCAATAACAAATGATGAGTCCTAAAAACGTATTCTCATTCCACAGGATAGATGTGTTATTGTGGGGTATCGATCTTTAGAGATACTGACTCTCCCCACTAAATTAAGTGGTGCATGAACATGCTTTCCTTTCATTGTCCATGGAAGTTATAGAGATCCCCAGTGCTCCCATTTAAAATGAATGGAGCATGTGCCAACACACCGCTCCATTCAATTGGAAGAGTCGGGGCTCTGTTCTAGAGATGATAGGGGATAAGGTTTTAGGGCTTTGACTTAGACTTAGGTAGCAAAAAACTAGAAAATACAGAACTAAAGCAAGAGATTTGCCACATCTTGTCAGATATGTTCGACACCTTTCTTTGGTTTCCAGGAGACGGCCTCTTCTGGTTAGATGTACAGAGCTCCCTGCATTTAGTTTTGACAGCCCCTCCTCTACGCTATGATTGACAGTTCTAAAGACTAATCAGAAGACTTCTAGACTTATCAATCATAGCTTAGAGGAGGGGCCAAGAAAGCTTTCTATACAAAGAGTTTAGGGCACCTAACAAGAACAGCCAACCTCCTGGACACTTACTGTGGCAAGATGGATACATCAAGCTTTTTTTTTTTTAAAGTAACAGCAGATATCATAACCAATCCACCTGGATACCAGAACTGGCTACATACATGTATGTGATGTTTATTGTATGAACAGTTTGCACAATGTAAGCCATTTACAAGGATTGTTACTAGTGGCTTACATAAAGGAAAGGGAGACCCACAGCAAATATCAATATAGGCCTCCTATTATAGCCTCTTATTTTTAGGACGGAAAGGTCAAGTATATATTTCCCCTTTGATTTTCATTGGTCAATACCCCCCTTCATTAATATTGTGACAATGCAGTTCCCTGGAGAGAGAAGTTCTGCACAGTTTGTTACTAATAAAAAAGGAACAGGACCAACCAAGATGGGGCCCCCTCTCTCCAAGGGCCCGATAGCAGCTGTATGGTCTGTCACTATGGCACGTACACCCTTGGTTGTTATCTATATCTTCCCATATATTCTGCCAAGTCATATACCTTTAAAAACAAAAATGTAGCAATTTGATTTTCGTCAGACTCTTGTGTCTCAGAACATATGTCTGCTCTGTTTTTTAAATACCGTTCGGCAGATGAGGTGTATGATAGTTTTACCTACAATTAACTCTGAAAACAACACAGTCCTGGGATAATTCGTATTGATTCTTAGTCATTCTGGACCATTTCGTGATTACAGCTACATCGTTCCGCTTTTGTTTTCTAAGACGGCAAAATGTCCCCAATTAACCTTTTCATCTAAGCAAATCTACTACTCGGGAACATCCATAAACACAAGTGACATTTCCCAAGTGCCTCCAGTTTACTACTTGAAAAATGAGAGTGAAACACTTCATACAAAGCATTGCTTCATCTTTATCTTAGTAGCACTAAACCCTATCACCTTGCGGTCACATTCACACACAGAATTTTGTAGCATTTTTAGGTTTAGTTTACAGGGAAAATCAAAACACACTTCCTACAAAGTATTTTGAGTTTTTTATTTATTTTTTATTTATTGATTTATTTATTTTATAGTGCTTCTTTCTTTCTTGCCTTTCCTTTTTTGCAGTAGGTTCTAGCTAAAACTTTTTATGGTATTTTCCCTATAGGCATATCTGAAGGACTTGAAAAAAAGTTTAATAAAAGAGGACATGCTAATTTGATGTGTATGGTCTTGACTATTCAAATAAACTAGACACTCACTGTAATTGTAATACTGAGGAGATTGTTTGCGGCTCTGACCATCATAGGATAGAAGTATTAAAGGAGTAATCCAGACAAAAGATCCACTAGATGTTAGATTAATTGGGGATGGGGTCAGACCACCCTGACCACCCTAACCACCATACAAATTATTAGAATGATGAAACCCTGGTCTCCCAACCACACAACTCTGCCAATGAGAGTTTTAATGGAGCAGTGGTTGAGCCCCAGGGGCATTGCTATAGGGGGTGCAGAGGTAGTAGTTGCACCAGGGCTCTGGTGCCCTGGAGACCAGTATGGGTTCTGAGTTGTTGGACCACAATGATCTATCATTTATCAAGTATCCAGTGGAATATTCCATTAATTCATGAAGACAACCCATTAATAACCATAGGAAACCAACTTCTGTAAGCCCCCTGCAATCTAGGTAGACATTTTCCCTGCAGTGGCCAATGAAACTGCATAGTTGCCTATACATTGACAGAAGAACAAGATCCGCTCTTCCAGAGGTTCTCAATGAGCAATCACCTTTTATTGATTCCTTAAAGAGGTACTCCATCCCTAGACATCTTATCCGCTATCCAAAGAATAGGAGATAAAATATCTGATCTCTGTTCATGACATCACCACAGCCGTCAAGCCCCCTCCCTTTATTTCAATGGGAAAGACATGAATGGAGGTGGCGTGATGGCATGGTCACTTGTTTGCTCCATGTTTGCTCCATGCACCAGATTACTGAGCTGCTGGCCGGAGATTGCGGGGGTCCCTGCAGCTAAACCCCCCATGATCAGACAACTTATCCCCTATCCTTTGGATGTCTAGGGGCGAAGTACACCTTTATAGTATTACTGTCGCACAGACATGATAAAAGTTTGGATTGTTCAGGGTCTAAATATGTATAAATATATGTCCCACTTTTGACCATTGACTAGCCCGCCATTTTGTTACAGTTACAAAAGAAGATAAGATGGGCCTCCACAATATATGTCCCACTTTTGACCATTGACTAGACCCCCATTTTGTTGCAACTTCAGAAGAAGAAAGAAGGGGTCAAGAGCGTAGTTGGGTGACGCACCAATACAACCAGATGAGTGCTCAGCCGCACTGAGGTTGGACTGTTGAGTGGAAATTTTTCTAAACATGTCACTGCTATTTTATATCTAAAATATAAACTAAAATTCAGTTTATTTAAAAATGGCAATTTCTGTCACAGGAATATAGAATTCACTTGAGTCTCCGAGAACAGGAAAATGTGTTTTTGATGTTGCTGTCATAGTAATAATATACTATTCTTCTGATCATACAAGTGTTCAGTTGATATCAGTAGGAGACAGAAGCAAATGTACTATGTCTAAGCGTTACCTTTGCCAATAAAACATCATCACAAGGTTGACGTGCTCAATTTTAAAGGAGAACAGCGCATTGCTCAATGTAAACTTTAACAATACCCTGATATGAAATACATATGGTCTTTTCATTAGGGGACACACTTTGTCATAGGTATTTTATATTTACTCTAAAGAGTAATTTTCTTAGAATATACTCAAAGTCAGCTGAACAAGAGGTATAGAAAAAAAGGATTTTAATTTTTTTAAACAGAAACAGTGCCACCATTGGCCATGTATGGTATTGCAGCTCATTTAAATTAAAGAGGCTGAGTGGCAATATAAGACACTAAAGGGGTACTCCGCCCCTAGACATCTTTTTCCCTATCGAAGGGATAGGGGATAACATGTCTAATCGCGATGGTCCCGTTGCTGGGACCCCCACAATCTCCGTGCAGCACCTGAAAGTTTTAAATATTATGTTTAGAACGCTGGGTTCTGGCAGGAGTGGGCGTCATTCCCCCTTCCATAGACATAAATGGAGGGGGCGTGGCATGATGTCACTACCACAGTCTCGAACCCAGCATTCAGAAAAAAAAAAAGTTCAGAATGCCGGCGTGACATACAGGAGATTGCGGGGGTTCCTTTGGATAGGGGATAAGATGACTATGGGCAGAATGCCCCTTTAACATAAGTCCATAAACAGGAGTGGTGCTGTTTTATGTAAAAAAAAAAAACAGGCCATATTTTTTTCCAGTCTCGGGGTAAGTGAATTATATTATTTCCTCCACCTGATTTGAAGTCCGTGCACAGGACAAGCCCCATTTCCCACACGTGTTTTACCAAAATGGGAACTGATGGGAGAAGTTAAGGAAATCTTTCCAGATGTTTTCCTTATTTTAGGATGTATTCCAGTTAATCATGAAATCATATTGTTAAAGTTTTATATGGGATAGTGCGCCCCCTACTGTAATTTTTTAGAATATTAGACATCGGCAAGTAGCTATTGGAACACATAAAGCTATGAGGCCGAACTCTAACTCCTTATATTCTTAATAATCTATTTTACTGATATCCACCACAGTAGACCCCTTTTTAGAGCAAAAAGGAGCTTACTCAATAATAAGATCTGTCAGTTGCCCCACCATTTTTTTTTTGCAGCCTTAAAAGCAGTACTCCACCCCCAAACATGTTATCCCCCTTCTCCTAAGGAGAGGAGATAACATGTCTGATCGCAATCTCTGGGCCGGCTCCGCGCCATCCATGAACACAGAAGCCTAGGGCTTCATGATGTCACACCCCCTCCTTTCATGTCTATGGGAGGGGGGGGTGACGGCTAATACACAGCCACCATGCCTCCTCCCATAGACATGAATGGAGGGGGAGTGGCAGCTGTTGTCACTGGCCATCCGGCATGGAGAGTAGTTTGCTCCATGAGCCGGATGACTGCGGTGCAGCGACGGAAGATGCGGGGGTTGGACAAACCACCGCGATGGAAACATGCTATCCACTATCCTTTGGAGGGAACCATAACTTGCGGCAGTGTTGGGAAAAAAAAGGACACTTTCTCTGGCGCTTGCTGGAAGTAACTCTGTAATGATGATCTCAGACTCCAAAGAGGTGGAAGTAATAAGTGTTTTAGTCATGCAAAAACGGGATGACAACGCGTTTCGAGGGGACAGCACCCCTCTTCCTTTGGTTCCCCTATCCCCAGTGGTGGACACTTATCCCTTATCTGTGGATAGGGTAAAAGTGACTAAAAAGTTCAGATCCCTGGATTACCCTTATAACAGGCTCCACTACCCCTAAACGTGAATATTGCATAATGAAAGTTACAATTTTTTATTAGATTACTAAGGAGATAAACCTGATGTATTGCCTTGTATGAGAACTGATACCTAAAAGAAATCTGTAGCCAATCAGGGCCCAGCTCAGCCAATCAGAGCGCAGCACTCTCTGTGTACAGTTAATTGATACATTTTCTTCTTCTCTATCATAAACAAATTTCTTTATACATTGTTCTCATTCATCTGTAAAACTTTTTTTTTGTTTAGACAAATAAAAAAGGCTGAATAATTTCTGAAGATGTCTGGTTAGGAACATTCACCGGTAGGCAAGTAAGCAGCTGGTATTGTAATTTTAAGAAACTTTGCTGGTTCTGCACCCTTGATCTGGCTCGTCTTCAAACAAGGCCCCAGGGAAGGATTATCTAGGCATTCACACATGCATTCTGGCTCCTAGGTGGCCCCTCTCTGACTATCTCGATGACCCCTTTGAGGCTGCAGGGATGGAGATGTTCCAAGTGGTCTTTGTTAATAAATTTTGGCAAAGCTGACACCAGCGAAAGCGCTTTATGGAGCCCGAGTGTGGCCCCATGAAGTAAATGGATGTTTTTATTGGAATAAATTCATGATTTTCACATTTGTAAAATGCATTTGAATCTGTAAATGTTAAATAATTTATTTCTGGCGCTCTGTGAAGCATCAAGCTGTGCTGTGCACTTAAAGTGATGATGTGGACTTAGTAATATGTATTGAAAGTGTTATGTTTCCCTGGCAAAAAAAAAAAAGAGTTTCCCTAAAGTGTTCTTATAATATACTCCCCTGGATTAGGAGGCCATTCTGCATATGATGTTTGCTGAGATTTAGTTACTAGGATATTCATTCATCCATCATTGCATCACTAAATTCCTGATATTTTACTTTATTATCCAAAATTATTTCATTATTAAAAATTAAAAAAAATTGAGGGGGGAGGAGTGTCTATGGAAAGCTGGGTAACAAATCCTATGGACACTGTCAAGGCTGCCAATATTGGTTACATAACTGTCTTCAGGCGCTGGGCCAGTCTACTCTACGGAGCCAGCAGGCGGTGGATGGTGATGACAGTCATTAGCGTCTGCCCATTTACTGCACAGCAAAGAGTTTGGCAGAAGAGCTGGGGTTAAGTAGAATTTTGTAAAACTTTGTTTTATAGCCTACATATCATGTTATCTGGAACTACTGTATAGTCCAAGGGAATAACGTTTGTATCCCTTTAATTCAATTCTCCCTCGTGATCTGATTTCGGTTATAAGCCAATTTAAGATGCAGCCAATTTAATTTCTTTCTTTGTTTTCTATGACCCATAACTTATTTGTACATCATGATAAGGGCTTGCTTTATGTTGGATGACTTGTATTTTGTCCTATGGAAACCTGTCCCATGCTGCCCAAAACCGCAGGTAGAATGAGGCAGGACCAGGCAGTGGGGTACCAGAACATTAATCATAGTTTAAAAAAGCTAGTAAATGGGGCGGATCCCAAGTGACTGTGCTCCGCCCTGCCGGCCCTGACGACACGTCTATCTCTCCACAGATAGGAAGAGATGCATCACTCAGGGCTTGCAGGGTGGAGAGTACCTACAAGAACTGTTCCCCATCACTACTTAGCTTGGTACTGTTGCTCTTTTTAACTAAGATTTCTTCCGCTACCCTTTACAGGTTCTATTTAATTACATAATTTAATGTACCATATGATGTACTGAAAAACTATTTGAAAAAAAAATAAAAATTGTGGGGTGAATGGATAAAGGTATCCTATGCAAATAGCCTGGGCGGCAAGAGCATGGGATGCCAGGGCTTAACATAATGGACCCAGCATCACAGCTCCCTCACAGGTTAAATGGGCACTATCAGATCCAAAAACTTTTTATATGTTGTTACTTATGAAAATTAAAGGCTTTTTGTAATATGGTTGTTTAAAATGTTTTAATTATTTTATTAAAAAACATCTCCTGAAAATCCCACCACTAGGGGTCCCCATATCTACTGGGACACTGTCACGATGCCGGCTGGCAGGAGGTGGATCCTCTGTGCCAGAGAGGGTAGCGAGGACCGTGCTAGTGGACCGGTTCTAAGACACTACAGGTTTTCACCAGAGCCCGCCGCAAAGCGGGATGGTCTTGCTGCGGCGGTAGTGACCAGGTCGTATCCACTAGCAACGGCTCACCTCTCTGGCTGCTGAAGATACAGAAGATAGGCGAGGTACAAGGGAGTAGGCAGTAGCAAGGTCGGACGTAGCAGAAGGTCGGGGGCAGGCGGCAAGGTTCGTAGTCAAGGGAGATAGCAAAGGTACTGGTACACAGGGTATAAACACACAAAGAACGCTTTCACTGGCACTAAGGCAACAAGATCCGGCAAGGGAGAGCAAGGGAGGAGACTAGATATAAGCAGGGAACAGGTGGGAACCAATTAAGCTAATTGGGCCAGGCACCAATCATTGGTGCACTGGCCCTTTAAGTCTCAGGGAGCTGGCGCGCGCGCGCCCTAGAGAGCGGAGCCGCGCGCGCCAGCACATGACCGCAGGAGACGGGAACGGGTAAGTGACCTGGGATGCGATTCGCGAGCGGGCGCGTCCCGCTGTGCGAATCGCATCCCCAACGGCCATGACAGAGCAGCGCTCCCGGTCAGCGGGACTGACCGGGGAGCTGCAGGGAAAGAGACGCCGTGAGCGCTCCGGGGAGGAGCGGGGACCCGGAGCGCTAGGCGTAACAGTACCCCCCCCCTTAGGTCTCCCCTTCTCTTTATCGGGTAACTGCCTCCCCTGGGATGAGGACACCGGGAAAGGATGGAGGGATTCCTCAACGGCAGGCAGAACCGCAGGAGTAGGAATGGGGAGAGAGGGCAGAGGGCGGGACCTGGCACGGGGCAGTGTGACACCAGGACGAGGGCCATGAGGGGACACAGAAGCTGGCCTGATGGAACTGGGAGGGGGGGAGGGGCATTTCCTGTGGCAGGCAGAGTCCTTAATGACCTTAGGGGGACCAGATACAGGAGGAACCACAGAGTTACGGCAAGGGTTACTGGGAACCGGTTTTAGACAGTTCTTGGAACAAGAGGACCCCCAACTCTTGATCTCCCCAGTGGACCAATCCAGGGTTGGGGAATGAAGTTGAAGCCAGGGAAGTCCAAGGAGAATTTCCGAGGTGCAATTGGGGAGGACCAAAAGTTCAATCCTCTCGTGGTGAGATCCGATGCTCAGAAGAAGGGGCTCCGTGCGGAAACGTATGGTACAGTCCAACCTGGCTCCGTTGACCGCGGAAATGTGGAGTGGCTTGACAAGACGGGTCACCGGAATACGGAATTTATTCACAAAGGAGTCCCGAATAAAATTCCCAGAAGCTCCAGAGTCCAGGCAGGCCACGGCTGAGAGGGGAGAGCTGGCTGAAGTGGAAATCCGAACAGGTACCGTGAGACGTGGAGAAGCCGACTTGACATCAAGAGACGCCACACCCACGAGAGCTGAGTGCGAGCGTGCGTTTCCCAGACGTGGAGGACGGATTGGGCAATCCACCAGAAAATGTTCAGTACTGGCACAGTACAGACAAAGATTCTCTTCCTTACGGCGATTCCTCTCTTCCAGGGTCAGGCGAGACCGATCCACTTGCATGGCCTCCTCGGCGGGAGGCCTAGGCGCAGATTGCAGTGGAGACTGTGGGAGAGGTGGCCAGAGATCTAAGTCTTTTTCCTGGCGGAGCTCTTGATGCCTCTCAGAAAAACGCATGTCAATGCGAGTGGCTAGATGAATGAGTTCATGCAGGCTAGCAGGAGTCTCTCGTGCGGCCAGAACATCTTTAATGTTGCTGGATAGGCCTTTTTTAAAGGTCGCGCAGAGAGCCTCATTATTCCAGGAAAGTTCAGAAGCAAGAGTACGGAATTGTATGGCGTACTCGCCAACGGAGGAATTAACCTGGACCAGGTTCAGCAGGGCAGTCTCCGCAGAAGAGGCTCGGGCAGGTTCCTCAAAGACACTTCGAATTTCCGAGAAGAAGGAGTGAACAGAGGCAGTGACGGGGTCATTGCGGTCCCAGAGCGGTGTGGCCCATGACAGGGCTTTTCCAGACAGAAGGCTGACTACGAAAGCCACCTTAGACCTTTCAGTAGGAAACAGGTCCGACATCATCTCCAAGTGCAGAGAACATTGCGAAAGGAAGCCACGGCAAAACTTAGAGTCCCCATTAAATTTGTCCGGCAAAGACAGGCGGAGGCTAGGAGTGGCCACTCGCTGCGGAAGGGGTGCAGGAGCTGGCGGAGGAGATGATTGCTGATGAAGTTGCGACTGAAGTTGGTGCACAATGGTGGACATTTCTGACATCTGGTGGGTTAGATGGGCGATCTGTCGGGCTTGCTGGGCGACCACCGTGGTGATATCAGAGGCAACTGGCAGGGGAACCTCAGCGGGATCCATGGCCGGATCTACTGTCACGATGCCGGCTGGCAGGAGGTGGATCCTCTGTGCCAGAGAGGGTAGCGAGGACCGTGCTAGTGGACCGGTTCTAAGACACTACAGGTTTTCACCAGAGCCCGCCGCAAAGCGGGATGGTCTTGCTGCGGCGGTAGTGACCAGGTCGTATCCACTAGCAACGGCTCACCTCTCTGGCTGCTGAAGATACAGAAGATAGGCGAGGTACAAGGGAGTAGGCAGTAGCAAGGTCGGACGTAGCAGAAGGTCGGGGGCAGGCGGCAAGGTTCGTAGTCAAGGGAGATAGCAAAGGTACTGGTACACAGGGTATAAACACACAAAGAACGCTTTCACTGGCACTAAGGCAACAAGATCCGGCAAGGGAGAGCAAGGGAGGAGACTAGATATAAGCAGGGAACAGGTGGGAACCAATTAAGCTAATTGGGCCAGGCACCAATCATTGGTGCACTGGCCCTTTAAGTCTCAGGGAGCTGGCGCGCGCGCGCCCTAGAGAGCGGAGCCGCGCGCGCCAGCACATGACCGCAGGAGACGGGAACGGGTAAGTGACCTGGGATGCGATTCGCGAGCGGGCGCGTCCCGCTGTGCGAATCGCATCCCCAACGGCCATGACAGAGCAGCGCTCCCGGTCAGCGGGACTGACCGGGGAGCTGCAGGGAAAGAGACGCCGTGAGCGCTCCGGGGAGGAGCGGGGACCCGGAGCGCTAGGCGTAACAGACACTAACCAGTCCTGCAGCAGCATCAGGCTTGTCCATGAGTAATGGACAAGTAATGAATTATTGGCAAGGCTGCATGAGCAGACCCTCCAATCACCCGCTCCCACCACACACCAATCACCTCACACACCACAAGAGAGGGACACACCCCCTCCAATCATACATCAATCACCTCACACCACAACAAGGAGGGACACACACCCTTCCCCTGAGAGGATTTCTAACACTGTGAGCTAATGAAAAGAGGGATTTTTATGATAAATATAGGTGATAAAGGGATAAAAATGAGATGTTCATGGTCAGGATTAGATACTGAGTAAGATATGAATTCTTCTTCTTCTTTTTTTTCTGTGGGATCTGACAGGTTTGCTTTAAGCAGTCCCGCTAGCAGTGCGGCTTGTAGCCAAATGACATGTTCAGTGTGGGGGAAAGCTATGGCCATTAAAGGGGTACTAAACATCTTATCCCCTATCAAAAGGATAGGGGATACGCCGCTGGGGACCTTCGTAATCTCTCCTGCAGCACCCCTAGTGTTTTTTTTTTTACTGGACTTTTTTGTCTTGTGCATCCAGCACTGGGATCGCTGTGTGATTTACACACAAGTCCCAGCGCATGCGCCCCTCAGCTCAGCAAACAGGCGCAGCGGCGTATGGTATCCAGGCAAGCACTCACTCCCGCCGCCTGCCTCCTCAGTGCGCCTGTGCAGTGCTAGAGACAGATAGCGCACGTCCCCTCTGCCTCTAGTAACGGGGACTGTCCTGAGCGAGTTTGCAGGAGAGAAGAAAGAAGAAGCAAGAAAATAGCAGGCACAGAGTACAGTACATAAATTATAAAAGGTGCACATTAGCTGAGCTGGGGAGCACATGCGCTGGGACCTGTGTGTCAATCACACAGCGGTCCCAGCACTAACCTATGGGGAGGTGGACCTCGCACCACACCTATCCGACTGTGTGTGGCTGCGATCAAAAGCATTTCTGGGGGTAATAAAAGCCGTCAGAAATAAGGTTAAAATGGTGCTGTACACACCATCTGCACACAGTACAAAGGCCGTGTGTAGGTTATATAGCCCGGAGTTCATGACAGTTGCGCTTTTTTTTTTGCACTTACGTTTTTTTCCTGTTCGCCTTCTAAAAATCATAACTCTTTAATATTTTCATCCACAGACCCATATGAGGGCTTGTTTTTTGCTTGACCAATTGTACTTTGTAATGACATCACTCATTCTACCATACAATGTACGGCAAAACCAAAAAATTTTTATTTGTGTGGGGGAAATTAAAAAGTAAAACACAATTTTGCTAATTTTGAAAGGCTTTGTTTTTACGCTGTGCACTTAATGGTAAAACTAACATGTTTTCTTTACTCTGTGGGTTAATATGATTAAAATGACACCTATGTTTATATACGTTTCTAATATTGTACTGCTTTAAAAAAAAAAAAGTTTTTAATTGTTAAATTGTTAATTGCCCTATTTTGACCACCTATAACTTTTTCATTTTTCCGTACATGGGGATGTATGAGGGCTCAGTTTTGCACTATGATCTCTAGTTTTTGCCTATATATGACTTTTTAATAAAAAGATTTTTAGAAGGTGACGTGACAAAAAAACAGCAATTTTGCATTACCAATTGTGATCAGTCAACCTATAGTGGCTGAAGTGATCTGTTGAACACAGCACCCCCTTTATCAGTTAAAGGGGTACTCCAGGTAACTAAAACTTATCTTCTAACAGTTGGACCCCCTTGAGAGCAGACACTTATCTCCACTACTGTGGACACTAGAGGGGTATCTAGTGCTTAAAAATCTTTTAGTGTTTGTGTATTTTTTTTATAGAATGATCATAAATAATTAAAATGTGACAAAGAGAAGCAGTCCGAACAATCTTCTGTGGGTCCATGACTAGGACACTTGTAATTATTGCCCTATTGTAATTTTAGCCTTGTAAATATCCTCTTCATTGAAAACCACATTTATTATTGTTCATTTTAAACTGCTTACTATAGAAAAAATATATTATTACTATAATTGCATATGTGTTGTACAAAAAGAACAAAGATAATACATTCGGAATTACAGAAAATGTTTCATTATTCAGTAAAGTAATTAAAAATGCATTTGGTAAAATGTTGTTTTGCGTTTTGTGTGTTATTTAAAAGTTCAATTATACATTTTTACAAAATTGTAATAAATAAAAAAAAAAACTGATAAATGATGCAAAGTCAAAAGTAAGCTAGAAAATAAAGCAAAACAGAACAGAGCTATATCTCAGCATTTAGTCACCCTGGGAAAAGATTCAGTGTTGCACCCACCCATAGTATTTCCATGGTTGGGACTATCCAGCAACTGCTATAAGGACACTTTGGTGTTTGCCAGGAAACACCTGATTATAAATTGGCCGAGGATTCCTGGGGCTGCCACAAGCTATTCCATCAGGGGTAGTCTGGACATCGAGAAAGAAGAGGAGTAACACCCTTTTCCGTCCCCCTCTCACTTATGTGTTTTGTTTCTAAATAAAGCTTCGGGCCTGTGAGCTCCCCTTCCTACTCCCCTCCACCAGGGCCAGCTCTGTCCATAGGCTAAATAGGCAGTCGACTAGAGTGCCCTCTTGATGGGGGCGCTGCTCTGCCCGCCGAAAGAAACTTAGCCAGCTAGCATCCGAACCACCCACTCACAGCCCGCACCGTAAGGACATAAGAAGCAGGTTTATTACAGTGTGTCACCCCAGTAGTAAAAAGATTACATGAGGAGGGGGTTTGTTACAGTGTGTCAACCAAATACTATGGTGAATACATGAGCAACAGCTTTGTTACAGTGTGTCATCCCAGTAATAAGGAGATTACATGAGGAGTGGGTTTGTTAGTGTGTCACCCAAATGCTAAGGTGATTACATGAGGAGGAGGTTTGTTACAGTGTGTCATCCCAGTAATAAGGTGGGGTGTGTCAAAGGGTGGAGACAATGGGTGTTGTCAAGGGGGTGGCAAAACTAATTTGCCTAGGGTGGCAAAAATTCTTGCACCAGCCCTGCTTCCCCTTCTTTCTCAACCTCTATCACTTCTTGTAATGCTTTATTGTTTGACATTGTTTTATGATGTGTTCAGGAATGTTAGTGTAGCTTGTGGTATGATGTATAGCATATAAAGCATAGGGAGACCTGTACTTGTACTTGTTGTACTGTCGTGCTATGTACAGCATTTGAATAAATTTATGGTGTGCTATTTCCTAGCCTGTACATTTTATGTATTTTTATGATGATTGATTGCTAATAAAGTTATTTTCAATAAAAAAAAGAGGTTCCTGCCTTGGCATACATTCCCAGTCATGTTCTATGGCTCCTAGTTGGAATGAAACTTGGAGTGAAAGTGAGAGCTGCTTTGCATTTCCTTTCTTCCCAGAATGTGCAATAACCATGAATGGGCTATGAGTACTTCCCTCGAGTCGAAAAATTACCCCTTTTGATGTCACAATCATAAGCCTCTGAATAGCCAGTGAGACCCCTGATCTATACTGATGAGGGATGATAACCCTCATACAGTCTACAGATGGGTATTCTTTCCTTCTAGAGAGATGTTAGGCTTGCCATACATTCCAAGTTATGTTCTAAGACTCCTTATTGGAATGAAACGCATATTTTATGATAAAGTTATCCGGACAAGGTGGTATAAGAGAGTTGTTTTGCATATGTGGTGGCCCAGTACAGGACTTGCACCCCTGTACCCTTGGTTGCCCAGTACAGGAGTTGCACCCCTGTGCCCCTCCATACAGTGACCACTGCCCCCCCCCCTGCACCTGTTCCTTTGTCTATCTGCTTCTATGCTTGTTATATAAGAGTATTGTATATAAAATGTGTTATGCATTTAAGACCTGTTGTCATGTGATTGTAACCCAGTGAGGTACCAGTGACCATGTGACCTAAGGGTGACCAATGGGACCCCACCAGAGTCTCCCTCATATAATCCCTGGGTGAAGCCTCCTCTTTCTCTTTGCTGTGTTGCAGTAAGGTCAAGTCCAGTCAGAGAGTGTCTGGAGTCTTAAAGAGGCCTAAAGTCTACCATGCTGCCATGGATCCTAAAGTCCCGTACCCCACAGGTCAAGTCAAAGCCTGGTAAGCTACAGAAGGGGTGAAGTCAGTCATAGTCTGCCATAGTCAAGTTAGTTCAAGTCAATCTGTCTTCAGTCAGCATGGCTAGCCCAGGATCCAGCGGTATTCCTTCGGGTGGTGTAGAGGATAAACCACGCTCTGGCGTCATGAACACAAAGGGTTAATGCCATCTGCGCCTAAGTTAATTCCATCTGCCCTCATCACACCCTCGCCACACATATCCTTTCTTCCTATTACACAGGGCAGTGTGCAGCTGTTGAGCAACCATTTTTAAACCTGTCAAAACTCTGGAATCATCCAACGAAAAAGCATTTACTCGCTTGTTGGCTGATCCCTAGATCTATTACACATGGCCCATATCTGCCGGTTCAGCTGAAAATAACCCCATATAATAGGGCCCCAAAGGGATACTATAAGGCAATGGTCCCAAACTGTGGCCCTCCAGATGTTGAAAAACTTCAACTCCCGGCATGCCGGTCAGCCGTTGGCTGTCCGGGCATGCTGTGAGTTGAAGTTTTGCAACATCTCGAGGGCCACAGTTTGAAACCACTACTATACGGTGAAGCCCCAGATATAGAAAAATTAGTCAATAAAATAAAATTAGGTTAGTTAGAAGAAAGAGTGTACAGATAGAGCTAGTAGGAAACACGAGCTTGCTGCAAAAACAATTGAATTCTGATAAATTGTTTGTAATTATAAATAATTTGGCGGCAAAATTTAGCAACATAGAGCTTAAAGGGGTACTCCGCCAAAGGATAGGGGAGAACATATCTGACCACGGGGGTCCAGCCACTGGGAAACCCCCCCCTCATCTCTGCCACGGCACCATAGTCATCCAGTGCACGGAGCGGACTCTGCTCTGTGCCGGATGACTGGAGGACACAGCCGCCATGCCCCCTCCATTCATATCTTTGGAAGGAGACGTGACGGCTGGGGCGTGACGTGGCGTCACGATCACTGAAGCCTTAGACTTCCATGACCGTAGTGCCGCAGCGCCGACCCTGTAGATTTTGCTGCTGACTTATTGAGGTTAAAATCCTCAGCAAATCCATAATCTAAATCTTCATGTAGCACCTGCGGCCATCTATATACAAGCTTGGACATAGGGGTAGGGGGGATACTGGCAATGCAGTACACGAAATGGGGCTTGTTGTTTTAAGAATACTTTGTATGTAACTTGCCAACTATTAAAACAGATCATTTATTTGTTGGGGAGAAAAGAAATCCATGACACATGCACAATTTGGGCAACTCGACGAATTAGAATGAAATATTGGCGCATACACAAAAATGTTCATAGAGCACATTGCTTTGCTTACTAAGGGACATCATTCTCCAAAGGGCTGCAGGGAATTATAGATTCACAGGGAGCCTAGCTGTGCTGCAATGGGCTGATGTGTGGGAGGGAGAAATTTGACCTGACACTTACAAACAAGCTATCTTGGGACTTGAAGTTTAAGGGAGGGAACTCCAACAGGAAATACACATTTCCTTTAAAAAAAAAAAGCAGCAGCATAGCCATTTAGCCCCAAGACAAGCACTAATCTTTCCTAAGCATGTCCATTACTGTTTGACAGGTAAGTGCTAAAATCACCTTATGGTGGAGAACCCCTTTAAGATGACCCCAGTTATTACGAGAAGGCGACTATTTGACAAATGCTCAGTTCCTTGACACTGTGGAGAGTGATGCCTTCTTCCAGCCATAGGTTTGAACTTGAAGTGTCAGAAGGAAACGATCTATAATCTTTCCTGAAAAAAAAGTGCAAATGTACAGATAGGTATAAAAGGAGCAGGAGATTAGGTGCATTTCCCTACTTTGTCAAAGATGGATGGTTCTATTGAATACATCTAAACTCAGCAATTATATTAGCGGTTTAATAATGAAAAAGAAAATTGGCTTACACTTATTCCTTTTTTTATATTTGTTCAATATCTGATTCAGAGTTATTCCACTTGTCAAATTACATCATGGAGCGAAATTGAAAAGAAATTGTTTTCAAGGTTCTCTCTTAAGACATAACCCTTAAAGTAATAGCGCCATTTATACATGATCTTACAGACATTCGGCGCGTTGCATGCATAATCACCATTTCTATGGCTCCGAACCGCAGCGGAACATTCTACGCCGTTTAATGGGTCTTCTTTTTGTTTCAGGGTTTTTTTTCGCCTCGGTAAGAGTCACCGGAATATAGTAAGTAATAAGATTGATACATTGAGTATGCATAATGCATTCCAACAATGCAGGGGTCAAGGAAAGACGAAGAAGATCTCTCGCAACGCGGAGATGTCTTGTGGAGGGAATGGCAATCCGGTTAGTAATATCAGCCGCAATAAAATTTCATTGTTACCGCGGAACATGCTGTTCATATTTGCATATTAGTTTCGGATAGTTAGAATCTAATTGCCTAACAAATAGCAGAATGTTCGTTTTGTTTTGCAAGACAGAGGAAGGAGCCGGAGATCGGACAAGACGCGCTGGGAAATGTTAGAACACGAGGCAAGGTCATGGAGGAGCAGGAGGCTTCAGCCTTTGGGGACTGGTTTAGCTATATTGTATAGCAGTGGTCTCCAAACTGTGGCCCCCAGCTATTGCAAAACTACAATTCCCAGCAATTTTGGTGCATGTAGTTTTTTTTTTTTTTTTAAAGTAGTACAATAAAATAAAACCTACATAAATTGGGTATCCTTGTAACCATATGGACCTACAGAATAAAGATAAGGTGTCATATTATACTGAAAAGTCCACTGCGTAGAAATGGAAGCCCCCCAATTTTGCCCCACAAATAAGTTTTTTTTTTGTTTCGCCACAGATTATGTTATAAAATAAGTGATGTCCTTACAAAGTACAATTGGTGACGCAAAAACAAGCCCTTTTATGGGTCTGTAGGTGACCTTTTTAGAAGGGTAGGGGGGGAAACGAAAGTGCAAGAATGGGAATTGGCCTGGTCCTTAAGGGGTTAATAGTTCAGACATTCCCACATGCAGTGGAATCAAATATGTTTACATTTATTTTTTGTTTACATAATTTTATTTCAAGAAGGTAAAAAGGGAGTGATGCAAACTTTTTTTTCAGGGGAGGGGCTTATGCACATTTAGCACAAGATTTTTTTCATTATTTCATTCACTATTTTTTTGTTTCCATAGGGGGCTATTATACTCTGCTACTACAGGCTGCACAGGCTTCCTCTATACATGAAACAGTGATCTAATGGCATGGAGGCACGTGAGGGCCCTCCTGCTGTCTTGTTTGCTGATCGGGACCCCGCGATCGCACAGTAGAGGTCCCAATCAGAGCCCCAACCCACCAGCAACTGTGTTTTACCAAATTTAGATCCCCAATCTACTCTGATTGTGGGATTAAAGGGTAAATTAACCGTAAATTCTGGCTACTGATGGCTTCCTTTTCTCATCAACTTTAAAAGGGTACTCCACTGCTAGACATCTTATCCTCTATCCAAAGGATAGGGGATAAGATGTTTGATTGCGGAGGTCCCTCCCGTGGGACCCCAGTGATCTCCGCACAGCACCCTGCTTTGTGAACAAACAAGGTGTTCCAGCGGCAGTGATTATGACAGCACACCACGCCACTCCATTTATGTCTATGGGAGGGGGCATGACAGCCGCCACGCCCGCTCCCATAGACATGTATGGAGGAAGCTTGACGTCACAAGGGAGATAAGGGATAAGATGTCTAGCAGCGGAGTACCCCTTTAAAGCTTTCTCAGCTCATGGTGGGTGTAAATGTAAGTGATTCTATTAAACCAGAGTATAAGGCACTTTTATATGCTCTTGTAAAAGTGTTATTCTGGCTTTATACATCTTATCCCCTATCCAAAGGATAGGGGATAAGATGTATGATCACAGGGGTCCCGCAGCTGGGGACCCCGCAATCTCAGTGCCGGGCACTGCCTTAGAGTCGGGGACGTGACGTCACACCACGCTCCCTCCATTCAGGAGGGGATGTGACGGTCCTATCACCGGCCAAGGCGAGACGATACGCTGACTGCCGTGTGACATTCTGAGCCTAAGAAGCATGAAGCCGAGCAGCACCGGAGGACCGGGACGCCGATATCGGCACAACTGAGGAAGATAGGAAGGAGTTAAAGGTTGCTCTTTTTCTTTTTGCAGCCCAGCACAGGGGAAGTTAATAAGGTTGCGCCACAGTCTTCCTTTAAAAGGTAGTCCCATTTCAAACATTTCTGGCATATCCATGGGATACGGTATAAATGTCCGATAAATATGGAAGCCCTCAGTTCACATCCCAGTGGTGGGAACATCATCCATCACACATTTATGACTTATTTCCGGTGAATAGGCCTTAAATATTTTAAAATCTTTTAATTTTATTGTATTTTGATATTTTATAAAACTGTCTAAATAGTACGAGGAATCAGGGACCTTTTTTTTTTTTTTTTTTTTGCACTTGTTTTTAGTGAAAACAGCAATATTTGATGTGGATTCTGTAAGTTGAGGAATTAATTTGCATGTTTACTGTAAACGTCTGTTTAATTGATTATACCACAATACCATGATACTTCCTGCAGCGATAGTTCTGCCCCTCACTTCTACTCACACCGAGCACATATGGCTCATTTCTTAAATGGCAATTCATTACACATCCAAGGCTTAATAAGAAAAAAGGAAGCCATAGAATAACTAATTCCTTTCCAGTTCTTTTCAAGTTTTCCTTAGCCAGAAAGATTAAAATATAGGGGAGAAGATTTGTAATGGGGGGGAATGGTCCCGCTGCTGGGGGCCCCCATGATCTTCCGCAACACCCGGCTTTCTAAACAAATGCCAGGCTCCTGCCGCAGTGGTGGTGATGTCACAGTCATGCCCATTGTGACATCACACCACGCCCCTTCTATTCTGTCGATAGACATCTTCATAGACATTAATGGAGGGGGCGTGGCCATGCTGTCATGATCAGGGCCTCAGGCTCCAAGCCTCCTAAACAAAATGTTCAGAATGCTGAAGCACAGAAATACCCTTTTAAGAACATATATTATGTGGGTCACGTGTGTTTTCATGTTGCCTATTATGCACAACACTAAATAATCTTTCATATAGGTAAGGTACAGAAGCATGCAATCCGGCACTGCAAGGGTGCAACAGACACAAGTAAAGCGCAATGCACCGGGTCTAGCTGAAACACATATACACTGCTGGGGTCCAGTGGTGCAAGGTAGAAAGGCACACAATGCTGAGCATGTATCAATGTAAAAGAAGCACCGCACTCACCGGAAATTCCATGCAGGTTTTGTTGAAAACATAAAAACGTGAAGGGGAGTGAACACGGCCATACCCAGCAGTTCGCTAAGACGTCGGAGGCATTCCCAGGTGTGACAGCTGTTTCGCAGGACGAGCCCTCTTCGTCAGACTACGCCACTTGGTAACGTCAGTACCGGTCATGTACTTACCTTGACCGATGTCATCGAAGAGGTACCGGTACTGACGTTACCAAGAGGCGTGGTCTGACAAAGCTGGCTTCTTTTACATTGATACTAAATAATCTTTACTTTGCAACCAATGAAAACACATCATATTTGGTAGCCCAACACTTAGTTCTCTTAGTCCCCTTTTATTGCGCATTTCCATAACCCTACCCCACTTTGGCACTTTATCACTGGATTGCTGGAAAAATAGGACTGTCGGTAAATAGGCCAGGCCAATTGTACACCTGGCTTAACCCTTTCACTTCTCGGTTCCCATGAGGAAACAGCGGCCAGCTCTCTTGCCAACACCATGGTGTAGCCCAGGCTGGTCTCCTGGGTGCTGGCCCATAAGGCTTAGCACTCCTGTCCTCAGGTTACAATGTACGCTCAGATCTGTTCTCCAGCCAATTACAACAGATCACTCCCTTTTTAAAGCCATATCTGCTCTACATTTGCCGTTAAGGGGTAGAGACCTGATCCCAATTGAAGGAATTAAAGGTTGAAAACCTAAGGGCTACTTAGACAACGCCTTGAGAGTTGCTGGAAATCAAAACAGTCGGGTGGCACAGAGGGACCACGCTCTTTACACCAATGTTAAGTGGGTACTGTCAGAAACAAAAACTTTATATGTTGCACATCTTAGCAAAACCTTAACCTTTCTAATATCATTTCTCATAAAAATGTTATCTCCTTTTTAAAGAAATCATGGCTTATAAAAGAAAGCCCAATAGGGGTCCCCACACCATCCAGAACATAATCCTGTCCAGCTGCAACATCATCTTTGTCCCAGCTGAAGTACAGGCTGGGACAAAGTCCAGGAAGTGAGGGTAGGACTAGCACTCCTTTGTGCTCACTCCTGTCCGGTCAGACTTCTTTCTGAAAACAGAGAGGAAGGGGTTACAGAGCAGCCTGCAGTGATTAAATGAAGAGGCCCAGAACAGCACAGCAGACTCAGGGACGAAGTGAATGCATGATGAGTGAGGGCGGGCTAAGTGCTTGCCTCGGTCATGCCCCTACCTGAGCAGTGGATGTCAGAAAGAGTGAGCAGGGATTTGTGAGCCAAATACAAAATATAGACACATAAAAAAAATGTAACAAACCTAGTGAGTAACATATTTAAACATTATTTTCTATATTATTTATAGAAGCATGCTGGGAGTTGTTATTGTGCAACAGCTGAAGGCACACTGATTGGGAAACACTGGTGTAAGGTATTTCCATTTCCATTTCCAAAATCTATGGGTATGGATAAAGAATTACAGCATACAGTATCTATTATGTCATAAAATGTAATCACTATTTGTATATTAATTGTAGCAAAGCTCGATATACAGTATATAGGTTTGTGTGTTTCTATTACATTTTCTCTATCGCTTTATTTATACTAAGTGTCGCCGATTTCATTCCTGTCCTTAAAGAGGTACTCCACTGGCCAGCGCTCGTAACTAAATGTTCCGAACGCTGTTTTCGAGCGGCAGGGGTTGACCACACCCCTCGTGACATCATGGACATGCCCCCTCAATGCAAGTCTATGGGAGGGGGCGTGACATCCGTCACACCCCCTCCCATAGACTTGCATTGAGGTGGCATGGCCATGATGTCACGAGGGGCATGGATCGACCCCTGCCACGCGAAAACAGCGTTCGGAACATTTAGTTCCAAACACTGGCCAGTGGAGTACCCCTTTAATAACATGTGCCCGGAAAAGTCTCTAATGGAAAGATTTAAAGGGGTACTCCGGTGGAAAACATTTTTTTTTTAAATGAACGCTAAACAGATTTGTAAAATTACTTCTATTAAAAAAATCTTAATCCTTCCAGTACTTTTTAGCAACTGTTTTCTACAGAGGAAAATCTTCATTTTTTTTTTGTCTTGACCACAGTGCTCTCTGCTGACACTTGATGCCCGTATCAGGAACTTTTCAGAGCAGGAGAAAATCCCCATATCAAATCTATGTTACTCTAGACAGTTCCTAACACAGACAGAGGTGTCAGCAGAGAGCACTGTGGACAAGACAAAAAAGAAATTCAAAAAGAAAAGAATTTCCTCTGTAGCATACAGCTGCTAAAATGTACTGGAAGGATTAAGATTTTTTAATAGAAGTCGTTTACAAATCTGTTTAGCTTTCTGGCACCAGTTCATTAAAAAAAAAAAAAAAAAGTTTTCCAATGGAGTACCCCTTTAAGCACATTGAGCCCTTTCCCCGGTGCGTTTATAATGCAGAATATTGTCCGGAAATTCAACTGCATTAACATCGCCTACTTCAATGAAGGATGTTCCTGTGCCAGATCTTGAGCAATGATGGGCCATGTTTGGTAATGTCTTAACTCCAGTAATGCATGGTCTCCCTTAGTGCTCCTACTAAGACCACAGTAATGAACCTTTCCGCTTAACATATGCACATCTTGTTAACTCATTTTTTTTTCCTCCCCCCGAAGGCTTTTAATCAACTTATGAGTCCGAAATATGGAACCTGTTTCCCTCCTTCCATATCAGTGATAGATCGGAATTCTGACTGGCAGATTATTATTCATGCCACAACAGTAAATAAAACTCTCAACAGGCGATCTTCCTTTTATTCCTCTTCCTATCCCCGGCAGAGAGAGACCATGCTGGTACAGTCATTCAACAGCCTTTCAACTATAAATGTCCATTTTCTAGTTTGCTGCCAGTCACATTATTGCAGCTGGAGAGGGACAACCAGTCTCTTGATAGTCCAATTCTTTTTAGGTTTTGAGATATATATATATATATATATATTTTTTTTTTTTTTTCTTCTTTTTTTACCGGCTGAGTAATAACGAAGAAAGTGCTCAATTCTAAATATGTATTAACCAATAGTGTTGGACGCGAATATTCGCATTTCAAATTTTTATCGCAAATATTGCAAATTCACGAATATTGCGAATATATTCACTATATATTCGAAATTATGAATATTCACTTTTTTCCGCATATCCGCATATTCCTTCTTTTCACTTGTGGGCCAATTAGAATGATGCAAATACACTTGTCATAGGTTATCAACAACATCCCTAGCAACCAATAGTAAACTTGCCCACCCCCTCACTGTTTTCTTCCTCGAATACGCGAATATGCCAATATTCGCATATGCGAATATAGCGAATATGCGAAATTCACGAATATAAGTCGAATATTCGTCTATATATTCGGGAAATATCGGGAATTTGAATATGGGCAATGCTGCTCATCACTATTAACCAACTCAGCTGTAATAAAAATAACCTCAAAACATCTGATGCTAATATTTCTAGGGAAGAGGAAGGGAATGTATTGCCTAGATTTTTGTTACTGATTAAAGGGGTACTCCAGAGGGGGAAATAATATATATATATATATATATATATATATATATATATATATATATATGGTATATTAAAACGGTATTAAAACGTTAAACAGATTTGTAAATTACTTCTTTTTAAAAATCTTAACTGGGTACTCCAGTAAAAAACTTTTTTTTTTTTTTCATATCAACTGGCTCCAGAAAGTTAAACAGATTTGTAAATTACATCTATTAAAACATCCTAATCCTTCCAGTACTTATCAGCTGCTGAAGTTGAGTTTTTAATTTCTTCTCACAGTGCTCTTTGCTGACACCTGTCTGTCTGTCTCAGGAACTGTCCATAGTAGGAGCAAATCCCCATAGAAAACCTCTCCTGCTCTGGACAGGTCCTGAGACAGACAGAGGTGTCAGCAGAGAGCACTGTGGTCAGACAGAAAAGAACAAATCAACTTCAGCAGCTGATAAGTACTGGAAGGATTAAGATTTTTTAATAGAAGCAATTTACAAATCTGTTTAACTTTGTGGAGCCAATTGATATGGAAAAAAAAAGTTTTTTTTTTTACTGGAATAACCCTCTAATGCTTCCAGTACTTATCAGCTGCTGTATGCTCAACAGTATGAAGGAAAAAAGGAGGAGGAAAAAACAATGGGACGCTTCCTTGAGTGGATGTGTGAAGAGGTCGGTGGGGCCTCTATTTAGTGTTGCTCGCGAATATTCGCAATTCGAATATTATTCGCGAATATCGCATATTCGCGAATTCGCGAATTTCGCGAATATAGCGCTATATATTCGTAATTACGAATATTCGTTTTTTTTTTTTTTTTTTTTCTTCACAGTACACATCACAGTGATCACCCCTCTCTGCTTCCAGCTTGTGTGGTGTAAAGAAGGCTGTAATACTACAGTGTGAGACTGGCGCGCGAAAATTCGCATATGCGAAAATTAGCATATGCTAATGTTCGCATATGCGAATTTCCACATATGCGAATTTTCGCATGCGCGTATTTTCGCATACGCGAAAATAAAACGAGAATATAACGAATATGCGAATATTCGCGAATATTCGTCCATATATTCGCGAATATTCGCGAATTCGAATATGGCCTATGCCGCTCAACACTACCTCTATTGTGTGGTTGAGGGTATGTAACGATGAGGTTGTCACAGTCTGCTGCTCTCACTCCTATTTTCCGTGTTCCCGAGGGAGACGGACAACAAAGTGATGTGGAGGGTACAAAAAGATCGGGTTTTTTGAGAGTGCTACTGTATCTCGACAGGAGTTGGAATGAAACTCCAGCACTTATGCAGGACTTATGCAGGACTAACTTTTATTGGTAAAAGAAGTCAATAGGTAAAACAGGACAACGCGTTTCGGCACACTCTCGTGCCTTCCTCAGGTCCACAAATATAATTTTGTGTAGTCCTGGCCGGGTGCTCCTGTGGGCGGATTACACAAAAATTATATTTGTGGACCTGAGGAAGGCGCGAGTGTGCACCGAAACACATTTTCCTGTTTTACCTATTGACTTCCTTTACCAATAAAAGTTAGTCCTGCATAAGTGCTGGCTCAATCTCTGTTTCATTCCATCTCCCATCGAGATACAGTAGCGCTCTCAAAAATCCCCGATCTTTTTGTATGCTCCACAGGAAATTGTGTAGTTATTTTAAGTCTAACCACAGTGCTCTCTGCTGTCACCTCTGTCTGTGTCAGGAACTGTCCAGAGCAAATTCCCAAAGCAAATCTCTCTGTCTAAGTTTACGCTGTCTACGTCTTGGAGAGGATTAGTAAATCTTCCCCTTTACCGTATGTAGGTTCAATAGAGATTAGTAAATTACCCAAAAAAAAAGCTTTGGATAGATTTGCTGCTAAATAGCCATGGACTCAATTCTGATTCAGATTTGGTTGTACAATGTATTAGTGACTGTATATACCGTATTATTCTGCATAGAGCATCACAGTAGATCCGTGGGCTGGTTTACTGGAGCAGGGGCTTATATCAAGGAAAGGTGTCCCTGCTCCTGCACATATTGAGCAGTGATGCATACATTGCATGTCTCGCTGCTCAGTAAGTTTGATTGGCTGGGTGCAGAACATATAAATGGTGATGCATACAGCATCAATTCTTGTGTACGCTACTGGCATAAGGCCACATGGAAACTATATACAGGAGTAGGGATTCCTGTTTTACTGAGCAGAGTGGTATAGACTGTACATTTTTCTGCTCAGTGAATGTAAGCAGGTGGCAATGCAAACAGTAGCACCACTTGCCTCCAGGTGGCCTGAGCTATTCCCTGCATAGCGCTCCAGTTCTCCTCGTACACAGAGTAGGGGTCACCATGCGCCCTCCACGCATCTCTATGGGAGAGTCAAAGCTCTGTACTCGTGTATCTCCAGCTCTACCGCTCCATGCTTGGAACAGGCATGTCAACCACTGCTTTGTAGGGTGGTGGGCATAGCTCCATGCATGTGGAGACCCCCCTCCTCGGACCCCCATTCTCTCCCCCCCCCTCCTGTGATCAGAGTCTTATAAATAAAATTTCCTAAACTGGACTACCCCTTTAAGTGCGGGAGCAGGGACTCGAGCTGAGTCCCTGCTCCTGCACCAATTTGCCCAAAGCAAGATAATTAGATTTGGATTATTTCCATTTTTCCTGTAATATCTAGAATTAATTTACTTTACTTTACTTTGCTCATCTGTATTATTCAATGTTAATAAAAAAAATTAAAAAATAAAAGTCTAATTCTAGAAATTGTTTGTCCCCAGTTAATTTCCAGATATTTCACCTAAATTTCGCAAAATCTCTCATCCGTTAATTTCCACTATAACACTTCTTTTGCATATGGGGATTTAAACGTTCCTAAAGCAGGCTCCATAAAAAGAACGAATAAAAGCCATCTTGTCCAAAAAAACACAGTATACGGAATAATAAATCATTCCTCATTCGGAATAAAGCTATAAAGTACACAGATGGTAATGACAACACATTTAGACAACAGTCCTTGCCAATTGCATGTATTAATATTTGAAATGTCGAATCCTACACGAGATATGGTAATTAACATTTGCAGATTTTACTAATGACTTTCGTAATTAGGAATTGAGCGATTTTCAGAAGTATTCGGAAACTTTTCGTTGTACCCGCAATAGGGCAGGATTACACGAAACCCCCAAAATGTAATAAAGTCCCATCTGTATTATACTGTAGGGTGACTTATTAGAGGATAATGAAATTTTTTTTTTTTCTTTTTCTTTTTTTTTTTTTTATAATTTTTTTTTTTTTTTTAGTAGGATTCTATTAGTAACACATACTGCTGCGGATACAGAAGCTGTAACCTTTCCCATAATGGAAGCAGAACAGTAATTAATACAATACCACTAATAGAGGTTTCGGCGTTCCATTAAGCGACTTACTGTACCATACCCTGAGGTTACTGTGCAATGTGGTAATTGTGAAAAGCAGTTCATCAGACCGAGCAGTTTTACTGTCTCCGTTCGCTCTTGGACTGACGCTTTTCAGGGCATGATACCGAAATAGGCCCATAAACATAGATACGGTGCCGTAAAAGACTGAACATTCCGAATTTAAAAAAAAAGGACTCTGCTAGAGTTACTGACAGTTGCAAAACTACAACTCCCAGCATGCCCGGACAGCCTAAAGGCTGTCCGGGCATGCTGGGAGTTGTAGTTTTGCAACAGCTGGAGGCACCCTGGTTGGGAAACGCTGCCCACTAGACAATCCATAATGGAAATGTATGTCATGTAGTGCAGAAGCAGCACTTGATTAATTATTTACTAATTATTCGTTTAATTTATTTTAGTATTTATTTATTGATATATTTATTAATTTATTTACTTCTATTGCTTTTCATACAAAAAAATTTATAAACAAATAAATACATGAAATTAGAAAGACTTTAGAGCGGTGTTCCCCAACCAATGTGCCTCCAGCTGTTGCACAACTACAACTCTCTCTCTTTTTGGCTGTCTGGGCATGCTTGGAGTTGTAGTTTTGCAACAGCTGGAGGCACCCTGGATGGGAAACACTGCCCCCTAGACAACCCATGATGTACATGTACTCCATGTAGTGCAGGAGCGATACTTGATTAATTAATTTATTAATTCATCAATTAAATATTTAGTTACTTAATTTTACTTAACAATAATAAAACTAATTAAAATAATATTTTAATACTTTAAACTAGTGTTTCCCAACCAGTGTACCTCCAGCTGTTGCAAAACTACATGTGAATTCTAGTAAAGAAAATAGACATGGTCGCACATCCACAAATTGTATTTTGATCTAATTGCTTCTCAGCATAAATTCAAAAACTAACAGGTTGTTAGTATATACATTTTGATCAAAAGGTACAAGCCCACTCGCCACGTCAAGGCCACCCAGTCAGAGTGGCTCCCTAACGTACCTAGCATAAAATGGTGTAGCACTGGGCAGCGACCAACACCGCCGCAACACCAGTGCCCACAAGGGGAACGACCCACTGGCAGAGCAGCCCCAATGCCACTCAGACCAGTCCTCAGGCCACGCCTCCCCACAGACACGGTGCCACGGCAGCGATGGATGCCGCACAGCTCCATGCCATTGTGAACAAGGTATAAAAGCTCACTTACCATGTGCACCCAGTCAGACTGGGAGGCTGCCAGAAAAGAAAGGGCCCTGCTCATTTATATAGGGTTGGGCAGATGGGGTGGGGCAGTGGGGGGGTATATTAATGAGCAGGAAGCTAAGGGCCCTTTCTTTTCTGGTAGCCTCCCAGTCTGACTGGGTGCACATGGTAAGTGAGCTTTTACACCCTGTTCACACTGGTGTGGTGTTGCCATGGCGCCGTGTCTGTGGCAAGGCATGCCCCTGGGACTAGTTTGAGTAGCATTGGGGCTGCTCTGCCAGTGGGTCGTTCCCCTTGTGGCCACTGGTCTTGCCGTGGTGGTGGTCGCCGCCCAGTGCTATGCCATTTCATTCTAGAGACATTAGGGACCCACTCTAAATAGGTGGCCTTGACGTGGTGTGTGGGCTTGTACTTTTTGATCAAAATGTATACTAACAACCTTTTAGTTTTTGAATTTATGCTGAGAAGCAAGTGGATCAAAATACAAATTGTGGATGTGCAACCATGTCTGTTTCCTCTACTTGAATTCCCATTGGGTTTTCTTCCCCCTTCTTTTTGTTGTTGTTTTTATTTGGTCTGCACTCTGCCCCACCCCCTCAGCCCAATCCTATATAAATGAGCAGGAAGTTGTTCAGGGCCCTTTCTTTACTGGTAGCCTCCCAGTCTGACTGGGAGCCCACGGTAAGTGAGCTTTTTACACCTTGTTGTGTGTGGTGTGGTGCTATGAGGCGTCCATTGCTGCCGTGGCACCATGTCTATGGGGAGGCGCAGTCCTGGGACTGGTCTGAGTGGCATTGGGACTGTTCTGCCAGTGGATCGTTCCCCCTGTGGGCACTGGTGTTGTGGCGGTGGTGGTACACCATTTTATGCTAGGGATGTTAGGGACCCACTCTAACTAGGTGGCCTTGACGTGGCGAGTGGGCTTGTACTTTTTGATCAAAATGTATACTAACAACCTGTTAGTTTTTGAAATTATACTGAGAAGCAATTAGATCAAAATACAAATTGTGGATGTGCGACCATGTCTGTTTTCTCTACTTGAATTCACATGTAGTTTTGCAACAGCTGGAGGTACACTGGTTGGGAAACAGTAGTTTAAAGTATTAAAATATTATTTTAATTATTTTTAGTCTGTTTCCTCTACTTGAATTCATGTAGCAAAACTACAACTCCTAGCATGCCAGGACAGCCTAGGAGTTGTAGTTTTGCAGACCCCCTGTTGGGAAAAACTCCATGTAGTACAGGAGCGGTGCTTGATTAATTAATTAATTAATTAAATTAATTCATAATTTATTTCTATTGTGTTTCCTACAAAAAATAGGTAAACAAATATATTAACTTAATAATAAATTTTTTAGAGCAGTGTTCCTCCAGTGTGCCCCCAGCGTTTGTAGAACTACAACTCCCATTATTTCTAATCTCTATATAATTTTCCTATTGTAAAGCGACAACATTTTTTTACAAAACCAAGTAACCAATTAGACAACTGGGAGTTCAAAAACTACAATTCCCAGCATGCCCACACAGCCAAAGGCTGTGTGGGCATGCTGGAAGTTGTAGTTTTGCAACAGCTGGAAGAAACCCTGGTTGGGAAACACTGCCCCCTAGGCAACCCATAATGTAAATATACATCCTGTAGTGCAGAAGCGGCACTTGATTCATTAATCATTAATTAATTTATCAATTCACTTATTTCTTTTTATTGTCTTCCATACACAATTAAATAAACAAATTAATACTGTAATAATATTTTAAGACCTAAGGGCAGTGTTTCCCATCCATAGTGCCTCCAGCTGTTGCAAAACTACAACTTCCAGCATGCCTTGACAGCCTGGGAATTGTAAGTTTGCAACAGCTGGAGGCACCCTGGATTGGAAACACTGGGATAGATTGTAAACAGAAATGAAATGTAAATGAATAATAGAATAAAAAAAAAATTCTGAAAGAGAAAATAATAGTTTTACTGTCTATTAATTCTCTTAGTTTTTTTTGTTTTGTTTTGTTTGAAGTTGACATTTAATAAAGCTTTGTTGTAGTGTGAACGGCGAGATAAACAGTCCAGACAAATGTCCTTCTCTTGATAACCTCCGACATCACTTGTCATCAAATATAATAGCGCGTCTCACCATGGTGGCCATTTGAGGACATTGCTCATCGACGTCAAGCTGAAACGCTGGTAAGAGACACTCGGGCGGGTGTGCTACATTATATCTTAGTCATATGAAAACCAGATAGATTTTCATATAAAAATGTATTTATTTACTTCACATTAAGCTTTTTCTTTTTTTAAATAAATCTCCCAAAATATGTAGTAGTCAGCATTACGCTCAAACCTAAGTGACTGCACCGCATATACAATTATGGAATAAAACAATAATAAATAAATAATGCACCAAGGAGTTAATAGTATCAAATGAAACATTCTATATGTGAATGTAATAATGATATATGTAAGTAATTATGATATTGGAGCAAAAAGTATACGTTAATTGGCAAAATCTGTACGATACGGTGGAAGCTCCAGCACCTTGTTGGGCGCCTCTAGTCTGGATACAAGATGAGATACGGTTGAACATGAAGGCTCTAGTACCTTGTTGGATGCCTTTAGCCTGGATACAGGATGAGATACGGTTGGGCATGGAGATTGGAGAACCTAGAACCTTGTTGGGCACCTCTAGCCTGGATACAAGATGAGATACGGTTAGACATGGAGAACCTAGTACCTTGTTGGGCGCCTCTAGCCTGGATACAAGATGAGATACGGTTAGACATGGAGAACCTAGTACCTTGTTGGGTGCCTCTAGCCTGGATACAAGATGAAATACGGTTGGACATGGAGAACCTAGCACCTTGTTGGGCGCCTCTAGTCTGGATAAGAGATGAGATACGGTTGGACATGGAGGCTCTAGTACCTTTTTGGGCGCTTCTAGCCTGGATTAAAGATGAGATACGGTTGGACATGGAGAACCTAGTACCTTGTTGGGTGCCTCTGGCCTGAATATAAGATGAGATACGGTTGGACATGGAAAACCTAGTACCTTGTTGGGCGCCTCTAGCCTGGATTAAAGATGAGATACGGTTGGACATGGAGAATCTAAATCCTTGTTGGGTGCCTCTGGCCTGAATACAAGATGAGATACGGTTGAACATGGAAAATCCAGTACCTTGTTGGGTGCCTCTAGCCTGAATACAAGATGAGATACGGTTGGACATGGAGAACCTAGTGTCTTGTTGGGCGCCTCTAGCCTGAATACAAGATGAGAAACGGTTGGACATGGAGAACCTAGTGCCTTGTTGGGTGCCTCTAGCCTGAATACAAGATAAGATACGATTGGACATGGAGAACCTAGTACCTTGTGGGGTGCCTCTAGCCTGAATACAAGATGAGATACGGTTGGACATGGAGAACCGAGTACCTTGTGGGGTGCCTCTAGCCTGGATACAAGATGAGATACAGTTGGACATGGAGAACCTAGTACCTTGTTGGGTGCCTCTAGCCTGGATTAAAGATGAGATACGGTTGGACATGGAGGCTCTAGTACCCTGTTGGGTGCCTCTAGCCTGAATACAAGATGAGATACCATTGGGCATAAAAGCAGCACATAGGTTCTATATGGCATCCTTTAACATGATTGCTCACAGTTGGCCCTGTAGATTCGGCACATGTAGGTTGCAGAAACTATCTAGGCATAAATGTTTTTTGGTGAAATCTGGTGACCGTGCAGGCCAAAGAAGTGTTGCAAGCTGGCAATGTCACTTAGAAGCCATAAGAGGTGACACATGTGGCCGCAGGATGTCCTGCACATATCACTGAGATATTTGTGTCCCTACTAGGGGTGACTGCATGTCCAATCAGTTGATCATGGCGTCTAAACCAGGAGAAAATACTGCTGGTTAGCTCAGTGGAGCTGTTCGGGACTGGTGCGGTGAAATTGCAGCATCCCGAATAGCTGAGAGGATAGCGGGAGGCGCCTTCCCTTGTTCCTCGCTGTCCAATCATCGATTGATTGGTCCATGCCTGAGATCCATGCTGGATCAATCAAGCAGAGATTACACTGATCAATGCAATGCTATGGCATAACATTGTTCAGTGTATGCAATCAAAGGATTGCATGTAATAGTCCCCTGTGGAGGCAAAAAAAAAAGTGTACATTAAAAAGGAAAAAAAAAAAGATAATACATGTTATTTAACCCCTTCCTGAATAAGTTTGAATCACCCCCCTTTTCCCATTAAAAAAAAAAAAAAAAAAAAAAAAAAAAAATATATATATATATATATATATATATATATATATATATATATATATTAACAAAGATAAAATAAACATATGTGATATTGCCGCGTGCATAAATGTCCAAACTCTAAAAATATGTTAATTAAACTGCATGGTCAATGGCGTACACGCAAAAAAAAATGTCAAAAATTGGTCACTTTGTATACCCTAAAATCTATATATATATATATATATATATATATATATATATATATATGTATATATAACTCAATGACCCTCATTTACTAAGAGTGTTGTGTAGGTTTCTTTGTGGGTTTTAATTACCGACAATTTATTTTCCCCGGTATTTACTAAGGTTTCCCTACATTTTTCACTTTCCCTATATTTTGTTCTTTTTACACGTGCTCTGATCTGTCGGGTTTTCCTCAACTGAAATCCACCACATTTTATGTGGAAACCTTAGTAAATATGGTGTTTTTTGTGAGAAAATGCAGAAACACGCCCCTTTTTGTAGACCACACCCCCTTTTCCAGATGACCACGCCCCTTTGGGGTTTTCTAAGCAAAATGGAGAGTTAGTCGGGGTTTTTTTCAATTCTGACGCAAATTTTGGCGTAGACAGAATTTCTGGCGCAGTGCGACAGAATCTGGCGCACAACCCTACAAAACATGTCGGGTTTGCAATAGTAAATGAGGGCCAATGTGTGTGTGTGTATGTATTATGTATATGTATGTATGTTCAAGCATCACGTCCAAACGGCTAAAGATATTAACATAAAACGTGGCACATGTTACTTATATATCAACAACAAACATAGGATAGGTCATTTAACCCTTACTCACCCCTATTTGCCAGGGTCGGGATTTTTGTTTAAAGTCCCATACAAGTAAATGGGAAATATATTTTACTGCATAACTTCCAAATGGCTGGAGATATTTCGATAATACTTGGTCACATGTTACTTATATGTCCACTTAAAATATAGGATAGTTAATTTAACCCTTAACTATCCCTATTTGTGAGGGTCGGGGATTTTGTTTAAAGTCCCATGCAAATCAATGGGAAATGTATGTTCCCACATAACTTCCGTACGGCTGGAGATATTTAAATACCTGGTACACATATTACGGGTTGGGATAGAAGGATGGGATAGGAGATCGGGATAGGAGGTCAAGATATGAGGTCGAGACAGGAGGTCGAGACAGGAGGCCGAGACAGGAGGACAGGATAGGAGGTCGGGATAGGAGGTTGAGATAGAAGTGCAAGATAGGTGGACGGGATAGGAGGACAAGATAGGAGGTCGGGATAGGAGGTCGAGATAGGAGGTCGGGATAGGAGGTCAAGATAGGAGGTCAAGATATGAGGACGGGAAAGGAGGACAGGATAGGAGGTCGGGATAGGAGGTTGAGATAGGATGACGGGATAGGAGGACGGGATAGGAGGTCGAGATAGGAGGATGGGATAGGAGGACAGGATAGGAGGTCGGGATAGGAGGTCTGGATAGGAGGTCGAGATAGAAGAATGGGATAGGAGGTCGAGATAGGAGGTCGGGATAGGAGGACAGGATAGAAGGTCGGGATAGGAGGTCGAGAAAGGAGGATGGGATAGGAGGTCGGGATAGGAGGTCGGGATATGGGCTTGGGATGTGACAACAATATATGAGAACGGTATATGAAGTGAAAAGCTTCCTCCACAACAAGGATTAGGAAGGAAAAACCGGGCAATGCTGGGTACTCAGCTAGTAATGTATAAAAAGCGATCAAAAAGTCCCATCAAAACAAACATGGTACCGATAAAAACTTCAGATCATGGCGCAAAAAAACTATCCCTCATGACACCCCCTATATGGAAAAAAAAAAATTATAGGGGTCAGAAATTGACAATTTTAATCATACTAATTTTGGTGCATGTAGTTATAATTTTTGGAAAGGAAAATGAAAAAAAAAAAAATGAAAAAAATTGGGTATCATTGTAACCAAATGGACCTACAGAATAAATATATGGTGCCATTTTTACCAAAAAGTGCACTGCTTAGAATCGGAAGCTACAAAATAGCATTTTTCTTTTTCTTGAATTTTGTCCGACAAATAATTTTTTTCCGGTTTCGCCATAAATTTTTGGATGAAATTATTAATGTCATTACAAAGTACGATTGGTGATGCAACAAATCTGTACAACAAATCTGTACAACAAATCTGTGCAAAATTGTTCTGATTTTTAGAAGGTGAGGTGGAAAATACTAAAGTGCAAAAACAAAAAAAACTGTGGTCCCTACTAAGACTTCATATTTGACCCTGATTTTAAACAGAACCTGGATTTGTTGCAAAAGATGATACAGTTCTAATCCATAGCAGTCCAACTTTTGCTGCTTTTGTTATTTTTTATTTTTTTCTGACCCCTATAACTTTCTTATTGGGGTAATGAAATGGCACAAGGTGGTGAGGAAATGGTACAAAGGGGTAATGAAATGGCATAAGTTGGGGCAACATAATAACACAGGGTAGCAAAATGGTGCGGTGGTTACTTTTTCTGAAAGCTGTGACAAAAAGGTTTTTTGGGAAGAGAGCGGGATTGTACAAACGTTGTGGGAGCGGGGGGCGGGGCATGGAACACACACTTTGAGTCGGCGATAATGGTCAGAAATCAAGCGGGAGCGGGCTTAAAAAAAAAATTCAAAGTACCACACAGAGTTCTAGTTGGAGGCTTACCGGTTGGTAAAGACTGCACTAAAGTCTTTTTTTTTTTACTATTTAATTTTACTTATTTATTTATTTTATAAATAAATACATTAATTAATTAATTAACTTATTTATTCACTTATTTCACATTTTGGGCTTTAAGGACGATTACGCATGAAGAATGTCTATGAGTAAAAAGCTCCCACCGGTGAATTGCTGGAAGTTGTCTTATCCTTGTTTGCATCTTGGAACTTTCCAGTTGTTAAGAGATTAATCGGAGATGACAATGACTCAACGCGCGGGATGGATGATCTAATGGGATGAACAATATCTGGAAATTATTTCTATATTTTTTTTCCTAAGCCTTTTCTTTTTTTTTTTTTTATTTTCATCTCAGCATTGTATGTGAGAATTTTTTTCGAGCTTCTTTTAAGCAGGAATTTGCTGTATTTTTGGCTGGCAGTCAAGCAGGGAAACAATGTATCCTGTTCCTAATTTACAGTTCCATACGAATAAACTTCCTTTAATTTATCATCTGTTTTTGAGAGGAAAGGAATTCTTTTGTACCTTAAGGACAAGTGACATCAAGAATAATGTTTCCTATCGGTGCCTCAGGAATCGAGGGCTAAACTGTCAGGTTTCCTAAGCATTATGTCATGCGTCTGAATGTATTGTGCCTTAATTGGCGACCAGTTAAAGAATGTCAAACTTAAGCTGCTATTAGCTGGAGAATTTGCATGGCGCAGGCGGTTATGTAAAACCCTAGAAAAAACAAAGGGTCAACGCTGCGTTTTACCTTAAGGGGGAAAAACAAACTTCTAAAACTGTACTTACTTTTGAAAGTAAGTTTATGCAGAATGTATACACCTAATACATTAGAGCGAGAAAAGTTGTTCCAGCAAAATGTTCTTTGATAAGTTTTGTGTTAGTGATATACAATATACGCAGATCAGCCATAACATTAAAACCTCGTTTACGTCCTTCTTATGCTTCCAAAACAGCTCCATGCCAGCGGTGTAGGTATAGTGCAGAGGTAGAAGTTGCACCGGAGCCCTGGTGCATAAGGGGGCCCCAAAGCACATCTGCTCCATAAGAGACCAGTATTATAATTGGCACATGGGGACCTGTTGCAGATTTTGCATTGTGGCCCAGAAGCTACAAGTTACGTCTCTGCTCCAAGCCATTGAGGCCTCGTCTCCACTTGACCTCTGGAGGTGTCCTGGGGTTTCTGCATCTAGACGTTAGCAGTTGATCCTTTAAAACAGTGTTCTCAAAAGGAAAATAACTTCCTCTGTGGTTTACAACAGCTGATAAGTACTGGAAGAATTAAGATTTTAAATAGTAATTTACAGATCTGTATAACTTTTTAGCACCAGTTGATTTAAGAAAAAAAAAAAACTTTTTCCACCGGAGTACCCCTTTAAGGTCTTTAAATTGTAGGCTGTAAGCCTCCACAGATCAGACTTGTTTCACCAGAATATTCCATAGTTGTTCAATCCGATTGAGATCGGGGGTATTTGGACACCAAGTTCACCACCTCAAGATCTTTTTTATTCATGAACAGTATCTGCAGTGTGGCTGGGGGACATGATGAAAGAGACCTCTGCCATTATGGGGTCTCACTGCCATGAAGGGTTGGACTTGGTCTGTACAATGTTTAGGTAGGTGATACATGTCACAGTGACTTCTGCATAATGCCAGGACCCATAGTGTCCATTGCACTGCTTCTACTGGCCTACAGTGCATTATTTTAGTATGAGGCAGATATGTAAATTATTACAGGTGTATTTATATTGAACACTGGGTCTTTCCCCAAGAGAGAGTAAAAGTGGTTTTATTATGCTATATAAAAGATTCTCAAAAGCTACTTTTGGGTAGTGTACCTCTCCACTAGGAGAGAGATCATTGACTGCTATAAAGAAGGCATGGAAGTAGCAGGGTGGGAGGTGGCAAGAGGTTCTCTGCAGTCCTGGGATTCAATGGCCAGAGCAGCGAAGACGTGTGGGACGGGTGAGTATTTTAATCGCCAGTCATCGGGCACAGAGCGGAGTTTGTGGGGTGCTGCAGCGGAGATCGCAGGGGGTCCCCAGTGGCAAGACCCCCGCGATCTAACATCTTATCCCCTATCCTTTAAGCTATTTCAAAGAATGTAAGGTGTGGTGGCCCAGTACAGTTGTTGCACCCCTGTACCCTAGATGCCCTGTCCGGCAGACTCCATCCAGTGACCCCTGCCCCCTCCCCCCTCACCTTTGTCTTGTGTAATTACTTCAATGCCTGTTAAACTGTATAGTGTATTGTACATAAAATGTGTTATGCCTTTAAGTAATTTTGTCATGTGATTGTAACCCAGGAAAGTACCAGTGACATGTGACCTACAGGGTGATCTATGGGACCCCACAGAGTTTCCCCCATATAAGCCCTGGGTGGAGTCTTTGCTCTCTTCTTTCTGCTTAGCTGAATTGCACTAAGGTCAAGTCCTGTCAGAGAGTGTCTGGAGTCCAGAAGAGGCCTAAAGTCTACCACGCAGCCACGGTTCCACAAGACCACTACCTCCAGGTCCAAATCAAAACCTGGTAAGCTACAAATAGGGTATAGTCAGTTTCAGTCAAGTCAGTCCAAATCAATCTGTCTCAAGTCAGCATGGCTCTGCAGCAAATTGTCCCAGTCTACCATAAATCCCAGCAAGCCCTGTGGTCTTAGAAGACACTGGTCACCTCTGTTGGCCTAGTCAAGCTGTATAGACTGTTACATCTGTCTGACTAAGTAAAGCTGCTGTTGTTCTGTAACTTGGTGTCGGAGCCATTATTTGCCCCCGTGCCTAGCCCAGGATCCAGCGACCTACCTTCATGTGGTGAAGAGGTTTAACCTTGCCCTAGCCTTACGAACACAAGGGGTTAATGCCATCTGCCCCTCGGGTAATTCCCTCTGCACTCATCACACCCTCACCACCATAAATCCCAGCAAGCCCTGTGGTCTTAGAAGACACTGGTCACCTCTGTTGGCCTAGTCAAGCTGTATAGATGGTTACATCTGTCTGACTCAGTAAAGCTGCCGTTGTTCAGTAACTTGGCATCTGAGTCATTATTTGCCCCCGTACCTAGCCCAGAATCCAGTGGCCTACCTTCAGGTGGTGAAGCGGTTAAACCTCGCCCTGGTGTCACGAACACAAGGGGTTAATGCCATCTGCCCCTCGGGTAATTCCATCTGCACTCATCACACCCTCACCGCATATGTATTTATTTTTGTATTTTTTTTCTCTGGATATTTTCCCCTATAATCTGATTAAGTCTTAATTGAGTATTTTCTGTTCACTATATTGTAAACTCTGACATAGAGAAGTCAGACATTTTCTATAGTAATAATCTTCTGCTGTTTGCACCTTAAAAAAATATACATCTGTATTTAGTCATCATTGATTCTATCTTTCCTGACATGTGGTTGTTATTATTATTAGTAGTAATATTTACATTCTTTGTTTATGAAATAACCTAAATTCTGTGTTACTGTAACATAACTAAGAACATACCCTTGCTCTTTTTGTATCTATCAAGAAAAACATTTAAAAAAGAAAATAATTAAATAAATAAATAAATACATAATACATATGTATTATATATACAGTATATATATATATATATATATATATATTTATATATTCATTTATTTATTTATTTATATATATATATATATATATATGTATGTGTGTGTGTGTATATATATATATATATATATATATATATATATATATGTATGTACAGTATATATATATATATATATATATATATATATATATATATATATATATATAAAATAAAATAGCAGAGCACCCATAAGGTGCTCTCCGCATTGTGTTTGCATAGTGTGTTCTGTGTATATACACCATGAAATGCTCCTGTCATATGTGTCAGAATGTGAATAGAATTCTGCAAACCTAATGTATTCTAGAAGCTTTCTGGCTGGAAAGCTGCAGTGTATCTGTTCTATTCTGTTTGTTTGTCTGTTTGTTAGTTTTTTTTGACTAAAAATAGCATTGAAAAACTTTGTAAAATTGAGTCTTCTTTCAATATGTACCATAAGAAAAGGGTAAAAAGTGTCCTTCAAAGCGGTCATCCAATTTAGAAACAAACATTGCCATGGGAGTGTACACAGGATTTTCGGAAATAATAACATAAAAAATAAAATAATGATGATAATAATAATAATAAAAATAATATATATATACACACACACACATATATAATATTAATAATAATAATAATAATAATAATAATAATAAATATATATATATAATATATATATATATATATATATATATATATATATATATATATATATACACACACACACATATATATATGACCGCCACACCACTTGGTACAAACAAACTAATAGTAATCCCCCCCCACCCCCCAAAAAAATGGTGGTAAATCCCAGTCCTAAAAAGGCTCTGCAGACTGTATCATTACAGTGCAGTTACATCCAGTGGCTTACAGGGGGCATCTTCACTCTCTCTTTTCTTTTCCTTCCAAATCGCCATGCTGACCTCTTCCAGCCTCAACTTGTATCTGCTGAGTTTCCCCATAAAGTATTCAACTATAAGGGCTTCCAAGTGAAAACTTTCCTGACCTGTATTAGGCTGGGTCCACACTACGTTTTGTCCCATACGGGAGCGCATACGGCAGGAGGGAGCTAAAACCTCGCGCTCCCCTATGTGACCGTATGCGCTCCCGTATGTCATTCACTTCAATGAGCCGACCGGAGTGAAACGTTCGGTCCGGTCGGCTCATTTTTGCGCCGTATGCGCTTTTACAACCGGACCTAAAACCGTGGTCAACCACGGTTTTAGGTCCGGTTGTAAAAGCGCATACGGCGCAAAAATGAGCCGACCGGACCGAACGTTTCACTCCGGTCGGCTCATTGAAGTGAATGACATACGGGAGCGCATACGGTCACATACGGGAGCGCGAGGTTTTAGCTCCCTCCTGCCGTATGCGCTCCCGTATGGGACAAAACGTAGTGTGGACCCAGCCTTACAGAGACAATCCATTGGCAAAAATAGGCAAGATGTAATGTTTCTTTCTACCTGTGGTGGTGCTGCAGGGAAACTGAACACTTATTACCAGGTACTCCAGTGGTCTCAAACTGTGGCCCACCAGATGCTGCAAAACTTCAACTCCCAGCATGCCCGGACAGCCAACGGCTGTCCGGGCATGCTGGGAGTTGAAGTTTTGCAACATCTGAGGGCCACAATTTGGGACCACTGAGGTGCTCCAACAGCTTATAATTGATCGCTCGAGATCCCAACAAAGGGATACTGAGATCTTCCTATAGTCAGAGCAGTCTTCTAATAAACAGGTGTGATGAGGGTGTGATGAGGGCAGATGATATTACCCTAGGGGCAGATGGCATTAACCCCTTGTGTTTGTGACGCCAGGGCGTGGTTTAACCTCTGCACCACCCAAAGGTATGCTGCTGGATCCTGGGCTAGGCGCTGGACAAATAATTACTCCAATGCCAAGTTACGGAACAACGGCAGCTTTACTGAGGGTAGACAGATGGAATAGTCTTTACAGCTCAGTTGGGCCCAAAGAAGTGACTCGCGGGCTCGCTGAGACTTGTAGTGGACTTGGATTAATTGCTGCAGACCCACGCTGACTTTAAACCGACTGACTAGACAGACTTCACCCCGTATGTAGCTCACCAGGTTTTGACTTTCATCTGTGGGACACCGGATTAGTAGAAGCGTGGCTGCGTGGTCGGCCTTTGGTCTCCTCAGGACTCCAGACACTCTCTCAGGTCTTGACTGTTCCTCAACCTGCATAGAACTAACTAACTAGCTCCTCCCAGGGTTTATATGGGGGAGACTTTGGAGGGGTCCTATAGGTCACCCACAAGTCATCTGCTCACTGACACCTTCCCTGCTTACCGGACATGGTAACAAGATTTAAAGGTACATAACATTATATATATATATATATATATATATATATATATATATATACATTACAATAGATAACATAGGCACTTATTAACCATCTATATCACTCAGCTTAAGGGGGGACCACAGGGTCACTGCAACAGAGTCTGCCAGACACGGGTACAGGGGAGCAACTCCTGTACTGGGCCACCACACAGGAATTATACAAAGCAGAACATGTTTAAAATAGACGATCCTTAAAGGGGTACTCCGGTGGATTTTATTTATTTATTTTTTAAATCAACTGGTGCCAGAAAGTTATACAGATTTGTAAATTACGTTTATTAAAACATCTTAACCCCTTAACGACCAGGGATGAAAATTATGTAAATGTACGTCCTGGTTTAGCGGTACTTCGCGCACCATGACATACATTTCCATTCCTGTGTATGACCGCGAGCATCGAAGTGGTGCTCGCGTCATACACGGCAGGTTCCGGCTGCTATCAGCAGCAGAGGACCCGCTGGTAATGGCCGACATACGCGATCGCCCGGATGGGTGCCATTAACCCCTCAGATGCCGTGATCAGTACATATGACGGAATCTGCGGCAATGAGCATGTTAAAATTGATGATCGGATCGCCCGCAAAAATGAGCCCTCATACCGCCCTATATACGGAAAAATGAAAAAGTTATAGGTGGTCAAAATGGGGCGACCCACAGAATAAAGAACACATGTAATTTTTAATGTAAAATGTACTGTGTCAAAACGAAACCCTCCAAAATGTGCAAAATTGTGGTTTTCATTTAAATTTCCTCCCTAAAAAAATATTTTTTGGTGTTTGCCGTACATTTTATGGTAAAATGAGAGGTTTCATTACAAAGTACAATTGGTCATGCAAAAAACAAGCCCTTATATGGGTCTGTAGATGGAAATATAAAAGAGTTATGGATTTTAGAAGGTGAGGAGCAAAAACGCAAAAATAAAATTGGCCTGGTCCTTAAGGTCAAAATGGGCTTGGTCCTTAAGGGGTTAATCCTTCCAGTACTTATCAGCGGCTGTATGTCCCAGAGAAGGTTACGTAGTTCTTTCTAGTCTGACCACAGTGCTCTCTGCTGACACTCTTTTTATTATAAAAATACAAAACTTATCCAATACAACAAAAAACAAGCTTAACCAGCTATAATATAAATCAAAAACAAAACCCTGCCTAACCGGCCAGCCCAGCTTTACAAAGCAAAAAGAAAACAAACAAACAAAAACACACTGACACACATACCAAAAATGAACATAAAAACAGCACAACTTGGCTTAAACATAAACATAAAATTAGCACTACCTGGCTGTAACTCAAACCATCCATACTCGGGGGGGGGGGGGGTAAAAAATAAAAAAATAAAAAAATAAATAATAATTATAAAAATAAAGAAATAAATAAATAAAAATAAACAGCACAACTTGGCTTAAACATAAACATAAAATTAGCACTACCCGGCTGTGACTCAAAACCATCCATACTCGGGAAACAAAACAAAAGGGGAAAATAAATAAATAAAAAATATAAAAATTAAAAATCTAAATAAATAAACAAAAACACATAACACAACAACTGGTCCGACTGCCATAACTATAATATGAGACAATATAAAACGATGTAGATACAAAACCAAATAGATACAAAATCACTAATAGAAATTAATAAATTATAGTATATAAACATAAATATATGCACCCTATTTACAGAAACCTACAAAAAAAAAAAAAAAAAAAAAAAATACAGGAAATCCCTACACTCGAACTGTGCCCTCACCCACACCACCCCTCCTGCACATGGGTCAGAGTCCATACCGTTCCTCTACAGTTTACAAAGTTCTGTCCTTAACTGACCCATGTCAGGTCCCCCAAAAACACGAAAACACACCACCACCCACAAATACACCCTCCCCACCTAGCACTCCACCCAACCAACTTATACACAAACTTATACATACTAACTAACAGACACTGAACCACAACCCACTTTAGGCCCAAGTTTGGTCGCCTGTAAGCCCTTCATGCCATATCAGCTTAAAACAAAACAAAAAAGCTAGCGTGCACATGCATTAGCCCACCACCAGAAAGAAGGATGGCAGACTTGATACACCAAAATAATTTTTAACTCTTTTCCCAACTCCCCCTACAATTCTCCCTAATTCTATCCCTCCATTAAAGCTAACCCTACTCTCACCCTATCTCTATCCCTATCACACTTCCCCTATCCAAAATAAAGGTACTCTACCCAAAAGATCTAGTACCTAGGGCACATCAAAAGAAAACCCTCTCCACAGGAGAGAAGCCCTACTGGTACCAAGACTGCCATACTCCAAAGACCTGATCTTCCCGAGGTCACCGGTGATATTCCTACAGACCTCCACCTCGGAGAGGATTTTCTGCTGGGTCGACACTAAACACCGTGCATTCCACGTGTAGTACCTAACCACTAAACTAACTAAGAATAAAGTGCCCCGGTCTCGGCCACCCAGTGTCCTGAATGCCCCATAAGCCCACTCCGGATAGGTAAGGCCGGCAAGTTGACTCCAGCCGATGGAAGCGCCCACCCGGTTGTAAACCCCTATATTAAAGGGACAATGAAGCAGGAAATGGTCCATGCTTTCCAGCGTGTCCCCACACTCTTCTCGGGGACATCCCCGGTCATCAGAGTTCCTGCACTTCAGGTTGTCCCTTACATATAGCTTCCCCTGAAAGCAGCGCCAGGCCAAGTCCCAAAACTTCTGGGGGATCCTTTTCATGTTTAAAAGGTACAACCCCACCCTCAGATCCCGACCTGGGCAGTCCCTGAGTGCCAGAGGCCTCTGGAAGTGGGTCAACAGAACCCGTTTGTCAAGGAACTGCCTTGACTGGGTCCTGATCTCCCACACTCCCAGACCCCACCGACGTATCGCCTTCAGAGTCGGGGTAGCGTAAGCCGGAAGATATCCATGGGGCGTACGGAGGTCCTTCACTTGCCCTCCTGTCTCCCATTCCTGGAAGAAAGGCCGAAACCATTCCCTGCAGGAGAGTACCCACGGAGGAGCCCTCTCTGACCAGAGGTTTGAGATGTTAGCTTTTAAAAAGGTGTTTGTTAAGAACACCACAGGGTTTACCATAGATAAACCCCCTAGTCTCCTCGTGCGGTACGTAACCTCCCTCTTGACTAGGTTCATCCTGTTCCCCCATAACAGTTGAAAAAACAGGCTGTAGATCCTAGTGTAGTAAGCCTCTGGCAAGATACATACGCTGCCCAGATAGATAAACAAGGGGAGCAGGTACGATTTGATCAGGTGTACCCTTTCCCTGAGGGTCAAAGACCAACCCATCCACTGGTCCACCTTCTGAGTGGCATCCTGGAGCTTACCATCCCAGTTTTTGGTGGGATAATCATCCTGGCCAAATGTGATGCCTAAGACTTTTGCTGATTCTTGGGGCCCTGGAAGGGTGTCCGGGAGATCAAACGTGGGATCCCCCCCTCCCAGCCAGAGACTCTCACACTTATCCCGGTTGATCTTAGACCCGGATGCCTCCGAGTAGCGTTCCACCTCCGACATCACCACATCAACCCCCTCTCTCGAGGAGACGAAAATAGTGACATCGTCGGCGTACGCCACTACCCCCTGGATGGCCCCCGGCTCCGCCAAACTCATTCCGACTCCCACCAACGGTCCGCAACTCACCCTCCTAAGGAAGGGATCGATCGCGAACACATATAACAGCGGGCTCAAAGGACAACCCTGACGGACTCCAGACCCCACTCCAAAAGAGTGGCCAGACCACCCGTTCACCAGTGGGAAACTCTCTGCCCCTGCATACAAGATCTTAAGCCAATTAACAAAAGTACTCGGTAAGCCATATCTCAGGAGGACGGACCAGAGGTACTCGTGGTTCACCCGATCAAATGCTTTGGCCTGATCCAAGGACAGCAAGTACCCCTTCCAGAAACCCGCACTACTCCGCTCCACTGCCTCCCTGACACTAAGGACAGCACTTAAGGTGCTTCGGCCTGGAACAGTGCAGTGCTGGGCCTCCGAAAGGAGCCGGGGTGCAAACTTCACCAGCCGATTAAACAGTATCTTGGCCAGAAGCTTCCTGTCCGTATTGAGAAGAGCTATGGGTCTCCAATTCTCAATACGGCTGGGATCTTTACCCTTTGAGAGAAGAATCAGGGCTGACCTCCTCATTGACTTTGGCAGAGTGCCCGAGGAGAGACACTCATTGAATACCTCAGTCAAGAGGGGAGCTAAAGACTCCTTAAAGGTCCTGTACCACTCAGATGTTAAGCCATCCGGACCTGGTGACTTCTTGGGGGCAAGCCCCTCGATCGCCAGTCTCACTTCCTCTTCCCTGATCTCTTCTGCCAAAACGCCAAGAGAGGGGTCTACCCCTGGCTCAGGAATGGTTTCAGCCAGGAAACCCGACATCACATCCCGATCCAGATCCTTCCTTCCCAAGAGGTGAGAGTAGAAGGATCTGACGATCTCCAAGATCCCTGATCTGGACCGATTCAGAGATCCTGTACTATCAATCAGTCCTGAAATGACTTTACTACTCACTGACATCTTACAGTTTCTGTAAGGGTCGGGCGAGCGGTACTTCCCGAAATCCCTCTCAAAAACCAAAGATGCGTGCCTATCGTACTGACACCTCATCAGCAAGGACTTCACTCTGGAGATATCCTCTTGGCTACCTCCAGTCGAGACAAGAAGCTCGAGTTTCCTCCTCAGACCCTTATACAGGCGATACCTGTTCAGGGACCTGAGGCTCGAGAGCTGGCGGAAGAACCCTGCAACCCGCTTCTTGAATATCTCCCACCACTCTGACTTACTACTACATAGGCCCAGTAAAGGTACCTGACTCTGAAGAAAATCCTCAAAGGACTGTCTTATCTCCGCTTCCTCCAGGAGGGACGAATTCAGCTTCCAATAACCTTTTCCCATCCGGGGGGTTTCTGAAACATTCAGGGAAAACAAAATCATACAGTGATCGGAGAACTCCACCTCAACCACGGACACTGCAGAAGAGACGGCTTCCTCCTTTAAATAAAACCTATCTATCCTAGACCTGCGACTACCTTGATGATAGGTGAAACCCGCGTGGCCCGAGGGGCTCCGGATGTGGGCATCCTCTAGGCGAGCTTCTCTAGCTATGCTAATCAGCGCCACACTATCGCAAGTCAGCGGACTATTGGAGCCTCTCCTATCTTGGGACCTCGTGACATTATTGAAGTCCCCTCCAAAGATCACCTGCCGACTCGTAAAAAGAAAGGGCTTAATCCTCATAAAGAGATCTTTACGGCCCCGCTTACTTTGCGGGGCGTAGATGTTAATGAGCCGGAGCTCTTGTCCCTTCATGAAGACATCTAAGATCAGGCACCTCCCCATTTCTAATTCAATAACCCGTCGGCATTCAACAGGAGCGGTAAAAAGGACCGCCACCCCACTATACGGCTCAGCCGCAAGAGACCAGTGGGAGGGACCGCGCCTCCACTCTCTTCTGGCTTTTACCAGAGAGGCTAGATCTGACAACCTGGTCTCCTGTAAAAAGAAAATGTCGGCTTCAACGCGGCCAAGAAAATCAAAGGCTGCGAATCTAGCCGTATCCGACTTTATGCTGGCACAATTAATAGATGCCAGCGTCAATGGGGTGAGTGCCGCCATACAGGGTGATTAAATTAGACGGCCACACCCTTTACTTTTGTTTTCCCTTCTTTTTTGCCCCCTCATCCCCCGAAGAAGACGAGAGGGCAGGACCACTCTTGGATCTTTTTTTCGATTCAGATAGATCCATATTATCCCCGTCTCCGTCCGGCCCCGGTCTAGCCCTGCCCTCTGAGGAAGGTGCCTCAATAGGACAGGGCCCAGTTCCTCCCAGAGGCTCTTTCTCCCTAGGCACCTCGCCCTCACCCTCCCCAGCCAAGGAGGGGGAGGAGATGGTATCGAGGACGAGGTACCGGTTTGACAAGTCAACCAGAGGGGGGGCAGTCAGGCTTCCGTTTTGAACCTGGCCCGTAGTACAAGGAACAGAGGGCTCTGACCTCTTCTTTCTCCCTTTCCTTTTGCCCTTGTCTTTCTTTTTAGGCCTCTCCCCACTCTCCTCATCCACACTTTCATAGTGGGAGGAATCGGAAGGGTCGGCCATATTGCCTTCCTCTCTGTGAAGCCTCCTGATCTCCCCATCCAGCACATCCTCCTCCAGGGCTTCAGCGGTTACAGGGCCGCATTCAGGAGCAGAGGCCAGAGCTACCCCCGTCACCTGGGCACTCTCCAGCTCCCTACTCCTTCTACGATTTTCCTCCCGCCTTAGTTTGGCGGGGCCCTTTTTCCTCCTCACGAGCCCTGTTGCACCCCCATCCCTGCCGATACCCTCCCCGGCCGAGGCAACTTCACAGCTCTCCTCAGCCGGAGCGGCCGCTGCACGGGCGAAGGCGCTAGGACAACGGCTAAATGGGTGCCCAAGGACACCACACAGGTGGCACCGGATCTGCCTACAGGATGCGGCCAGATGTCCCACCCCACCACACAAAGCGCAGACCTGTACAGTACAGGCTGCACTAAAGTGGGTGGGGCTGCCACACCTGTGACAGACCTTAGGCTGCCCCTGGTAGAAGACCTGGATCCTATCACGTCCAAGGAAGGCGGCTGACGGAATGTGGGCAACCGTACTCCCTGAACGCTTGAGTTTGACGGAAAATGTCCAGGCCCCGGACCAGATCCCGTGCTCATCCAAGTTTTTCTTGGGCATGTCCGTCACATCCCCATATCGTCCGAGCCATGTCATGATGTCATAACAAGAAAGTGACTCGTTACGGGTCAAAACGGTCACCTTCTTGACAGCATTCTGACGGGAAATCGCCTTTACGGCGAAATCCCGCCAGCCGGGCTCGTTTTTTGCCACTTCGTAATTCGACCAGAAGAGTTCGAGCCCCTCCGGCCGAACGAAACTGACGTCAAACTCAGACGATCCGTAGGGGTGAATCAGGGCAAAGATGTCACTCGCCCTGAATTCCATCTGAAGGAGGAGCTCAACCACTTTAGCGCGAGGTGGGCACGCATCCTCGCCCCTCCAAATCAGACGGACCACATTCCTACGGTTATTGTCCTGCCCGGTTGTCGGGAGGGACCAGACCACCTCCCCATTCCGCTCTCGGAAAGCCCCCAAACCGTGCCTCTCTATCCAGAAAGACAGGTCGACCTCACCCCTTCCCTCTACCTGGATCGACCTGTCACCCCTGCGTAGAGCCTCCAGGAGGCGCTGTTGCAAATGGCCCCCAGGGCCGGACGGAGACGGGGACCCCCCTGAACCCCCGGCAGCGACATTAGCATAGCTCCTGGGAGCAGTCACTGCCGGGGGGGCAGCCGGACCAGACCCAGAGCCAGAACCACTTACAACACCATTCACACTACAACTCTCAACCTCTTTATTTCCAGCCATACTATTACCACTCCCATCAACATTCACTCCACTGACACTCCCACATACACTCCTCTCACCCACAACACTACTACACCCATCAATATCACATCCTACATTCTTGTCCTGACTAACAAATTCTGGGCTGGCTGGGACTTGTAGTATGGCTGGCTTTAGTAAAGCCCTTTGTGCTGGCTTAGCCGCTGCTGGGGTCGACGCCGATGGCTTCTCCTTCATGGCTGCTATCACATCCTGATTCTGGGACTGCCCCACCGGGCGCACCCCAGCTCCTCCCACAGCGCCAGCACCTGCTTCACCCGACTTCACAGGCTCTGTGGATAATCCCGGCGCCCGGACACTCCCCCCCCTCACAAGGGAGTGCCTTGCAGTGCCGGTAATGCCCACAGTACTCGGGGAACCGCCCCCCGAGCACCCAGGGGCACAACTCGCGCTGCCCACCATGAGCCCATCCTGCCCCTCCCTACCAGCAGGATGGGCGGGCTTCACATCTATTGCGTCTGCAGCTTTTACTGACGCCATGCTGTATCCCCCATGCTGGCTCCGTTCCACCACAGAAACGGAGTCTGGCAGTTTAGAGAACCCAGCAGCCTGAACCAGCTTTGCAGCTGGCCCAGACTGCTGGAAAGGACGGAACACATAATGCACAGTTTCCTGGGTCTTCTGTTTTTTTGCCTTTCTTTTTACTAATGTGTCATCACACTGGTCATCACCAAATGTAAAATTCTGGAGGTGGGCTGGGGACTCCTGCATCACTATAGCCCTCAGCAATCCCCCAGCCTCACTCTCCACATCATCATCCTCACTATCGCTTAGCGGTAGTGCCACCTGAGCCGGCTCTATGTAGCTGTCCTGAGTCTTAGTGGTCTGGGTGTCACAGGGAGTAGGGTCAGGCAATACATCATCCTCCACAACCTGTACACTTTCCTCCAACTTCTTCTCCTCCACCTCCTCCTCCTTTACACCAACACCACCATCCTCTCTTTCTTCACCGCCACTACTCTCCCCATCATCCACCTCCACCTTACCTGGGGATTTCATGGCGGCAAACCGATCCCGGTTCTCCATCTTCTCCCTGAAGAGACCGCTTCCCTCCAGGATCTCTGCTCTCCTCTCCTCCATCTTTGCAATGTCTTTCTTCAGGGCTGCAATCCTCTTTTTCTGTTCCAGTTTATTCTTTTTGGACCCAGAGCATGCCAGATTCTGGGCTCCACGCAGGTCCTCTCTCATCAACCTAAGCTCCCTACCGCAGCGGTCGTATTCCGCAAACCGTGCGGTCATGCGGGAGCAGTAGGTCTCGCTGGATTCTTCGGGCCCTCTCTCAGCCCACAACTCAATACTTTGCCTCCTCGCCTTCCTTCCACTGGATCTCTGGCTGGCACCCATTGCCGGAGGAGCCGAGCCTGCATTGCTGCAGACTCTGCCAGATCTTCTTCCTCCGGCCGGAAAAATGGCTGTCGCTGTTTTCTCTCCACCCCCCGCCAGCCTGGAAGAACGGGGAGTAGAGGCCAGGGGCTCCATGCAGGGAAAACTCTCCCAAGGAGCCTGCCACACCCCTGGGAAAGGTTGGTGAATCACCTGCTCTGCCTCTGGAACTCTGGAGAAACACAAAAAGGGACACACCCAAAGCTGCTTCACACACAACTGCTCCTGGCTACTGTGTTCCACAGGAAGCGCTCTCTGCTGACACATCTAATCATGTCAGGAACTGTCCAGAGTACAAGCAAATCCCCATAGCAAACCTCTCCTGCTCTGGACAGTTCCTGACATGGACAGAGGTGTCAGCAGAGAGCACTGTGGTCAGACTGGAAAGAACTACACAACTTCCTGTGGAGCATACAGCAACTGATCTGTACTGGCAGGATAAAGATTTTCAAAAGATATCATTTACAAATATGTATAACTTTCTGCTACTAGTTGATTAAAATTTCCACCGGAGTACCCCTTTAAGAATAAATGACATTTTCCAATGTAGGATTCCAGGAAGGGACTTTCATTAGGATTTCTTAGATTAATATTCATGAAAATACAAAGTATCTACTGGGAGTGAGAAACAAAGAACTTCTGGGATTCCATTTGTCCCATGAGAATCAATAGACGCTATCTCTTCCACCTACTGGCGTCTAGTAAATTGATGGGCTGCGTCTCCGTGAAAAATGGCTCATCCTACCCAACAGCAGCCGCCATTGTGTGTTAATATTCTGGAGAGAGACAACAGGAGTTCAGTGTAATAAATCTCATTTTATTGCCAATGAGGACAATTTTTTATTTTTTTTCTCACAAAATACATTTTAATCTTATTACAATATATAATATAATTTTATTACTTTTTCATAAAAATAAAAAAGCCATAAAATAGATAAAATAATCTAATAATGTGTTATATAAAAGTCTATGGAAAATTTTGGAATGAATCCAATATTAGAATTAAGACTGTTTTCATTTTACGGAGTGTGAACATAGCCTTAAAGGGGTACTCCGCTGTTAAACGTCTTATCCCCTATTCAAAGGATTTGGGATAAGATGTCTGATCGCGGGGATCCTGCTGCTGTCCTCCCTGATCTCCCGCAGCACCCGGTGTTCTTAACATATGCCGGGTTCCTGCGGCAGTAGTTGTGACGTCATAGCCATCGGCTGACATGCCCCCTCCCAGAGAAATGAATGGAGGGGGCGTGGTGTGATGTCACAAGGGAAGTGGTTCAGAATTTTATGGGATTCTACGACCGGAAATAGGGTCCGATCCTTTTATGGGTTTGTTTCAGGAAAAAAATATACGACCCCCTATAGTGTACCCCAAAATAAATAGAGATCCACCTGCAAAACAAATATAGAACACAACCTGGTAATAAAAGATATAGGGGGGAGATTTATCATTGAGCATTTTTTTTGGCTTTTAAAGGGGTTGTGCGCTGCCCTGACTTTCGGAGATCCGCTCACAGCGTCCGGAAGTTCATTACTCCGAACGCTGTGTGCGGGCTTCCGTGTTCACAGCCGCCGGGCGTGACGTCACGCCCGGCCCCTCGCGATGTCTCACCCACCCCCTCGTGACGTCTCGTCCGCCTCCTCAACAAAAGTCTATGGGAAGGGGGCATGACGTCACGAGGGGGCGGGCGAGACGTCACGCCCGGCGGCCGCGAACACAGAAGGCCGCACACAGCGTTCGGAGTAATGAACTTTCGGATCCTGTGAGCGGAGCTCCGAAATTTAGGGCTTTCAAGCTTGAGAAAGGCTGCAAGGGGGCAGCCGAAACGTCACTATGCCGTCAGGCTAATAAATCCACCAATTTTTGCATTTGATTTTGGAGTGCTGCAGAATTTTTTACCCTTGACTATCTATCTCATGTCTATATCATATCTATCTATGTATCTAGAAAACTCCTGCGCAGGCGCCTTGAAGCTATTGGTTCCACCGCAGCCATCTTTATGTAGGGAACAGGTGGAGACTGCTGTGATCTGTTTCCCTACATAAAGATGGCTGCGGTGGAACCAATAGCTTCAAGGCGCCTGCGCAGGCAGAAGCTTACACGCAACCTAGCAACAACCAGCGGATGTTTTAGCAGTGACGTCATCTCCGCCTCCAGAGTGAACGCTGACAGGATCGGCGTCCCGTCGCCATAACACATGGCCTTTGTTTACATGCTGTCTCCTGGATCGTTCCGGTGAGTGCCCGTGCCCCCGCCCAGACAATCAAGAATGCGCACCTGCACATGGACACATGCACATGTTTTATAACGTACAGTGTTTTTTATATAGTTTTTAACTATTGGACACTTTAGCGTCCCGATATGGGAGGCCTTATTGATACACTTATTGCACTTTGACCATTATTTACTATGTTTGATGTACTGAGTTGAATGCATTTTGCAATATGACGTCACTAATTGATTGGCCCTGCGCGGCCATATATACCCACCAGTTTGCACATTGTATTGCTTGATAATGGCTAGGTGAGCTAGCCGAAACGTCGCCATCTTCACGTTTGTGTGAATAAAGACCACTTTTTTTGCAACATATGGGAGTGCGGTTGCCGCTCGTTTTCTATCTATGTATCTATCTATCTCATATCTTTCTACCTATCTATCTGATATCTATCTATCTAGCAACAGGAGTATACAGCAGAACACTGCTAGCACAAAGATATAGATGAAACATGAGTATATAGATAGAACATGAAAAGCTATACAGCTGTAATGCAATAAATGAAGATATGAAACTATGAAAATATGAGGTACTTACCTTGCAAATTTGGCGCCAAATGGTGTGGACCGTCCCACCACGGTAAGGCGACCTCATTCTGGGACGGACGCTACACTGTGTATATGCCTCTGTGTGAACAGTTCAGCACCCACCTCTATTAGGTGTATATAAGGTGCCTTGGATGTTTCAGACCTTGCAATGCCTGCTGAACTGTTCTATCTATATACTATCTATATACTCATGTTTTAATTAAATACTCATGTTTCATCTATATCTTTGTGCTAGCAGTGTGCTGCTTTATTCTCCTGTTGCTGTATATTTAGCCCAGCAGCCTGCACCTGCAAGCCAGGTTTTTACAATAGTTTGGATCAATAGTGCTGGCCAATTTATCCTTTGGTTGTATCTATCTATCTATCTATCTATCTACCTATCTATCTATCTATCTATCTATCTATCTAATATCTATCTATCTCATATCCATCTATCGCATATCTATCTATCTAACACACGGAAAAACAGCAGCACTCCTGAAGATTTTGAGTGGGTGCCTACTAGCCAGGGTCCCGGTCCAAGATCCGCTATAATATTGCAAAAGAAGAAGCAGCGGCACTCCAAGTTTTTGTGAAGAAAAAGAGACTATTTATTCATCTCTGTGTGCAGCGATGTTTCGATGGTCTCTCACCACCATTCTCAAGCCTGTCTATCTATCTATCTCATATCTATCTATCTATCTATCTATCTCATATCTATCTCATATCTATCTCATATCTATCTCATATCTATCTATCTATCTATCTCATATCTATCATCTATCTATCTCATATCTATCTATCTCATATATATCTCATATCTATCTATCTATCTATCTAACTCATATCTATCTATCTCATATCTATCTATCTCATATCTATCTATCTAACTCATATCTATCTAACTCATATCTATCTATCTCATATCTATCTATCTCATATCTATCTATCTATCTATCTATCTATCTCATATCTATCTATCTTATATCTATCTATCTATATATCTAACTCATATCTTACTATCTCATATCTATCTATCTCATATCATTCTATCTATCTATCTCATATCTATCTATCTATCTGTCTCATATCTATCTATCTCATATCTATCTATCTATCTAACTCATATCTATCTATCTCATATCTATCTATCTATCTATCTATCTATCTATCTATCTATCTCATATCTATCTATCTATCTAACTCATATCTATCTATCTATCTATCTCATATCTATCTAACTCATATCTATCTATATATCTTTCTATCTATCTCATATCTATCTATCTCATATCTATCTATCTATCTATCTATCTATCTATACAACAGAAATATGCAGCGCACCGCAGGTAAACTTCAAAGTGCTTTATTCCATGCTGTACATAAGCTTACAGCATGGAATAAAGCCTTTGAAGTTTACCTGCGGTGTCCTGCATATTTCTGTTGTATGAATTGAGGAACCAGAGGACCGTGGCTCCAGCATGCGTGCACCCTTTTTTCTACTATACATCTATCTTGATGTGCTGCTTATATTGGAACTTTATCTATCTATCCATCACCTATCTCTTCCCCTCTCTTGTGTTGGTAGTACATAGACTAATCACAATAAGTAAGTGATAAACTAGACATTTAATACTTTGTGACACCATAAAATTGTTTGCACTCTTCGTCTCTCCTGCTCGTTCCAGTGAAGACATTTTTTGAGAATAAAATGAACGGAATCTGTACTTGAGCGTCTCGGAGAGGAGACATGTCAGATCGGCGCTCATCCTCGGTGTAATTGGACATCACTTCCGCTGCATGATACCGATCGGAGCACAAAGACATCACTTTAATGAACTAAATAGAGCATGATTTCATCATGGTGAAATCGTACATTCCCTAAGCCTGCGCTCTTTATAACACCCAGTGGAGCGGATTGTTTTTGTTGCTCTTCCGCCTTCAGTGTCTAACAAGGTGATAATGTCTTTGCAGATTGTGCCCTGTGAGGCCAACATATTGGATCGTCTACTTTTACTCAATTCTCAATTACCAGGAGGGATTAGAGGGGGGGCTCGAAAGGTTGTTTCGTATTAATTACAATATGTAGGAGTGGAGGGGACTGGAAGGTAGAGCAGGTCATGCAAGGGGCGATATGGGGAAAGTTGTTTCATTTCAGCCATAAACAAGGTAGAGTAATGTAGCGATGTCAACTGCTTGTCAGTGTAGCAGAATATCCTTAGGAAGAATGTAACTAGTGCAGAATCAATTGTTTGGGAGTTGTTTTCCAAAAACTTGCCACCGGTTTCCAGGCAGCAACCGAGTATGTGAACCCAGTATCATCTGCATGACCAAAACCAGTGGTCTTCAACTAGCAGGTGTTAGGTGAAGATCTCTATGAGGGACAGTGGCCTGTCAGTGAAAAAATCTGCCTGCGCTTGGTCCCCGGCCAGGGAGACTATTGTGCAAAACTGAGTGACTTTTGGAAAAGTTGCACAAAATAAATCAGTGTATAAACTGTGTGCCTAGGAAAACATGCCTAAGCTATGCCCACAAAACACCCACTGGAGTCACTGGCACAAAAAGCCATATATGCATCATAAATGTGGCATGCACTGAATGCCACGACTTCTCAAATATATAGGCTGATTTGGCCCTTGATAGATGACTTCCTGACTTTATCAGTTTTGGTCTGATTTGTTTGTATATATATGTATATATATATATATATATATATATATATATATATATATATATATATATATACATATTAGCAAACTCCATTAAAGGGGTTGTTCAGGATTACAAAAACATGTCTGCTCTCTCCCAGAAACAGTCCCAGGATGTGTGTGGTATTGCAGCTCAGCCCCATTCACTTTAATGGAGCTGAGCTGCAACACCATACACAACCTGTGCACAGGGGTGACTCTGTATCTGAAAGTAAGCAACCAAGTTCCCTCACAACCCTGTAAATGGAAACTCTGGAGGGAAAAAAAATGCTTTAACCCCTTAAGGACCAAGCGTTTTTCCGTTTTTGCACTTTTGTTTTTTCCTCCTTACCTTTTAAAAATCATAACCCTTTAAATTTTGCACCTAAAAATCCATATGATAGCTTTTTTTTTTCTTTTTGCACCACCAATTCTACTTTACAATGAAATCTATGGCAAAACGGGAAAAAAAATCATTGTGCGACAAAATTTAAGAAAAAACACCAATTAGTAAATTTGTGGGCTTCCGTTTCTACGCAGTGCATTTTCTGGTAAACATGGCACCTTATCTTTATTCTGTAAAATGATACCCTACTTATATAGGTTTGATTTTGTTGTTCATCTGGAAAAAATCATAACTAAATGCACGAAAATGTATACGTTTAAAAATATAAACTTCTGACCCCTATAACTTTTTATTTTTCTGCGTACAGGGATGTATGAGGGCTCATATTTTGCGCTGTGATCTGAACTTTTTATCGATACCATTTTTGTTTTGATCGGACTTTTTGATCGCTTTTTATTCATTTTTATATGGCATAAAAAGTGACACAAAATACGCTATTAAGGTCTTTGAAATTTTTTTATGCATATGCCATTGAACGGTTTAATTAACAATATATTTTTAAAGTTCAGACATATACGCATATGGTGATACCACAACTGTGTTTTTTTTTTTTTTTTTACATTTTTTTTTTTATGGGAAAAAGGGGGTGATTCAAACTTTCATTAGAGAAGGGGTTAAATCCCATTTAATAACTCTTTTATTTTTACACTTATTTTTTTTTTTTTGCAATGTTATATCCCACAGGGGGCTATAACATGCATTACACTGATTGGCATCACTGTTCAATGCAAACCATAGCATAGCATAGCCATAGCTAGCATTGATCAGTGTTATCTGTGCTTGATTGCTCAAGCCTGGATCTCAGGCTTGAAGCAATCAAACGCTGATCGGACAGCGTGGAGCCAGGTAGGGAGCCTCCCGCTTTCCTATCAGCTGTTCAGGACACCGCGATTTCACCATGGCGGTCCCGAACAGCGCCGCTGAGCTAACTGGCAGCATACAGTATTCTCCCATTTTAGACGCCGCAATTAACTTTGATCGCAGCATCTAAAAGGTTAATACTGGACATCAGCCCGATCTGCGATGTCCGATATTAGCCACGGGTCCTGGTTGAATATGCTGCCGGTTAGCTCAGCGGAGCTGTTCGGGACCGCCTCGGTGAAATCGCAGATACGAAGCTTCACAGATCGGGAGCCGTCCCTGGACGTAAATATACGTCCGTGGTCATTAATGGGTTAAAACTAACTAGTTACACAGATCGGTAAATTACTTCTTTTTAAAAAATCTTAATCCTTCCAGTACTTATCAGCTGCTGTATTCTCCAGAGGAAATTGTGTAGTTCTTTTCAGTCTGACCACAGTGCTCTCTGCTGCAACCTCTGTCCGTGTCAGCACCTGTCCAAAGCATTGGGGATTTTCTCATGCACTGAACAGTTCCTGACATGGGCAGTGGTGGCAGCAGAGAGCATGTGGTCAGACTGGAAAGAACTACACAAATTTCTGTGGAGAAAATAGCAGCTGATAAGTACTGGAAGGAATAAGATTTTTAGATAGAAGTTATTTACAAATCGGTTTAAGTTTCTGGCATAAATTGATTTGAATTGTTTTTTATTTTTATTTTTTTACTCCAGAGTACCTCTTTAATGTTCATAGAAGCCTCTACAGATGCTCCAAAATCTTTATCCCTTGTTCAATTTACATCGGGAGCGCGGCTTCTCTTTCTTCATTCTACACAAGCAACCAGTTAATTTACAAAGGCGAATAGAACTTTTATAAAATAGATTTTGAAATATGGAGTGAAAGAGACGTTCTTGGCAGCCTAATAAACCTATGGCTCTTTAGCAAAGAGGGTCGCTCCTAATTAAACGCGCCGGATGCAACCCCGCAACGTTACAAGTAGAATTGTAACCATGTGTACGAGTTGCGTTCGTCTAAAAGGCAATTTACTGCCGTACGAACAGCTCTTTGTTTTCACGTAACAGACAGGTGTCAACAAAAAAAAAACTTTTATGACCAGAAATAAAAACGTAATCAGATACCCGGCTCTGGAACCGAATAAAAAAGAATATCAAAAGTCCTTATGGATTTTCAATTACTGCTAGACTTTTAACATTTACACTTGTACTCTCCGAGTAAGCTTTCTAAAATTTGTTCTTCCAGCATAATATTTCTCCTGCCATCTGTTGTCCTCGTGCAAGCAAACGGAATTTGCATTGTGAGAAACTTTTCCATGCTGTCATCCAGCAGAAGGGAAAAAAAAGTGTGCGGCTCATGCATATTTAGCATCGAGGATTAAGGGAAACACATGGAACATTGCTTGTAATAAATATAGTAAACTGTTTTAACAATATAAACATAAACGTGACAGTAGGGAAGTCAAAACGCGGCCTACGTAAAAGCGAGCGAGGGAAGGAATAAGTAGAAGTGACTGTGGGTGCAGACCTTATGGCAGTGTTTTCCAAAATGGTGTGCCTCCAGCTGTTGCAAAGCTATAACTCCCAGCATGGCTGTCTGAGCATGCTGGGAGTTGTAGTCTTGCAACAGCTGAAGGCACACTGTTCTGAAAACTGCTGTAAAGTCTTTAATTATTTATTTATTTTGTATGGAAGACAATGTAAATGAATGAATGATTTAATTAATTAATTAATTAATTAATTAATTGAGGCTATTAGGGTATTATTAGCGGTTTTGTAATGCTGCCTATTTTTCCCATAAATCTTCTGACTGAGAAAAAATAAATAAATATGAATTCATTTCCATTTTTTTGGATTAACGGACAATTACATTTTAGCATATTGGACACCTGTGATCGTACAGCGGGGGTCCGATGAGAAGCAAAGACATACTGGCACATGTATTTTCAACCTTAAAGGGGGATTTTCCCTTATCCAAAGGATAGGGGATAAGTTGTCTGATCACGAGGGTACTGCCGCTGGGAACACCCGTGATCTCCTGGGTTCGGGGCAGTGGCCGTGACGTCACAATGTATTTGCTGAATGCACTTTGAACCCCAAATCAATAAAGATCTGCTGCTAAGAGTTTCCTTGGCAATTGCTGACCAATAACATCCTAGATGTACTTGATGGGAGACAAGTCATAGTATCAGGTAAGTGTCCTGCAGGCTGCTCCATAAAAGTACTGGTAACATGTGGCCTGGAATTTATGGTGTTAAAAATGGCTCCTGGGACACTTCAGAGAAATAGCTGCACCACTGGTTCTACAACCAAATGATTGTAATGCTGAACTGTTAGTGTACCTGGAATGGAGACTAAAAGGGGCCATACATAAGCCACCCCACACCAAAATCTTTGGGCAAGGGCCAGTGTGATGGTCCCTCGGCGATCGGCGATGTCAGGCATTAGCCATGGGTCCTGGTTGTCTATAGCAACCGGGACCCTCGGAGTATGATGCGCGCTCACCTGCTGAGCGCATCATACCTTGGGAGCTGTAGATGAACGTCTATGTGCGGCAAGGGGTTAAAAAATCTTAATCCTTCCAGTACTTATATTCTTTTTGGATTTGCAAAACATTTTTTACCGAACGCTGGGTGCGGGCTGCGGGGGTTGTGACGTCACGGGCACATCCCCCCCCCTCGTAATGTCACCCTCCTTCAATGCAAGTCTATGGAAGGGGGCGTGGTGCCTGGCCGTTCCCATAGTCTTGCATTGAGGGTGTGTGGCATGACATCATGAGGGGGCGTGTCTGTAATGTCACGACCCCCAAAGTCCACACCCAGCATTTGGAACAAAATGTTCCGAACGCTGGGGCAGTGGTGTACCCCTTTAACGGAAGGGATCAACAATTTTGCTCCCATCATGTTTACAGTTTTAAAGAGCATTCGTTAACTTAACAATGTTCGGAAATAAAGTAACGAAAAGTAAAGTAGAAGTAAAAAGTTAAGTAAATAGTACAAAACAAAAGTAAATGATAAAAAGGAATGAAGAAAATAAAATAGGAAGAATGAAAGAAATAAAAAACACAAAAGAATGACTATCTGTACAAAACAAGACCGGAGGAGGGGGAGTGACAGAATTTTTTTACTTTGGAAGAGAGCAGCTATATTTGTTTTTGTTTTACTTGTTTTTTTTTAAAGCCAAATATTACAATTGTGAAAGGAAAACTTTTTGGAACCTGCAATTTTATTCACATCTTTCAGGTTTCAAGTTTGGAAATAAAGTTAAATAGAAAAAAAGTACAGGAAAAAAGTAAAAGATGAAAAGAAAGAAGAAAACAAATAGGAAGAATAAAGGAATTACGCCATAATTTCTTCACAGACCAGGATAAAACCAAACAAGACTGGAGGAGGGAAAGTGGCAGAATTTTAATTTTTTTTTACTTTGGAAGGAAGCAGCTTAGTTTTTCTTTTTTTGCCCATTATTATTACTATTGTGATAAGAAAAAAAGTTTTGGAACATCAGACAGAGTGCACAACTTTCATCTCCCATCTCGGTGCTGTTAATTTGCCTCAGAACGTTGAACCCTGAACGTTCTCTCTCGCCGCTGATGTTCCGAGCAAACAATTCGATACCGCGTCGAAGCGTATATTCCCAATACCCTACATAAAATCAATAACCACACAAAGAACAGGCCTGACACCGTACATTAAAAAAACAACGCCTGCTGTTTCGGAAAATAATATTTAGTAGCATCATTTTTTTTTCTTTCTACTAATTATGAGCTCAGTGGCAGTTTATACCGCAGTAAATCTGCTGGTGCGAGATTAAACCCGTTATTGAGTAGAGTTCTGACTCCACCGCTCGGCGCTCATCACGGCTGGAGAGTGAACAGTGCTGTTATCTCATTTAAAAGTTGGCCGGCAACGAAGCCCATTTGTTTAAAATGCAATTAAGCCGGTGTCTTAAAGAGAAATTAGTGAGGAGCTCGTCGTAGTGGAGGCCTCTTTGGTCTGCTCTCGGACACATTAATCCTGCGATTTGGGACCTCGCGGTGGTCTGGGACTGTGCAGTAAGAGGATACATGACTTTAAGGCAGCGCATGAAAAGAGCCATTTCTCCATGCAGTCAATGCAAATCTGATGCGAGGGGCGCAGTGCGGTTTGTAGCGTCTTATTTTACTTTGAATGGCAATTGAAAAAAAAAGGAAAAATAAATGTGGTGTCCCGGTACTGGACTTATTCCCGTAACTTTGTCGTAAGTCCCCACAGTCAGAGTTCCTCCATGCTGGTAGGGCTTTCCTGGTGGGTTAACCCCTAGCCGCCTCATAGTTCTATTAAGAAATGTATATATTTAATATATTTTGCTATAGTGTAAATACATGTACAGGACCTTAGGTCATGTGATAGGTCATGTGATGTAACCATAATGCCTTGGTTTAGGACTGACAGGTTTGGGGACCAATAAGCTTTGATCCTGCCCCCTGTATATAAGGGCGCTGCATCCAATAATCTCTCTCTTAGTTCCGGACCAAGAAACTGAGCAGATCTGTGATCCCAGCTACAAGACAAGCTAGGCCTGAAGCCTTCCACTTCAGAGCATTCTAAACCGTGAGTTAATCCGACTCAAATCCTACCAATCCTACGTGACTACTGAACCTAAACATACCCCTAAATTCAGTGGAACAGCGTACAGCAAAAGTCAAAGCTTATTTTACCTCAAAGTCCCAGCCAACCTGTGAGGAGCCTAAGTCCCGGTCCTCTTGCAAAAGACTGTTTGTTATCATCATCTGCATAAAATCTGCAGTAAAGTTATTTCCAGTTTATTACAATTCCAGCTGTGGACAATCCTTTATTCCTCCCTATCGTTCTTGGGACGGATGGTGGTAGGACATTTATATATCTAGAAGAAGCCCGCACCCTGGCGTCACGAAAATCAAGGGTTAATGCTACACCCTGCAACACTACTCTGCAACACCCCTGTTCACTCTACATCCCTTAAGCTGACCACATAAATATACAAAAGGATTACGACTAGAGATGAGCGAACTTACAGTAAATTCGATTTGTCACGAACTTCTCGGCTCGGTAGTTGATGACTTATCCTGCGTAAATTAGTTCAGCCTTCAGGTGCTCTGGTGGGCTGGAAAAGGTGGATACATTCCTAGGAAAGAGTCTCCTAGGACTGTATCCACCTTTTCCAGCCCACCGGAGCACCTGAAAGCTGAACTAATTTATGAAGGATAAGACATCAACTGCCGGGCCGAGAAGTTTGTGACAAATCGAATTTACTGTAAGTTCGCTCATCTCTAATTACGACCTGTTATGTTCTAGGAAAAAAGGAGTGAAATGGGCACTGTCAGAATCCAGAACGTTTTATATGTTTATCTGTGTGAGATTAAAAATGTTATCTCCATTGTCTAGAAATCATGGCTTATGAAAAAGACTCATACAATCCACAATACAATACTGTCAGAATAAAAAACTTTTTATATGTTTACCTGTATCTAGAAATCATGCCTTATAAAAAGAGACCACTAGGGGTCCTCATACAATCCACGATACAATGCTGTCTGACTGCAGCATCATCTTCATCCCAGCTGAAGTCCAGACTGGGACAAAGTCCAGAAAGTGAGGGCAGGACTAGCACTTCTCTGTGCTCACTACTGTCCTATCAGACTGCAGCATGAAAACAAAGAGGAGGGGTTACAGAGCAGCCTGCAATGATTGGATGAAGAGACCCAGCACAGCAGACTCAGGGAGGCCACAGGGTCCATTCATTTAATGGGAGCATCGAAGAGACCCGAGTACAGCACTTGGCGTTTCCATAGATATGGATGGAGCGCTTGCCGTCTACCAGTAAACGATATGCGCTCCTCACTGAGAGCCAGGGTTCCTAGGATATCATTTTTTTTTTTTATGGACAGTTGGGGGTCCAATCCTTCTGTACGGCAGCAAAGAGAAGGTATAAAAAATTCCCCCTATTGGGAACCATTCATCTTTTCGGAAAAGACTGTAATATAGAAGGGGATATAACGTGTGCAAAAAAACAATAAAAAAAAAACTTCAAACTCTCATTCCTCCACGGGTGAAAAAAAAATAAAACAAATTTAAATATATAAATAAAAAATAAATAAAAAATTATGACAACTCTGGGAAACAAACCAAAAAAATCTGTTTCTGTAATGCAAAAAGCAGATTATAACTGTGTTTATGTCTTTGCAGAGTCAACCTCGCCTTCTTGGCGCACGTATGTAAATCTAACATTTGGACCTCCTTGGGGTGGTGTTCTTTTCCTCTCTCAGTGGTAATTTTCGACTCTTTGGAAGATATTTACAATTACCTCAATGTTTTCTCAATAAGAACTTTAATTACACCCCGGTTTTCATTGTGTAAAGACAGTTTACTTTGTCTGTTTAAACATTCATTTGTCTCCTCGTGGATGTCTCATAATAACACAGCTGTACGGAATACTCATCACACAGCCCACCAGATCCCACATCACAGAGCGCAGCCTCCGCCATATAGAAAGAACCAACACACGAATAGAACATCTTCAGAGGGAACCTGGGGCCTCAAATCATTAGTCACTGACTAGCAGATCTATGGCAGACAGACAGATAGATAGATAGATAGATAGAGATAGATAGATAGATATGAGATAGATAGATGTGAGATAGATGATAGACAGATAGATAGATAGATAGATAGATAGATAGAGATAGATAGATAGAGATAGATAGATATGAGATAGATATAGATAGATAGATAAGAGATAGATAGATATGAGATAGATAGCTAGATAGATGATAGATAGATAGATAGATATGAGATAGATAGATAGATATGAGATAGATAGATAGATATGAGATAGATAGATAGATAGATAGATAGATAGATAGATAGAGAGAGAGATAGATAGATATGAGAGAGATAGATAGATAGATATGAGATAGATAGATGAATAGATAGATATGAGATAGATAGATAGATATGAGATAGATAGATAGATAGATAGATAGATATGAGATAGATAGATAGATGAATAGATAGATATGAGATAGATAGATAGATAGATAGATAGATATGAGATAGATAGCTAGATAGATATGAGATAGATAGATAGATATGAGATAGATAGATAGATAGATATGAGATAGATAGATATAGGTAGATAGTTAGATAGGTAGATAGATAGATATGAGATAGATAGATATGAGATAGATAGATAATACAACCAAAGAATAAATTAGCCAGCACCATTGATCCAAACTATTGTAAAAACCTGGCTTACAGGTGCAGGCTGCTGGGCTAAATATACAGCAACAGGAGAATACAGCAGCACACTGCTAGCACAAAGATATAGATGAAACATGAGTATATAGATAAAACATGAGTATATAGATAGGACATGAAAAGCTATACAGCTGCAATGCAATAAATTAAGATATGAAACTATGAAAATATGAGGTACTTAGATTGCAAATTTGGCGCCAAATAGCGTGGAACGTCCCACCATAGGTGGGTCGGTCCCACCATAGGTGGGACGGTCCACGCTATTTGGTGCCAAATTTGCAAGCTAAGTACCTCATATTTTCATAGTTTCATATCTTAATTTATTGCATTACAGCTGTATAGCTTTTCATGTTCTATCTATATACTCATGTTTTATCTATATACTCATGTTTCATCCATATATTTGTGCTGGCAATGTGCTGCTGTATTTTCCTGTTGCTAGATAGATAGATATGAGATGGATAGATAGATATGAGATAGTTAGATAGGAGATAGATAGATAGATAGATAGATATGAGATAGATAGGAGATATATAGACAGATAGAAAGATGAATAGATAGACAGACATGTATTAAGCCTATTAAAGCGGTATTCTGCTGCTGTGCAAGTTTTGGGACAATGTGACCCGGTCCTATGTGTTATCTGGACATCCTGGTGTTGCGGAGCTTAGCGCTAGCTGTTTGAGGCTAAACTTACCTTTAGTTCTGGCAGGATGTTGTGTTATTTTTCGGGTTCTCCTTTGCTGGCGACTACATTTCTTGCTCCTTTTGCGGCCATGTTGTGTTCGTGACGTGTGTGTGTGGGTGTGCATGACATTGTCTTTGCCTTTCCCCCTGCTCTGATTCTGGTCAAACCCCCCTCTTAAATATTCATTCTGGTTGTTTAGCCACTCCTTTTAGGGGTGCAGCCCTCGCAGTGTCTCTGTGTGCATTGGGTGAAGCCTTACATGTTGAGTGATGCTTCCTTGCACTGCACGAACAGCGTAGGGATGAATGAGGAAAGTTCGGTTACAGTGCAGCGTAAGCCATTGGCCAGTGCATCAGGCGCTAGCAAGTTTCACAGAAAAGGTTCAAACACAATGATGCCGCCAGAAGGACGAACAAGGGGTGAAACAACATCATCTAAGCAGCACAAAAGGCAGAGACTAATGGCTGAGAAAGGGCGTGGAAAAGCCGGCGGACCCAACTCCGTGAAAGGAAAAAAAAGCAACGAGAACAGCCACAAGACCTCCTGGGAACTGTAGTTCCCTTGCCGTGCAAAACAGGAAGACAGAGAGGGAATGAAAAACCCCACACAGAACAAAAAGGGAGCACAAGACTAAGACAAACGTGCATGAGAGCCGGAAGGGGGAAAACCCCAATACCAACGGAGTACCCCTTTAAGGCTATATTTGTGCGAGGGGTGTGGGGTTAATGCCTCAGCACCTCCAGGTGGGGCTATATAACTCCCCCTGCACCTGTAGGCGGGGCATATGTTTTTTGTGGAACAGGGGCATGGAGGGTGGTGGTGTGCTTTGTTTAAGTCTCCTGCCACTATTTGGCGCTCTGGCACGCCGTTCATTTTAGCGGAGCATCTCCACAGATGATACTTTGAATGGTATCTCCACAGATACTACTTTCAAGCTGGTGTCTTAGCTAGGGCTGGTTGATGATATTCATTGGATTGTGGGTTTTCGTTTTTAGGTCCTTATGCATTTTCCCTAGTATTTGTATTTTTTGACCTTCATTGCAAAAGTACCGATGATGTTATGCTTGTGTTTGACAGACATTTGGTTCCTCTTCTACTGAGCTTGCCACTGCTATACTACGGTTTTAGGTCCGGTCCAAAACCGCATACGGGTCAAAACTGAGCCGACTGGAGTCACCGTTTGACTCCAGGAGGATCATTAAAGTAAATGTAGTCACGGGCTGATCCGGCTGGGGTATGGGAGTGCCTGGTTTGCCCCTCCCCCCCGCCGGATCCGGCACCCGTCTGTACAAAACGTGGTGTGAATGCAGCCTAAGTTGATACGTCAGTAAGGTCAGCCTTGATCCGTCCCAGCGGCTGATTTTCCCTACAATAGGTGCGGCGTCCTCAGCTCCATAATGCCAGGTGTCTGCTCAGGTGGCTGGAATTCAGGTTGATCATTCTCGCACTGTCTTGTTGGTTGTAGTTACAGTCTACGGAAGGACATGTCTGATGCTTTCAGTCTTTGGTTTGATATCATTTGTTTATCAATTTCGTTTTCCTTCCTACTTGGTTAGAATTTTTGCCCTCTATAAGAGCACTTTGTTATGCTGAGAATGCAATAAACTCATTATATTCGGAAGGAACCTTGTGTGCTGCGCTCCTTTCTAATTGGATTGAAGTCTTGGTATTCCTGACCAGGAGCGATATGACGGCGTGTACCTATACACTGAAAAATGTTTGATTGGTTGTGCTGTTCTTCTGGACTAGATAGATTTGAAAGAGATAGGTAGGTAGGTAGGTAGATAGATATAAGAAAGATAGATATGAGATAGATAGATAGATAGATAGATAGATATGAGGGAAAGATAGGCGATAGATAGATAGATATGAGGGATAGATAGATATAAGAAAGATAGATATGAGATAGATAGATAGATAGATAGATATGAGGGATAGATAGGAGATAGATAGGAGAGAGATAATAACTATATAAAACACATAGGTAGATAGATAGAAAGATAGATTATAGCTATATAAAACAGAAAGATACTGTAGGTGATTAATAGATATAGATAGAAGATAGATAGATAGATACCATAGGACGCACCGGCGTATAAGACGCACCCTATTTTTAGGTGCAAAATCTAAAAAAATAAAAGATTTTGAACCCAATAGTGGTCTTCAACCTGCGGACCTCCAGATGTTGCAAAACTACAACTCCCAGCATGCCCGGACAGCCAACGGCTGTCCGGGCATGCTGGGAGTTGTAGTTTTGCAACATCTGGAGGTCCGCAGATTGAAGACCACTGCATAGGAGGTAATGCTCACGTTCCGGACCCGTCACCACTGCCCTGGATGTCGCTCCATCGCTGTCGCCGTGTCCCCGTCGCTCTGCTGCCGGCCTGCTGCTGAACGTCTCTGCTGCCGGCCGGGTATCCTCGCTCTCCGTCACCGTCATCACGTTGTTACGCACGCCGACGCACGTACGCGACGACGTGATGACGAGGAAGGAGAGCGCCGGCCATACAGGGGATCCCTGAACGGAGAAGACACCGAGGAGGCAGGTAAGGTCCCTCCCGGTGTCCTGTAAGCACTAACCCGGCTATTCAGTCGGGCTGTCCGGGACCGCCACGGTGAAATCGCGGCGGTCCGGAACAGCCCGACTGAACAGCCGGGTTAGTGTTACTTTCCCTTCAGACGCGGCGGTCAGCTTTGATCGCCACGTCTGAAGGGTTAATACAGGGCATCGCCGCGCTTGGTGATGTCCTGTATTAGCCGCAGGTCCCGGCCGTGGATGGCCGCAGGGACCGCCGCGATAGGGGTGTATTCGCCGTATAAGACGCACCAACTTTCCCCCCCCCCCCCCCCCAAACTGAAAGAAAAAGTGCGTCTTCTACGGCGAAAAATACGGTAGATAGATATGAGAGAGATAGATAGATAGATATGAGATAGAAAGATATGAGATAGATAGATATGAGATAGATAGATAGATAGATAGATATGAGATAGATAGATAGATATGAGATAGAAAGATATGAGATAGATAGATATGAGATAGATAGATAGATAGATAGATAGATAGATATGAGATAGATAGATAGATATGAGATAGATGGATAGATATGAGATAGGTAAATAGATAGATATGAGATAGATAGATAGATAGATAGATAGATAGATAGATAGATAGATAGATAGATAGATAGATAGATATGAGATAGATAGATAGATAGATAGATAGATAGATATGAGATAGATAGATAGATATGAGATAGATAGATAGATAGATAGATAGATAGATATTAGATAGATAGATAGATAGATAGATATTAGATAGATAGATAATAGATGATAAATGACAGATGATTAATTGTTAAATAGATAGAATGTTTTTTCCAGAGCAATTTTCAGCTTTACCCAGAATACCTTTTTAAAATATTTATTTATTTATTTTTGAAGCATAAGAAAACAAAACTTCTGCATTTGATAGTTTCTCTTATTATTTTATTATGTACTATTACAATCTCCTCGCCTTCCATTACGCTGCACACTGCATTCTATTGAACTGTTTGCTGGCTATAGCTGAGGGTATTTTTCTTTACCTGACAGGACAGAGATAAGAAATGTTTTATGACTTCAGGCCCATCTGTGCTTTACAATGAACAGGCGAAATGGTGAAACATGGATGGTTGCTTTGGAAACCAGGTGATGCTCGGCGGCTTATACCCGGCCGTGTTACAATGCTGTTAGCTCATGGACCTGGATGTAAGGCCTCATGTATTACTGCTCCATACAACCTTATAGTGTCACAGGAGCATAAAGAGGATTTTTCTATTGACTTCCACATAAACCCGAGAACAAATGTTTTTTACGTGTTCCAGCAGACAGCTTATGTATAGAGAGATATATAGTTCTAGAACAGCATGCTGGGAATTGTAGTTTTGCATCATCTCCTTTATAGCTGCCTGTATTATGAATACTAATAACTATTACTGATTAATATTATACTGACGTCGTCTTCTTCTGTTATTTTTATGTGTTTTATAATTTTAACACAGACTGATTGACAAAAAATAATGCACCCAAATAGAATTTTCAGATCTGCCCACAGTTATGTAAATGATTACAGGTGTAGTCTGATGAGACACTGGGTGTAAAAGTGCTCCTCCTGCTGAACTTTAAAAACAAGCTCTTAGAGGCTACTTTTGGGTAGTGTACCTCTTCATGAGAGGTCGTTGACCATTGGACCTGCCTCTACAATGCAATCAAAGGCATTTTGGCCAGTTGACAGGCTTTGAGAGACACTTATCATTGGACTGCGAGAAGAATGATGGTTGATCTTCCGGGCACCAGCAGCTCTTACATTTTCCTTCCTCATCTAGACACAAGTGGCAACTTCATTACACACCCTGTGTCTTCATTACACACCCCTGTATCTTCATTACACATTCATGAATCTTTATTACACATCCCCTGTCTCTTCATTACACCCCTGTCTCATCATTACACACTCCTGTCTCTTCATTACACACCCCTCTCTCATCATTACACACTCCTGTCTCTTCATTACACACCCCTGTCTCTTCATTACACACCCCTGTCTCATTTATTACACACCCCTGTCTCTTCATTACACATCCATGACTCTTTATTACACATCCCCTGTCTCTTCATTACACACCCCTGTCTCATCATTACATACTCCTGTCTCTTCATTACACACCCCTGTCTCTTCATTACACATCCATGACTCTTTATTACACACCCCTGTCTCTTTATTACACATCCCTGTCTCTCCATTACCCACTCCTGTCTCTTCATTGCACATCTCTGTCTCTTCATTACACATCACCGGTCTCTTCATTACTCACCCCTGTCTCTCCGAAACCCACCCTTGTCTATTCATTACACACCTCTGTCACTTCATTACACATCCTGTGTGATTAATTCAATTTATTCCCTAATAATGTGTACAGCCTGTACACTGTTACGCCGAGCGCTCCGGGTCCCCGCTCCTCCCCGGAGCGCTCGCTACACTTCCCTCACTGCAGCGCCCCGGTCGGTTCCACGGACCCGGGGCGCTGCGTTACCACCTCCGGCCGGGATGCGATTCGCGATGCGGGTAGCGCCCGCTCGCGATGCGCACCCCGGCTCCCGTACCTTACTCGCTCCCCGTCAGTTCTGTCCCGGCGCGCGCGGCCCCGCTCCCTAGGGCGCGCGCGCGCCGGGTCTTTGCGATTTAAAGGGCCACTGCACCGCTGATTGGTGCAGTGGTTCCAATTAGTGTTTACACCTGTGCACTTCCCTATATCACCTCACTTCCCCTTCACTCCCTCGCCGGATCTTGTTGCCCTAGTGCCAGTGAAAGCGTTCCTTGTGTGTTCCTTGCCTGTGATTCCAGACCTTCTGCCGTTGCCCCTGACTACGATCCTTGCTGCCTGCCCCGACCTTCTGCTACGTCCGACCTTGCTTCTGTCTACTCCCTTGTACCGCGCCTATCTTCAGCAGCCAGAGAGGTTGAGCCGTTGCTAGGGGATACGACCTGGTCACTACCGCCGCAGCAAGACCATCCCGCTTTGCGGCGGGCTCTGGTGAAAACCAGTAGTGACTTAGAACCGATCCTCTAGCACGGTCCACGCCAATCCCTCTCTGGCACAGAGGATCCACTACCTGCCAGCCGGCATCGTGACAGTAGATCCGGCCATGGATCCCGCTGAAGTTCCTCTGCCAGTTGTCGCTGACCTCACCACGGTGGTCGCCCAGCAGTCACAACAGATTGCGCAACAAGGCCAACAGCTGTCTCAACTGACTGTTATGCTACAACAGTTACTACCACAGCTCCAGCAATCATCTCCTCCGCCAGCTCCTGTACCTCCTCCGCAGCGAGTGGCCGCTTCTGGAATACGACTATCCTTGCCGGATAAATTTGATGGGGACTCTAAGTTTTGCCGTGGCTTTCTTTCCCAATGTTCATTACACTTGGAGATGATGTCGGACCAGTTCCCCACTGAAAGGTCTAAGGTGGCTTTCGTAGTCAGCCTGCTGTCTGGAAAAGCCCTGGCTTGGGCCACACCGCTCTGGGACCGCAATGACCCCGTCACTGCCTCTGTACACTCCTTCTTCTCGGAAATTCGAAGTGTCTTTGAGGAACCTGCCCGAGCCTCTTCTGCTGAGACTGCCCTGTTGAACCTGGTCCAGGGTAATTCTTCCGTTGGCGAGTATGCCGTACAGTTCCGTACCCTTGCTTCAGAATTATCCTGGAATAATGAGGCACTCTGCGCGACCTTTAAAAAAGGCCTATCCAGCAACATTAAAGATGTTCTGGCCGCACGAGAAATCCCTGCTAACCTACATGAACTCATCCATCTTGCCACTCGCATTGACATGCGTTTTTCCGAACGGCGTCAGGAGCTCCGCCAGGATATGGACTCTGTTCGCACGAGGCGTTTCTTCTCCCCGGCTCCTCTCTCCTCTGGTCCCCTGCAATCTGTTCCTGTGCCTCCCGCCGTGGAGGCTATGCAGGTCGACCGGTCTCGCCTGACACCCCAAGAGAGGACACGACGCCGCATGGAGAATCTCTGCCTGTACTGTGCTAGTACCGAACACTTCCTGAAGGATTGTCCTATCCGTCCTCCCCGCCTGGAAAGACGTCCGCTGACTCCGCACAAAGGTGAGACAGTCCTTGATGTCTACTCTGCTTCTCCACGTCTTACTGTGCCTGTGCGGATGTCTGCCTCTGCCTTCTCCTTCTCTGCTGTGGCCTTCTTGGACTCTGGATCTGCAGGAAATTTCATCTTAGCCTCTCTCGTCAACAGGTTCAACATCCCGGTGACCAGTCTCGCCAGACCCCTCTACATCAATTGTGTAAACAATGAAAGATTGGACTGTACTATACGTTTCCGCACGGAGCCCCTTCTAATGTGCATCGGATCTCATCACGAGAGGATTGAACTGTTGGTCCTCCCCAATTGCACTTCTGAAATCCTTCTTGGACTTCCCTGGCTTCAACTCCATTCCCCAATCCTGGATTGGTCCACTGGGGAGATCAAGAGTTGGGGGCCCTCTTGTTCCAAGGACTGCTTAAAACCGGTTCCCAGTAAACCTTGCCGTGTCCCTGTGCTTCCTCATGTAACCGGTCTCCCTAAGGCCTATATGGACTTTGCGGACGTTTTTTGCAAAAAACAAGCTGAGACTCTACCTCCTCACAGGCCTTATGATTGTCCCATTGACCTCCTCCCGGGCACTACTCCACCCCGGGGCAGAATCTATCCTCTGTCCGTCCCAGAGACTCTTGCCATGTCTGAATACGTCCAAGAAAATTTAAAAAAGGGCTTTATCCGTAAATCCTCCTCTCCTGCCGGAGCCGGATTTTTCTTTGTGTCCAAAAAAGATGGCTCTCTACGTCCTTGCATTGACTACCGCGGTCTTAATAAAATCACGGTTAAGAACCGCTACCCCCTACCCCTCATCTCTGAACTCTTTGATCGTCTCCAAGGTGCCCATATTTTTACCAAACTGGACTTAAGAGGTGCTTATAATCTCATCCGCATCAGAGAGGGGGATGAATGGAAAACGGCATTTAACACCAGAGATGGACACTTTGAGTATCTGGTCATGCCCTTTGGTCTATGCAACGCCCCTGCCGTCTTCCAAGACTTTGTTAATGAAATTTTTCGTGATCTACTATACTCCTGTGTTGTTGTATATCTGGACGATATCCTGATTTTTTCTGCCAATCTTGAAGAACACCGCCAGCATGTCCGTATGGTTCTTCAGAGACTTCGTGATAATCAACTCTATGCCAAAATAGAGAAATGTCTGTTTGAATGCCAATCTCTTCCTTTTCTAGGATACTTGGTCTCTGGCCAGGGACTACAAATGGACCCAGATAAACTCTCTGCCGTCTTAGATTGGCCACGCCCCTCCGGACTCCGTGCCATCCAACGTTTTTTGGGGTTCGCCAATTATTACAGGCAATTTATTCCACATTTTTCTACCATTGTGGCTCCTATTGTGGCTTTAACAAAAAAAAATGCCGATCCCAAGTCTTGGCCTCCTCAAGCGGAAGACGCCTTTAAACGACTCAAGTCTGCCTTTTCTTCGGCTCCCGTGCTCTCCAGACCTGACCCATCTAAACCCTTCCTATTGGAGGTTGATGCCTCCTCAGTGGGAGCTGGAGCTGTCCTTCTACAAAAAAACTCTTCCGGGCATGCTGTTACTTGTGGTTTTTTTTCCAGGACCTTCTCTCCGGCGGAGAGGAACTACTCCATCGGGGATCGAGAGCTTCTAGCCATTAAATTAGCACTTGAGGAATGGAGGCATCTGCTGGAGGGATCAAGATTTCCAGTTATTATTTACACCGATCACAAGAACCTCTCCTACCTCCAGTCTGCCCAACGGCTGAATCCTCGTCAGGCCAGGTGGTCTCTGTTCTTTGCCCGATTTAATTTTGAAATTCACTTTCGGCCTGCTGATAAAAACATTAGGGCCGATGCTCTCTCTCGTTCCTCAGATGCCTCTGAAATTGAACTCTCTCCTCAACACATCATTCCTCCTGACTGCCTGATTTCCACTTCTCCAGCCTCCATCAGGCAAACTCCTCCAGGAAAGACCTTTGTTTCTCCACGCCAACGCCTTGGGATCCTCAAATGGGGTCACTCCTCCCATCTCGCAGGTCATGCGGGCATCAAGAAATCTGTGCAACTCATCTCTCGCTTCTATTGGTGGCCGACTCTAGAGACTGATGTGGTGGACTTTGTGCGAGCCTGCACTATCTGTGCCCGGGATAAGACTCCTCGCCAGAAGCCCGCTGGTTTTCTTCATCCTCTACCTGTCCCCGAACAACCTTGGTCTCTGATTGGTATGGATTTTATTACTGACTTACCCCCATCCCATGGCAACACTGTTATTTGGGTGGTCGTTGATCGATTCTCCAAAATGGCACATTTCATCCCTCTTCCTGGTCTTCCTTCAGCGCCTCAGTTGGCTAAACAATTTTTTGTACACATTTTTCGTCTTCACGGGTTGCCTACACAGATCGTCTCGGATAGAGGCGTCCAATTTGTGTCTAAATTCTGGAGGGCTCTCTGTAAACAACTCAAGATTAAATTAAATTTTTCTTCTGCATACCATCCTCAATCCAATGGACAAGTAGAGAGAATTAACCAGATCTTGGGTGACTATTTACGACATTTTGTTTCCTCCCGCCAGGATGACTGGGCAGATCTTCTACCTTGGGCCGAATTCTCGTATAATTTCAGAATCTCTGAATCTTCCTCCAAATCTCCGTTTTTTGTGGTGTACGGCCGTCACCCTCTTCCCCCCCTCCCTACCCCCTTGCCCTCTGGTCTGCCCGCTGTGGATGAAATTTCTCGTGATCTTTCCACCATATGGAAAGAGACCCAAAATTCTCTCTTACAGGCTTCTTCTCGCATGAAGAGATTCGCAGATAAGAAAAGAAGAGCTCCTCCCATTTTTTCCCCTGGAGACAAGGTATGGCTCTCCGCTAAATATGTCCGTTTCCGTGTCCCGAGCTATAAGTTGGGACCACGCTATCTTGGTCCTTTTAAAGTTTTGTGTCAAATTAATCCTGTCTCTTACAAACTTCTTCTTCCTCCTTCTCTTCGTATCCCTAATGCCTTTCACGTCTCTCTTCTTAAACCTCTCATCCTCAACCGTTTTTCTCCTAAATCTGTTCCTCCCACTCCTGTTTCCGGCTCCTCGGACATCTTCTCTGTCAAAGAGATTTTGGCCTCTAAAAAGGTCAGGGGAAGAACCTTTTTTTTAGTGGATTGGGAGGGTTGTGGTCCAGAAGAGAGGTCCTGGGAACCTGAGGACAATATCCTGGACAAAAGTCTGATCCTCAGGTTCTCAGGCCCCAAGAAGAGGGGGAGACCCAAGGGGGGGGGTACTGTTACGCCGAGCGCTCCGGGTCCCCGCTCCTCCCCGGAGCGCTCGCTACACTTCCCTCACTGCAGCGCCCCGGTCGGTTCCACGGACCCGGGGCGCTGCGTTACCACCTCCGGCCGGGATGCGATTCGCGATGCGGGTAGCGCCCGCTCGCGATGCGCACCCCGGCTCCCGTACCTTACTCGCTCCCCGTCAGTTCTGTCCCGGCGCGCGCGGCCCCGCTCCCTAGGGCGCGCGCGCGCCGGGTCTTTGCGATTTAAAGGGCCACTGCACCGCTGATTGGTGCAGTGGTTCCAATTAGTGTTTACACCTGTGCACTTCCCTATATCACCTCACTTCCCCTTCACTCCCTCGCCGGATCTTGTTGCCCTAGTGCCAGTGAAAGCGTTCCTTGTGTGTTCCTTGCCTGTGATTCCAGACCTTCTGCCGTTGCCCCTGACTACGATCCTTGCTGCCTGCCCCGACCTTCTGCTACGTCCGACCTTGCTTCTGTCTACTCCCTTGTACCGCGCCTATCTTCAGCAGCCAGAGAGGTTGAGCCGTTGCTAGGGGATACGACCTGGTCACTACCGCCGCAGCAAGACCATCCCGCTTTGCGGCGGGCTCTGGTGAAAACCAGTAGTGACTTAGAACCGATCCTCTAGCACGGTCCACGCCAATCCCTCTCTGGCACAGAGGATCCACTACCTGCCAGCCGGCATCGTGACATACACATTATGATGGAATACATTTTCTTTACCTTTTTTTCACCTTTGCGAGTACTGCACTAAAGTTTTGTATCCAAGTGGGATTGTGTGGATCGGATCTCTACTGAAAACCTGGTGACCAGTAGTTTATTTTACTTTTAATATTTTATCACTTAGGTACAACACAGCTCTTAACACTACAAAAAATAAATACATTTATGTAAAAAAAATTGATATACCTTGAAAATACTCAAAAAGGTGTAGTCTGATAAGACACTGGGTGTAAAAGTGCTCCTCCTGCTGAACTTTAAAAACAAGCTCTTAGAGGCTACTTCTGGGTAGTGTATCTCTTCATGAGAGGTCGTTGACCACTGGACCTGCCTCTACAATGCAATCAAAGGCATTTTGGCCAATTGACAGGCTTTGAGAGACACTAATCATTGGACTGCGAGAAGAATGATGGTTGATCTTCCGGGCACCAGCAGCTCTTACATTTTCCTTCCTCATCTAGACACAAGTGGAAACTTCATTACACACCCCTGTATCTTCATTACACACTCCTGTATCTTTATTACACATCCCGTCTCTTCATTACACACCCCTGTCTCATCATTACACACTCCTGTCTCTTCATTACACACCCCTGTCTCTTCATTACACACCCCTCTCTCATCATTACACACTCCTGTCTCTTCATTACACACCCCTGTCTCTTCATTACACACTCCTGTCTCTTCATTACATACCCCTGTCTCTTCATTACACATCCATGACTCTTAATTACACACCCCTGTCTCTTCATTACACATCCATGACTCTTTATTACACATCCCCTGTCTCTTCATTACACACTCCTGTCTCATCATTACATACTCCTGTCTCATCATTACATACTCCTGTCTCTTAATTACACACCCCTGTCTCTTCATTACACATCCATGACTCTTTATTACACACCCCTGTCTCTTTATTACACATCCCCTGTCTCTTCATTACACACCCCTGTCTCTTCATTACACATCCATGACTATTTATTACACACCCCTGTCTCTTTATTACACACCCCTGTCTCTTTATTACACAACCCTGTCTCTCCATTACCCACCCTTGTCTATTCATTACACACCTCTGTCACTTCATTACACATCCTGTGTGATAAATTCAGTTTATTACCTAATAATGTGTACAGCCTGTACACATTATGATGGAATACATTTTCTTTACCTTTTTTTCACCTTTGGGAGTACTGCACTAAAGTTTTGTATCCAAGTGGGATTGTGTGGATCGGATCTCTACTGAAAACCTGGTGACCAGTAGTTTATTTTACTTTTAATATTTTATCACTTAGGTACAACACAGCTCTAAACACTACAAAAAATAAATACATTTATGCCCAAAAAAATTGCTATACCTTGAAAATACTCAAAATGACATAAATACATAATTAAAATAAGTCAAATAAATAAATAATTAATTAAAATAAATAATTAGTTAAAGGGGTACTCCGAGATACAACTTAAAAAAAAAAAAAATCTGTATAGAAGGACGGCACTTCCACCGGTGCTTCAAGTACAGTGGTCCCTCAACATAGTACATGGTAATCCGTACCAAATGGACCATCGTTTGTTGAAATCATCGTATGTTGAGGGATCCGTGCAATGTAAAGTATAGGACAGTGGCCTACAACCTGCGGACCTCCAGATGTTGCAAAACTACAACACGCAGCATGCTCGGACAGCCAACAGCTGTCCGGGCATGCTGGGAGTTGTAGTTTTGCAACATCTGGAGGTCCACAGGTTGAAGACCACTGGTATTGGAGGTTATACTCACGTGTCCCCGCCGCTCCGGACCGTCACCACTCGTCACCGCTGCCCGGGATGTCGCACTCCATCGCTGTCGCCTCATCCCCGGGGTGTCCCCGACGCTCCGGCAAGGCCTCTTCTTCCCCGGCATCCTCGCTTTCCGTCGCCGCCATCACGTCGTTACGCAAGCCGCTCCTATTGGATGACGGGACGGCGTGCGCAGCGACGTGATGACGACGATGGAGAGAGCCGACGATGCAGAGGATACTGAAGAGGACGCGCCGGAGCCCCGAGGACAGGTAAGTGATCGTCAGCGGACCACACGGGGCACCGTAAACGGCTATCCGGTGGCAGCTGAAGCAGTCTGCACTGCCAGATAGCCGTTTATGCGATGGCCCCAACATACAAAAGCATCATATGTTGACGCTGCCTTCAACATGTGATAGCCTCTGAGAGGCCATCGTATGTTGAAATGATCGTATGTCAGGGGCCATCGTAGGTCGGGGGGGGGGGGGGGTCACTGTATTCCGTTCCCATACTATGGTGTGGTTTTCCTGCTTTTTGTAGTCGACTTGTCACACTGTGCTCAGCAGTTGAGATGTAACATTGCTGCATCTGGTGATAGACTGAGTCGCAGTGTGATGTACTGAGACCTGGTACCAGGCTTCTTCTTGGTGCCTTGGCTCAATATGTTACACTTCACTCAGCCTACCACGGACTGAGGCAGGACATTGCTGCGGCCTGTGATTAGCTGAGCCACAGTAAGACAGTCATGTGACATAAAGACTATCTATGTGGAAGTCCAGAGTGGGATACTGGAGGCATAAGGGGGAGCGGCAGGAGGTAAGTGCAGTTTGTTTTTTAAAATGCCGGCATTTTAGGCAAGTTTAAAAAATAAAAAGTTGTATCCCAGAGTAACTTTAATAGCGAGTACAATAAAAAATGATGTCACCAAAATATTTTGACACTGTGTAAATACAATAAAAGGATTCACATAACACAAAAATGCATGTGTTGCAATAAAATTTACATTTGGTCTGTTGGTCTGTTCATCTAGCGTTCATATTCAAAACAAAACATATTAAAAATTGTGCCGTAATGCTCTAGCTAGAAAAAATACATAGTTGGCGGTGATTAATCCTAACAATATTTATTTAAGAGCAAGATAGAATGCTGTAAGAGGGTTAAAATAACAGCAAAAGTCTTAGACCTTCGAAAATAAGAGCACTGGGAACGCCTGCAGGAAATGACCAAAACAGATGAATGAATTCTGTGATGTTTCCTGATCCTGATATTTCTCTGCTCTATTATTTGTTTCCTGTCTTGGAAAATATAAAGATGATTATCTTTAAAAGAAAACAACAAAAAATGCATTTTTCTCCCATGATCGTATTTATTCCTTTCAATATATAATTTCCAATGCTTACTCATCACTCTGCATCTGTGGGATTGATGCTCGGCACAGAGATCGGTAAAACAGATCGAGATGAATCCATGGCATGAAAACAACCATCAAGTTTCTCCGAAATTAAAATAAATCATTAAACATAAATAAATAAATAAATATCAAAGTGGATTTTATTCAGAACGAACAACGCATTTCGGGAGCTTGTGCTCCCTATGTCAAGTCTCAGACTTGACAAAGGGAGCACAAGCTCCCAAAACGCGTCGTCCGTTCTGAATAAAATCCACTTTATTTTAAACAGTGTCCGCGGTAATATCTGAGTCATCTATGGTGTGCACCTCAAAGATCAATTTTTTCAAATCTTCTCCTCTGAAGATCTCTTGGACTCCTGGTATCGCGGTCCGATTGCCAATATGGACCTGGGTAAGTGGCAGCCCCGGCTAACTGTCACAAGGCACTACGAGGTGTTGGGCTCTAAGTTCAACACTGCAAGGTAAGCAAGTTTTCATCCTATGTACCTATACTTGTCCTACCAAGGATAACGGCACTAGTCAGCGCCTTCCCCCTGTTCGGTTTTTCCACATATCCCAAATAAATAAATATCAAATAAATAATTAAATAATTATAATAAAATATATAGTAAAAACTATTCTCTTTATTTCCTATTTAATTTCACATTTTAGGGGGGAGGAGCATAACCTTCTGAACTGCTGCAGGAATGGCTGCTTCCAAGAGATGAGCAAACCTTTATTAAGTCAGGTTCTGCAGGTATGCCTAAATTTGGCAAAAATTTCAGTTTGGATCAAATTAGTTTGAGGTGAACCCAAACGGGTGTGTACCCACTGTGCCACATGTGGCAGCCGGCCAGGCAGAATGGTACAAAACTGATACTAGAGATAGCGCCAGATGCAGCAAAGCTGATTAATGTGTTTATTAGCAGGTACTGTGACAACAGCTAGCCAAGATGGCTACAGATGCAGGCTGGAATTAGCTGCTAGCCGGCAGAAATCGTGGTAGACAGTCCAAGTTCATACACATGAGATGCAGATCAGAGTACAAACTATGAGGCAAAGGTAAGTCCAGTATACAGGCAGGGATCACCAGACAGGATTAGCAGGCAGACAGAGACCTTAGCAGTTCAGGATACTCAAACTTGCTGAGGTAACAGGTCAGGGAAGTTTATATAGGGAGTGCCAGGCAGGGATAGGGGGAGAATCCATTGGGGAGTGCACACTGGCTCTATAATACACAGCCAGGGCTCGTGATGATGGAGGATGGGAGATGTAGGAGGAATTTTGGGATCACTGACTGTTTGACTCTATGGAGCCCTGGGCCAATTCTGCCTATGGGCAAAATAGGCAGCCGCCTAGAGCGCCCTCTTGATGGGGTACCACTCTGCCCGCTGCAAGCCAAAGCATCCCAAGCACCTGCTCCTCAACCAAAGCACCCACCCAGCAAGCACCACCTCACCCCCCCCCCCCCCCCCCCCGGTACCATAACATTTTGCATTCTGCAGCCTGCTCTAGGAGTGCAGTGCCACCTCTGAGGCAAAACAGGCAGTTCCAGACATCCTGCGCGCCTCCATACATCTGCACCATGAAGAGGAGGTTTACTACAGTGTGTCATCCCAATAGTAAGGTGGGGTACATCAAAGGATGGAGCCAATGGATGGGGTCAAGGGGCGGAAAATTGTGTTTTTGCCTACGGTGGCAAAAATCCTTGCATCAGGCCTGATGGGGCCCATATGGTGGTTCAGCCCATGCTATCAGTCTATATCAGTGGTCTAAAATTGTGGCCCTCTAGATGTTGTAAAACTTCAACTCCCAGCATGCCTGGACAGCCGTTTGCAACATCTTGAGGGCCACAATTTAAGACCACCGGCCTATAAGAACAGGGCCGTACTATTGCCACTTTCAATGGAAATTTGTAATTATATTGAGTCCTTGACAGACAAAGCAGAAGGATTTCAAACCTTTACAGATTTTCTTCTCGTTCGCACATTCCTTGTCAGCTGATGCCGTTCTCGTCCCTCATCATAATACATCTTGAGTACTTCAGATTAAATAATAAATAATACTTCCAGTATGTCTGTTACCGAACAATGCGAAGAAGATGGAATCAAAGCTTTCTATCCTCTTACCAGATGACATCAAAAAACCCGCTCTCAGTCTTATCAAGGATAAACCTTACAAATTTCTTCTCAATTCTCATGTAAAAAAACGCTCAGTGTCATTTTCTCATCACTGATTAAGATAACAAAAAAAAAAAAAAAAACTTTTACAAGGAATGAAGGAAATGATAGAATATGATGGAGAGAACAAGACGCGTTTTATCAGAACAATTCTCTAATTAAATATTTCATAGGCCCCAAATTATCCCGACACTTGGAAGATAAACGCAACATTGTATTTGACTGAAACAATTGTTAGAATATTAAAGGTATACTTTATAATAAAAATAAAAAATAAAATAAAAAAAGATTAAAGGTATATGTTTTTTTATTTAAAGAAGCAGATAATTTATTTTATTTTATGTTTAATATAATTTTATTTATTTTTTTATTCTCGGAGGAACAATAGAAGTCATTACGACATTATCACTGTAATTACCGGTGCACAAAATATTGCATCAATAAGTGCATATGTGTCTTTTCTTGGTCTAAAGAGCACCCCTTACAGTGTAAAAAAAAAGGCAAAGATCCATAAAATTATTTTGGTGTATAATGTCATAGCCTGTCTTCTTAGTAGAAAGTAACTAAAGCTGCGGAGGACCAGATAACGCCACAGCAGGAGCCCTGGGGGAGACCAAAGTAGTTTTTTTTTTTTTAAATCTCCATATAGCCCCTTTAAGGGTTATGTCTCATAAGCATGTCTATATTGTTATCCCTTAGATATACATATAGAAGTCTATGGACCCCAGTGGAAGCCAATCATTGGTTAAGAGCGGGAGCCCTGGGGGGGGGGGGGACCAAGATAGAGAAGTATTTATTTATTTATTTATTTATTTTTTCTATTCTTTTTTTAAATCTTCAAATATCCCATTTAAGCATTACACTTCATTCACAGGACTATATTGTTGGTTCTTAGATCTACATATAGAAATCTATGGACCCCTATGGCAGCCAATCACTGGTTGAGTGGGCTATCACCACAGTAAAGTGCCTGTCTCTGAAGTAGGAAGCAGCTGACACTGTGTAGGACCGGATGACACCATAGTGGGAGCCCCGGGGGAAACCAAGATACTTTTTTTCTCTTTTTTTTTTGTTTTGTTTTAATCTCCAGATAACCCCCTACATATAGAAATCTATGGACCCCTATGACAGCTGATCACTGGTTTAGTGGGCCGTCACTGCAGTAAAGAGCCCTTCTCTGTAGTAGGAAGAAGCTGGTTCTGTGGAGAACCGCCGGATGACATCTTAGAGGGATCACCGGGGGACTGAAGTAGGTGAGGCTACCTACCAAACAAACTTTTATCTATTCTAAAAGAAGATATCATGAATCAATATTATCACTAAAATTTAAATCTTCCTGCTTCTGTGCATTACAAAGGTAAACCGAGAGAGTTCAAATATAGTTTCAACAAAGAAACAACCCTTTAATCTTAGCTACTTCCTAAATACCATGATGGGATCCCAGGGGGAGACCAAGATAGTTGAGTAATTTTTAATTCTTTTTTTACATCTCCAAATAGCCCCTTTAAGGTTTATGCTTCATACACATTACTATATTGTCGTTCCTTAGATCTACATATAGAAATCTATGGACCCTGTGGCAGTCAATCACTGGTTGAGTGGGCCATCACTGCAGTAAAGAGTCCTTCTCTGTAGTAGTGTTGCTCGCGAAAATTCGCAATTCGAATATTATTCGCGAATATCGCATATTCGTGAATTCGCGAATTTCGCGAATATAGCGCTATATATTCGTAATTACGAATATTCGGTTTTTTTTGTTTTTTTTTTCTTCACAGTACATATCACAGTGATCACCCCTCTCTGCTTCCAGCTTGTGTGGTGTAAAGAAGGCTGTAATACTACTGTGTGAGACAGGCGTGCGGAAATTCGCATATGCGAAAATTAGCATATGTTAAACTTCGCATATGCGAATTTCGTACATGCTAATTTTCATATATGCGAAATTTCACATATGATAGTTTTCGCATATGCGAATTTCCGAATATGCGAAAATAAAAGAATATAACGTATATGCGAATATTCGCGAATATATGACGAATATTCGCGAATATATGACGAATATTCGTCCATATATTCGCGAATATTCGCGAATTCGAATATGGCCTATGCCGCTCAACACTACTCTGTAGTAAGAAATAGTTGAAGCTGCGTGGACCGGATGACACCACAGTGGGAGCCTTGGGGGAAACCAAGGTAGTTGAGTATTCTATTATTTTCTATTCTGTTTTTAATCTCTATATAGCCCGTTTAAGCATTATGCCTCGCATACACATTAGTGTTGCTCGCGAATATTCGCAATTCGAATATTATTCGCGAATTCGCGAATATAGCGCTATATATTCGTAATTACGAATATTCTTTTTTTTTTTTTTTTTTTTCTTCACAGTACACATCACAGTGATCATCCCTCTCTGCGTCCAGCTTGTGTGGTGTAAAGAAGGCTCTAATACTACTGTGTGAGACTGGCGTGCGAAAAATTGCATATGCGAAAATTAGCATATGTTAATTTTCGAATATGCGGATTTTCGTACACGCGAACTTTCGCATATGCGAAAATGTGACGAGATAACGAATATGCGAATATTCGCGAATATATGACGGATATTCGTCCATATATTCGCGAATTCGAATATGGCCTATGCCGCTCAACACTAATACACATTACAATATTGTAGTTCCTTAGATCTAAGTATAGAAATCATTAAACCGCTATGGCAGCCAATCACCGGTTGAATAGGCCTTCTCAATAAAGAGTCCTTCCCTGAAGTAGGAAGTAGCTGAAGCTGTGGCGAACCAGATGACATCACCGGGGGGGACTGAAGTAGGTGAAGCTACCTACTAAACAAACCTGTTTCTATTCTAAAAGAACATATCATGAATCAATATTATCATTAAGATTTCTGTATTACAAAGGTAAACTAAGAGAGCTCCAGTATAGTTATAAAAAAGCAACAACACTTACCTCTTAACAATTCAAGATTATCAGACACAATGTAACCCATTCTTCCTGTTTTCAAAAATTCTGTTCCTCGTTCCCAGAAGAACTTAGGGCACTGCTGCCTTTTTAGAGCGCTACATTTTTTATCAAAGAGAATAATATGTTGTTTGTAAGGCCGGTAAATGCATTGTACTCTCTGGAGGGTCTGTGAAATATAATTTTCTGTAATCACTCAAAAAAAAGGGGTCACATAATTTGCTGGAAGTAATATTAGGTCACTCTGTGGGATAATAAAGTTTTTATGTTCTTGGAAGTCTGACAATGGCAGCTTTGTCTTTAGCGTTTGATTTATGACTGTAGCATTAAAACATAAATGTAGTTTTGTCGTGTGTCTCTGTGTTCTCCCATAATATGTGCATGCCTCGGTTGCCCAGAGCTATCTTAGCTCTCTTAACAAAGAAATAATAAGTGATGCCCAAAAGAAAAGAATCTAATAATGTTATTATTACTGCAACAGGTTGTCCCTTGTGTTATGGGTAAGACTCCACATATGCGTACAGGAATGGGGGAGGGGGGTTTACGGGATGATGGATGGTTACAATAATAGGATGTTCATTGTCACATACCGGATAATATAGCAATCTCGAAAGCTGTGCTATTTTCTTTCATGATGATGAACTGAAAAAGGGGGTTGTTACAATGCAAGCCTTTATAATGGGGCCAGGCTGAAGTTAATATATAGACCTTGCATAAGAAAACACACAAGCCAAAAATGCCCTAGTATTCAGGGATCCAAGGAAGGTAATGAGTAGCCCATTACATGTCAGGGAAACCTTTGACTCCCTAATGGATAATATTCAAAAGTGCCAAGGCAGCTGGAGATGACATTGCGGCTTGTATATAGAACGTCAAAATACAATCCAGACATCAAAACACATAAAACTATTATTTGCTCTTGAACACAAATTGTATGCTCATGAATACACAAAACACAGGCCTCTTTGCAGACAGCTAGCACCCCACTCTGTACTATAGAGGGGCAAAAACAGAAAAAGGGTTTATAAATAGGTAATTTCTCATTCTGGGGAGTTTTTGGCTTGGTTTTTTTAAATCTCCAGTCATGTTCTAAGGCTTCTGACTTGAAAAGAAAGCTACCTGTAAAAGGTGGTGTCAGAGAGCTGCATTGCAGATTCTTCTTCTCAGAAGCTGCAGAGGAATACAAACATTACCCTTTTGGTCCTAGACAGTAATATGTCTGCTTAAATAGCCACTATCATTTACAAAAAACTTGTAGTTAATAACATATCTGTATAATTGTAATACACATAGGTTAAAAAAAAATCATCTATACTTCTTACCACTAGGGGTCCCTCTACTGTCCAGAACACTGTCTTGTCTCTGCAGCTATTGCCTGTGTGTCTCTGTGCCAAGACAAAATACAGGAAGTGTGGGTGGGAGTAGCGTCTCATATAGGACAGAAGCCACAAGTAGCGTCTCAGAAGCCACAATCAAAAGGAGCCGAGAATTAAAGATGGCAACCAAAACCCTGGTGGATGGTGTGGAACCGATTCTGGAGCAGTGAGCGGAGAGTAACAGAGTCACTGTCACTTCCTTGTGTAAAGGGTGGCATGGACAGAGAAGATGTAGTGTTCAGGGTTCTGAAATGCAATCATTGTCTATGGAACCATGATGTTTCTTGGAACCTTGTTAGAGGTTCCTCAGAAGGCAAGAGCAGCAAGACTGTTTAGTAGTGAGACCTTTCAGAAATGGAAGAGTTAAAAACTTGTAGGAGTTTTCCATGATGGAAACTCTTCGATAAAAATGTTGTGAAATATTGAATACATATTACAGTTTGTACCTTTTATGAATAGACGCAGAGGAGCAGCCTCGCAGTGACAGACTGTTTCCTGCGCTCCAATCGCACTTCCTTGGGCAGCCAGAGGAAGTGCGATTGGAGCGCAGGAAACAGTCTGTCACTGCGAGGCTGCTCCTCTGCGTCTACCCGCTGTACATTTTACTGCATGTGAATAAGATTAATAAAGATTTCTACTAGCAAGAACACCGGGTGAGTGTATCCACTCGTTCTCTGAACTTTTTGCTATTGCTTATATCTTTTAGAGTGCACCCCAGTGAAGTTCCACAAGTTATTTTACTGGCATCTTGCATCTTGGTGGAAGCTGGTTCCGGGCAGCAGTGCCGGACTCACCTGTCTCTATTTGAATTTGGATTTTATTATATATATATATATATATATATATATATATATATATATATATATATATACATATATATATTCATTCTAGGAGACCCTTTCCCCATTACTAACCCGCTGCTATCCCCATAGTAGTAGTATTGTAGTATTGCAGAAGCATTTTTACATTTTTATGGAAAGACTGCCTTGACTTTAACTAAGGTTGTAACAAGGGTAAATCCCTGTACAATGTGAAGGGTGGCATTATTTCACATGAAACAAGTCCACACATACGAATACAGCGGAGTAATATTGATAATGAGTTAGTTTTTCTTGATGAGCTTCATGAATTCTAAACTTTGCGATTTCCACAGACGGCATTCACATCAATGGTCACCCATCCAACATTCTCTTCATTACCATCTCTTTATACTATGAAATGTGAAAATCGGACTGAATGTTCAAACCTGCGTGATTAACACATCAGTCGCTCAATCCATTATTAGAAACTATGTCACCAATGACTTTGGGCCTCTTGGGGGGAATTCACATAAGTCAAAGCTGAATAATAATTTAGGTTCTACTTTCCGCAAAGGAGAATTACTCTATTTTTGTGATATGTCGGAATACACACGTAGTCAGCAAGGACATTAATGTGATAAGAAATTAGATGGAAGAATCCGACGTACGAATTGTTCATTCATGGCATAAGATTTTTTTTTCTTTTATAGGTTTCAATATTTTCTGCAGTTTTATGTTTTTGTTAGTTAACAAGGACTATGGAACATAAATATGAAAATTCCATTCACAATAAAAATAAATAAAAATTCAGGGACCCCTGGACATCACAATGAAGAGGCAGCAGTACTTGCTTGAATACTATCACCCCTTCAGTGTTTTTCTATGTACAGTGGCTTATTTGTATGTGCCGTAATGTTTGATATTGCACCTTAGCCCCATTTACTTCATGGTGAGATCTCCCATCCCCAAGGACCCCTGCCACATACACACTGAGAAAATTCAGCTAGGAATTTCTTTGCTAAATTTTCTCAGCAGATCAGTGTCGCCCCAGGCATTGGCGCTTAATTTGCGCAAAATTTTACAGTGGAAATAGCATTGGAAATAAAAAGTTCCATAGACTAATGGGCTATTTCGAGTGAATTGTGCTGAAAGAATAAACATGCTTTAAACACAATATTGTATTTGTGCCATTGATTAGTGTTGAGCGGCATAGGCCATGTCCGAATTCGCGAATATTCGCGAATATACGGACGAATATTCGTCATATATTCGCGAATATGCGCATATTCGTAATAATACCATTTTATTTTCGCATGTGCGAAAATTACGTGTATACGAACATTAACATATGCGTAAATTCGCATAGGAAAAAATGCATATACGGAAATTTGTGTATGCTAAGTTTCGCATATGCGAATTTATACATATACTAAATTTCGCATAACATGTTTTCGCATGTGCGAATTGACGCCTATACTAATCTTTACATGCGAAAGTTAACATATGCGCAAATTCGAATATGCGAAAACATGTTCATGCGAAAATTTGTATAGTCGCAAATTCGCATATACGAAAATTAGTACACACAAATTTTCGTATATGCGAATTTGCGTCCATACATTTTTCCCTAATATGCGAATTTACGTATACGGATAACCTTTCGCATCTGCGAAAATAAAATCGCATATGCGAATATTCGCGGTTATATGACGGATATTCCTCCATATATTCGCGAATATTCGCGAATTCGAATATGGCCTATGCCGCTCAGCTGGAAGCAGAGAGGGCTGATCACTGTTATGTGTACTGTGAAAAAAGAAAAACCGAATATTCGTAATTATGAATATATAGTGCTATATTCGCGAATATTCGCGAATTCACGAATATGTTATATTCGCGAATAAAATTTGCATTGCGAATATTCGCGAGCAACACTACCATTGATACATTTTTTCCAAAATGGTGAGACTGGTCCACCAAAGGACCTATGGACCGAGTGTCTGACATAATAATGGGCAACAACCAGGCTCCAGAGACAACCCCATTGAGAACCAATCACTTGTCACTACGTTTTTTTTTTTTACTTATTAATTACTTATCAGCACTTTCTAAATAGGAAATGGGTAATTCTGCCTGGAGGATCCAAGAAACCTATAGTCTATAACTCCATGCAAAACCTAGGTATAGATGTGAATAATGCTTCAACCACCATATTTGTGTTGTTTGAGGGAAAGAAAATCCAGGTAAACGGTACGGTCTCCCAATCAGAGAGTAGTAGGTTCAATCATAAGATTCTTTATCGCCCAATAACATAATGCATTTCAAGGCTTAGGAGCCTTTTTGTCAGATGAGCACATCAGATGAAGAGGCTCCGAAGCCTTGAAACGCATTATGTTATTGGGCAATAAAGAATCTTATGATTGAGCCTACTACTCTCTGACTGCTGGATTGTGCCGTTTACCTGGATTTTTCTCCTCAAACCCCACATCTATGTTGCAACTCAGCTGAGGTTGCTCATGCCGATCACCAGAGGGCTGCGACACCTTTTGGACACACATTCCCTGAACTGCAGTGTCCATACCTACTACTACTCCAATCAAGTGAGCAGACCCCTGCAAGGGTCATTCTGCTTTATACCTTGTATCTTTCCCATGTTTTTGGAGTTTACCACCATATTGGGAGCTCTATTTGTGCTTTTTCTGAGACATAATACTGCTCAAACACCATATTGTCTCATGCATTTGTTCTGCTTCTTCCATTTTCCCATCACACAAAACGGGCCGGACTGGTCCACCAATGGACCCATGAACCCGGTCTCGGACATAATAATAGGCAACAGTCAAGCTCCACAGACAGCTACATTGGGAACCATTCACTTGTTACTAGAGTCTATTTCTTATGTGGGGATTTATAAATAACCATTCATGCCCTTTCTAGATAGAGAATGGGTCCTCAGAATAATTCTGCATGAAGGACCCAAGAAACCCCAGTCTGACACTACATGCAAGAATTAAAGGGGTACTCCGGTGAAAACCTTTTTTCTTTTAAATCAACTGGTGGCAGAAAGTTAAACATATTTGTAAATTACTTCTATTAAAAAAGCTTAATCCTTCCTGTACTTATTAGCTGCTGAATACTACAGAGGAAATTCTTTTCTTTTTGGAATGCTCTCTGATGACATCACAAGCACAGTTCTCTCTGCTGACGTTATTATAATAATAATAATAATAATAACATTTTATTTATTGTTGTCCTTAGTGGGATGTGAACCCAAGTCCCCAGCACTGCAAGGCTGCAGTGCTAACCACTGAGCCACCATGCTGCCCTAAGCATGCATCTGCCATGCATCTGCCATGCATGGTTGCTAAAATGGACAGAGATGTCAGCAGAGAGCACTGTGCTCGTGATGTCATCAGTGTTCCAAAAAGAAAGGAATTTCCTCTGTAGCATTCAGCAGCTAATAAGTACTGGAAGGATTAAGATTTTTTAATAGAAGTAATTAAAAAATATGTTTAACTTTCTGCCACCAGTTAATTTAAAAGAAAAAAGGTTTTCACCTGAGTACCACTTTAAATATACATATGAATAATGATTAAAAACCATATTGTCTCATGTATCAGTTCCATTTCTTTAATTTGCCCTTCGTACAAAATGGGTTGGATTGGTCCACCAAAGGGCCCATAAACTTGACATAATAATGGGCAACAACTGGGCTTCAGAGACATCCCCATTGGCAGCCAGTCACTTGTCACAAGGGTCTGTTTCTTATGTGGTGATTTATAAATAACCATCCATGCCCTTTCTAGATAGGAATGGGAATTCTGCATAAAGCACCCAAGAAACTCCAGCCTGACACTATATGAACTTCTCAATATTCCATACATAAAATACAATTCTTGATAAACCAAGTGGTGGATAGTTGATGAGCCAGCCCTCCAGACTGTCACCTTTCTCCTCTGCTCTTACCTGTTTATGATAAAAGTCATTTTCCGGCAAGGAAAACACATCGGTGCAGAAGTGTTCTCTGTGTACGTAAATATTAATAACCCAACAACCTGAATGTATTTCTGCTGTCTCGGAAAGTACATCTGTTTAGACACCTGCAGAATTATTGCAAGCTGGCATTTGTGCTCCCGAAGTTATGTAAGTGTTAGGTACAGCATCTGCCAGAATGATGGGACTACTGAGTCAGGAAGATTCCTGGCCAATCAGGAAATAATTGAAAAGACATTTCATATTCTTCCCTTTGTGAGAGTCGGACTATTAATACATTTATCGTCTCCGTGCACATTTGAGGAAAGGTTCGGTGTATGCAAAGTGTGTGCGGCTCATGATAACTTGGACACTGGCTAATACGCATCCTTCTAAGTCCTGTCAATGTCTCGGTAACACCGCAGCGCTCTCCTCTAAGGCTCCTTCTCAGGTCCTGCCTGACAGAGGAGTAGACAGAAAGCTGTCATGGTAAGAGCAGACCAAAAGATGATTGTTAGAAGGATTTTGTTCTCCGTGTATTTTGCCTAATAGGAAGACTGGCTCAGCATTTCCTCAAGCAAGAAAAGACAGATGAAATCTCTGGACACATCAATGTTGCTGCCTCTGAAAGATTTCCTGTCAGAATGGGCCTATAAGGGGTGGGAGGTTTTTCAATAACATTTTTCCCTTCCGACGGCTGGATTTCCAGTCCTTCAATAGAGAAAAACCCTGCAAAATCCTAGATCTGGCCTGTGGTAAAGGAGAGAAGGAAATGACCTTGATGCCTGCAGTTAAGCAAGTCGAGGCAGAAATGTCTTTGTCATATGTTAATTGGGAAAATGATTGAAAAATAAATTACACTTTGCATTTGCCTCTTTCTTTTTTCTTTTTTTTTTTTTTGACATTTATTATGATGTGTTTAATCTATGGCAGAAGCTTTTGTCATAGGATTGTTCTGTGCACATGCCAAACATAGTAAAATCTCCCCTTATGTTGTTTTAGGTCAATAATTCTCAACGTATTTATAAGTGGATGGAGTTCCAAAAAAAAAAAAAAAAAAAAAGCCATAGCGTTCAGCGATAAAATTTTGAGTACCTCGACCCACCACTAGGGGGGAGCTTAGGAGCTAACTGCATTCTGTTGTATTATTGTGCTCAATGGCCCAGACTTTCTTATACCGTCTTATTCTTTGACTGGATTGACACAATAAATCAGATGTATCTTCAGATTGTCTAGTTCAGTGTTTCCCACTTATCACCAACTAAGATCAATGGTCAATATTACGCAATCACTGCACTATAAAAAGTAGAGGCTGTACCAGAACAAAGTCACCGACCAGAAAAGACCTCTATTAGTGGTAACGGTCTAAAACATAACCTTTAAGAACAGATTAGTTAAAATACTTGAACAAAACTTAGTGAAAAACTTAGTGTGCACACTACCAAAACCTCAAAAAGCATGTGCCGCTAGGTGACGGGGTGAGGGCAGTCAATAAAGTCATTGATACAGTATTAATAGTAATTAATGCTGCTGGAGGGGAGGTTATAGATGTGGAGGGCTAGATACAGCTGTTGGTACCCCCTAAAATGCTTCAGAAGATGGCAGATAACTAGAAGAAATTAAGGGTGCCCTCTAACACTAAGTCTCCCTCTCCAGGCCTGTCCTGGCCTTTTGTTGGACCCACCTCCTTAACAGGGTGGCCTCAACCACAAAGACGTTCCCTCTCTTGGTGTAAGTGAGCGGAGAAAACAAAAAAACAGGAAGGTGGAGGGAAGGTGCTCAATGGCCCAGATTTATTTATACCGTCTTATTATTTGACTGGAGTGATACAATAAGACTAACATTTTCTGGCGTTTCTTCTGGCGTTTTTGCATTTGAGTTGAAATTGCATTTTTGGCCCATTTGGCATTTTTATTTTTTTAAATGTGTTGGATACCAAAAAAATTAAAATGGAAGCAGTAGGAATGGGAAAAAGGAATGCAGTAGGGATTGGAACAAATTTATTTAAGGACATTTTTATTTTTTATGATGAACTTTTAATTAATTTTTAATAAAGTGTGTATGTGTGTTTCACTTTTTTTTCTCTATTTTTTTTTTAGGTAATACTACTACTCCCAGCATGGAACAGACTGTTCCACAATGGGAGTAGTAGTACCTGTACCAATAGACATATCGCCCTGACACCCGATGCAATCGTCCTATTTATTGCAGAGATGCGGAGCGGCTCTATACAGCACTAGCATATCTGCTCTGTACTCTGGCCGGCCAGTGATGTGAATAGAAATTTCCGCCCAGAGTGGGGATTGGCCGGATGGTTGCAGCCAATCACAGCTCTCAGCGGGAAATATGAATGAGCGATGTTCTTTTCATATCACTGGCTGGCCGGAGTATTGTGCCGCTCCACATCTCTACAATAGATAGGACAATCACAGCGGATGTCAGGAATGAAACCTGCTGTGATCTGTCCTTAACTGCAGGTACTACTACTCCCATCATGGAGCACAATCTGCTCCATGTTGGGAGCTGTAGTACCTGCAGATTAGGAAAGATCACAGCAAAAGTCACTCCTGACACCAGCTGTGATCCTCCTGTATAATGTATAAATGCGTCCGGCTGCTTTTCTATGGTCCCCTGCACTTACGTATATACACCTATTCATATTTCCCACAGAGAATTATGATTGGCTGCAACCATGTGGCCAATCACATCTCTCTGTGGGAAATATGAATAGGTATATATATATATATATATATATATATATATATATATCTATATATATATATATATACGGCAGTGCAGGGGACCTTAGAAGAGCGGCTGTCCGCATCTATAAATTATACAGGAGGATCGCAAAGGAGCCTGGGGCAATCTGTCAATTAGTACAGGTACTACTACCCCCACCATGGAACAGTGTGTTCCATGCTGGGGGTAGTAGTACCACCTAAAAAAAAAAAAGAAAGAAAAATACACACACTACATTTTTATTATTGTCGGCTATATTTTTAGAGCCCTGCCCGTACACATAAATTGATCCCTGTTTAAAAAAAAAAAAAAATTTGTTATAAAAAAGATTAATTTTGTTTCATCATTACTGTTTCTTTTTTATTCTTTTTTTTAATGGTACCCCACAAAATGTTATTAAAAAAGGTATCTCCATCACTTTTTTGGATTGCTAAAAGAGAATAAAAACCGCCTGAAAAAACGTCAAAGTTAAAACCCACATGGCGTTTTTTGTGCTGTATTTTTACTTCTATAGACTTCTATGGGAGAAAAACGCCACGATTTCAGGGGGAAAAAACGCCACAGGCTCAACATGCTGCAATTTTGCAAAACCGCCAAGGAGCTGAAAAACGCCAAAAAAGAGTGAAAAAAAATGCCACATGGATTAAAAATATGCCAACTGAAAAACGCCAAGTGGAAAAAGAATTTAGCAATTTCTCATTGATTTAGAGCTAACATCTGGCCGCAGCTTTTTTGGGCCAAAAAATGCCATGCGGCAGAATTGGCGTTTTTCTTGGCGTTTCCCCCAAACCCCCCCCCCCCCCCCAAAAAAAAAAAAAAAAGAAAAAACAAGTGGAATTCCAACCTAAATCAGGTGTGTCTTCAGATTGTCTAGTTAAGTGTTTCCCAACCAGTAAAAGGCTGTCCAGGCATGCTGGTAGTTGTAGTTTTGCAACTGCTGGAGGCACAATGGTTGGGATATATTAGTCTAAGGGTGCTGTCACATATATCCCGCAATCCTGCTCAGTTTCCCCCCCGAAGCCATAGAAAAGTATTGGAGGAAAACTGATAACTGAACTAATCCCATCCATTTGAATAGGACAGTTCAGATTAATCTTATGTATCAATTGGGATACCAGACAGGCCGGATGGAAGAACACATATTGCAGAGTTCCCCACCCATCTGACCTGCAGAAATATCTGGGCGCTGGACCATAGACAACTGATGGACTTGGTCATCAATTGTGGCCGGAGTTTCAGTGATATTGAGTCGGATCGCCAGACATATGTAATGGTGCCCTAAATTTAGATCAACAATTTATTGGCTTACTTTACACTAAAATGTTATGCCACAATTGCGGCACAATTTTTGGTGCACTGACTTGGATGGAAGTCTACAGGGGCAGCAGCGATCCAGGAGGAAATAAGGTTTAACCTTGTCCAGTGCTGTATGTAAATTAAGAGCAAGTAGTCCCTGGGATAATCTTTTTTTTGCGGTAATTCTTGCCTACTCCGGTGTGATTGACAGCCTGGGCTGCGCCAATATCACCGATCTGCAAATCTTGCATAGGACAAAAAGGAACCCTATCCCTGTAAGTGAAGCTGCTCCTGGGATAGCAAGACTTCAGTGTGCAGAGGGAGTAGAGCAGTGATTTTGTGGGTGCCCGAGCTGTCAATCACACCGGTGTGGGCATGAACTGCCTCAGACAGAAAAATGCCCCAGAGACTTCTTGGTCTTTATTTAAATACAGCGCTGGACAACTGTAAGACATTTTTTCTCCAGTATTGCTGCTGGCATTGAAGAAGGGGAGCAAACTGATTATTCTATATAACCTGTTGCCAATGGTTATACGGGGCAAAATCTGATGACAGGTTCTCAAAATCTGATGACAGGTTTTTTTTTGCTTTTGGACTCTGGGTGCTATGAAAATATAACCCAAACTATACTTATAAACGGAATGATCAATAATAATATATTTAATAAAGATAGCATTACCGACAATGTTTTGCAATGTTTCCAATATTTTGTTGTTGTTTTTCAAATCTTTTTTATTTGACCAATTTTCATGGTGTTTTTCTTGTTTCGTTTTTTTCTAGCATTTTGTTTGTGTGGGCAAATGTCTATAGGGAATGATGGACATACAAAAAAAATAGCATTTGCATTTTTCTATGTAACAAAATAAGGGAGGACAAAGTAATCAAATACACTTGTCAAAAGTTTTTAAACCAAAAATACCTCAATAATGTAGAAAAAAAAACTATGTCTAAAGGAGGCTTCGTGTGGCCGTTCATGTGAACCCAATTCCTGAAAAATTTATTTTCTACCTAAATGCATTTCCTTATTGACTCTACAATTAAATCCTCGATTCATTCAATGATTGAATGAAACATTTATGTCAAAAAATTATTTCATTTAATCTTTTTTCTAAAGCATAATTGCTCCTTGTTAATTATCTGTCCCTCTTTTTATTTAACATTTGTTGTCATATTTTTTTTTATATTTTTTGTTATTTTTGACTATTTTTGAATTTCTATGTGACTATTCTGACATTATAAAAAAAAAATTTCTCAGGTTCTTTATGGAATGCAGTCAAGCCTACAATTACATGTTGTGCGACCACTTCACAAGGAATAGTTAATCGCCCATTTGATGAATATTGTAGCGATTCATTAGCAGTCACTTATTAAAGTGTTAACTCTGTGATTCCGCATATCCCACTAGCTCAACATTTTTTATTACCTCACTACAAATAGTAGCTGTAAAATTATTAATTAGCTCATTGGTAGCAGAAAATAGTAATTAGCCTTAAACTGTAAGATTCTGGAGACGTGAATTGAGAAAATTGGGACTATGCTGTTCTACTTATTAAATGGCCATTCTTTAATGAATATTTCAGGCACCAGTAGTGATGGTATTTTAAAAAGATCCGCTCTTTAGTCTCCAGATCCATCGGATGCCAGTCAAGCCTGGAAATCAATAAACCTTATCACAATGACTTATTGTAGGGGTTGGCAACTGGCAGTAGAGCTAGAAAAATTCTATTGGTCAGAAAAAGTAGCAGATGAAGAAAAATTCCCTAGAAAATAACCCCCCAAAATGTTGGTTAGCTAAGAACCAAAGATCCCTAAACTTTTATACCTTAGAACTTTTGAGTGATGGTCAGGAACCACATGAAAATAAGCATATTATAGCATATTTTAGCATATTAATGAAAAATAATGAAACGTATCTCAAATCGTAGAAGCATTTTTCAGTTGGAAATTTTGTACACTGGAATTACGATGCCAAAAAGAGTATAGAATGGGTTTGCAATATTGTTACGGATGTCACCACAGTCAGATAACAGTGCACCCTGAGCTCACCTAGAACCCCTTTCCCTGCCTACTTGTGTATCTGCCCTAGACAGTGGATTCACAACTGGACGGCGATCCCTATATCAGCAAAAACAAAAAACAGAAAAACTGAAAACCAGGATAATTAATAATGTCAGGTATACAAAGTCGTAATACAGGTATCAAGAAGACAAAAAGCATGTATATAAAGGACTGACCAACAGCTTCAGAGCCAAAGAAACACGGCAGGTATGAGATAAATGACAAACAGGTTACCAGGAAGAACAGGGAACAGGCAATAAAAAATGAGAACACTATACAGATCAGGATATGCAAGTACAACATCACACGAGATTAAACACAAAACACACCAGACATAGAGGCAAAGCAAGAGAAGCAATGCATCAGGATCTATACTGTGGTGGAGCCCACAACATAAACAAGTCAGGATACAGGTTCAAGTAACAGATACAAACTAGACAGGGTAAAACCGACCTTAAATACAGACAGAAAACAAGATCGACAGGACAAGGCTAAAAACTAAACAAATGGGCCATTACTACAAAGAAATGGTAAAATCAAAGTAACAAATCAGAATTTAAAACAAACAGGACTGAATCCTAACAAAACTGAAATCAAGAACCCAGCCAGAAGGCTGAGAAGGGCTCGGCTGCTGATTGGCGTGGGCATGTAACTGCTAACTGACCAGAGCACAACATGAAAAGGCTGGCCAGGTGCGATCATTACAGTGATGTCATATTGAAGTCATATATTGAAGTGATGCCATAATGAAGTGATGTCATATATGAAAAAAACGTCACAAAACTAGTTTAAGGCCATGTTCCCAGTCAGAAAATTTGGCTGCTTTGGGGGCGGGGGCGTAAATCTGCATATTTTGTTACAATAATTTGTTACATTTTTATCCATGAAAGTATGTCTGTTAGCAGGGGAGGACTGACACTACTCAGGGCCCCCGGACCAAATAAAGCAAGGGCCCCCAGTAAGACTCCACCCCTGGCCCCACCTCTGCCCTGCCCCTATTCCCGCCCAGTATGTATATGAATATTTGCCATAGAAAGGAATAGGGGGTGCAGTGCGCTTGAGGCTAAGGGGTACTTTGAGGGATGGCAATGCCAATCACCTTAACTACACCAAGTGCCTTAAAACACTGAACTCCTCCTTTTTGTGCCAACTTGGGATCTCTGTCTGTGATACCCAGTCCAACTTGGCTCCTGTCTCTGCTCACCTTAAAAGGATACTCCGGTGGAAAACTTTTTTTTAAGAAAGTTAAACAGGTTTGTAAATGACTTCTATAAAAAATTCTTAATCTTTCCAGTACCTATTAGCTTCTGTATACTACAGAAGAAATTCTCTTCTATTTGGGATTTATTTTCTGTCACGACCACAGTGCTCTCTGTTGAGAAGAGCAGCATATGTTTGCTATGGGGATTTTCTCCTGCTCTGGACAGTTCCTAAAATGGACAGATGTGTCAGCAGAGAGCACTGTGGTCTTGACAGAAAAGAAATCCCAAATAGAAAAGAATTTGTTCTGTAGTATATAGCTGCTAATAAGTACTGGAAGGATTATAACATTTTAATAGAAATAATTTAGATATCTAGCAAACAACAGAGCATGTACGTGCAATCACCGCTCAGTGGAGACCATTGTGTGTAGAAGTCCGGTAACGGGAAGCTGGATCATAGCATCAACGCAGGTAGAATGGCGCTCGGAGGCTACGCCAGCAGTTTTGCACGTACATGCATGCTTCTTCCTGCCTCAAGTGCGTGAGGCCGGAAGAAGCATGCACTTACGAGCTAAACTGCCGGCGTAGCCTCCGAGCGCCATTCTACCTGCGCTGATGCTGTGATCCAGCTTCCCGTTAATGGACTTCTACACACAATGGTCTCCACTGAGTGGTGAATGCACGTACGTGCTCTGTTGTTTGATACTATTGATACTTCACACTTTGTGTACGTGCAACCCGCAGGAGACATAGAGTTGGCTTGCTGAGGCCGTGCTGACATCCAGGACAGGTGTAGTTTGCCTTTTGTGTGCTCTCCCACCCTTCCTATCTCACTGTTTGAATAATTTACATATCTGTTTAACTTTCTGGCACCAGTTGATTTAAAAAAAAAAAGTTTTCCACTTGAGTACCTGCCTTTCACAGCTCACTACATGATGGCACAGTCAGATACTGTATATAGCTCATATCTCTGACTGTGACATCATATAGTGAGCGGTGAAAGGCAGGTAGAAAATAGCAACTGGTCCATTTATAAGCCACGCATTTTAACTTTTTTGCCTCTTGCTTGGGTGAGGCCTCTTTGATTTATTACAGAATTAGCACAGCAGCACAGAGGATTTCTGGCGAGAACTGTAGTGAGTCAGACTGTATGCCTAACTACAGTCCCTGCCAGAAACACTCTGTGCTGCTGGGAAGCCTACTCCATCCTCTACCGGCCTTTCACCGCCCCCTACATGACGGCACAGTCAGAGATATAAGTTATATTTCACATACACAACTTATATGTCAGACTGTGCCATCATGTAGGGAACGGTGAAAGGCAGGTAGAAGATACATACAATTGTACAATTCATAAGCCACCCACCTGGCCAGGCTACATTGTTTTTGGGTCCATGCAGATGTCGACTGAGAAAGCCGGCAGAGAGATCAGGGCACTTCAGCAGGGCTCTGTGCACCGAGGACAAGCAGGGCTCTGTACACTGAGAGGGCTCCATACACTGACAACAAGCAGGGTTCTGTACACTTAGGAAAAGCAGAGCTCTGTCCACTGAGGGCAAGCAGGGCTCTGGACACTGAGGACAAGCAGGGCTCTGCACACTGAGGACAAGCAGGGCTCTGCACACTGAGGACAAGCAGGGTTCTGTACACTGAGGACAAGCAGGACTCCCGGACACTGAGGACAAGCAGGGCTCCCGGATACTGAGGACAAGCAGGGCTCCAGGACACTGAAGACAAGCAGGGCTCCCGGACACTGAGGACAAGCAGGGCTCTGCTCACTGAGGACAAGCAGGGCTCCGCACACTGAGGACAAGCAGGGCTCTGCTCACTGAGGACATGCAGGGCTCTGTACACTGAGGACAAGCAGGGCTCTGTACACTGAGGACAAGCAGGGCTCTGTAGACTGAGGACAAGCAGGCTCCCGGACTCTGAGGACAAGCAGGGCTCCCGGACACTGAGGACAAGCAGGGCTCCCGGACACTGAGGACAAGCAGGGCTCCCGACACTGAGGACAAACAGGGCTCCCGGACACTGAGGACAAGCAAGGCTCCCAGACACTGAGGACAAGCAGGGCTCCCGACACTGAGGACAAGCAGGGCTCTGTACACTAAGGACAAGCAGGGCTCTGTACACCGAGGACAAGCAGGGCTCTGTACACCGAGGACAAGCAGGGCTCTGTACACTGAGGACAGACAGGGTTTCCGGACACTGAGGACAAGCAGGGCTCCCGGACACTGAGGACAAGCAGGGCACTGTACACTGAGGACAAGCAGGGCTCTGTACACTGAGGAAAAGCAGGGCTCCCGGACACTGAGGACAAGCAGGGCTCCCGGACACTGAGAACAAGCAGGGCACTGTACACTGAGGACATGCAGGGCTCCAGGACACTTAGGACAAGCAGAGCTCCCGGACACAGAGGACAAGCAGGGCTCTGTAGACTGAGGACAAGCAGGGCTCCCGGACACTGAGGACAAGCAGGGCTCCCGGACACTGAGGACAAGCAGGGCTCCCGGACACTGAGGACAAGCAGGGCTCCCGACACTGAGGACAAGCAGGGCTCCTGGACACTGAGGACAAGCAGGGCTCCCAGACACTGAGGACAAGCAAGGCACTGTACACTGAGGACAAGCAGGGCTCTGTACACTGAGGACAAGCAGGGTTCCCGGACACTGAGGACAAGCAGGGATCCCGGACACTGAGGACAAGCAGGGCACTGTACACTGAGGACAAGCAGGGCTCTGTACACTGAGGAAAAGCAGGGCTCCCGGACACTGAGAACAGGCAGGGCTACCGGACACTGAGGACAAGCATGGCTCCCGGACACAGAGGACAAGCATGGCTCCCGGACACAGAGGACAAGCAGGGCTCCGTACACAGAGGACAAGCAGGGCTCCCGGACACAGAGGACATGCAGGGCTCCGTACACAGAGGACAAGCAGGCCGGGTGCACTGGTCTTCGGCGGCAGCAGTAAACTTTGGCACTTCCAGATGTGAAGTTCACGTGACCTAAGCGCCGCTCCCAGGCAGCCACTGCAGTTCTCTTACAGGGCTGCTGTGACTGTCTGGGAGATGCGACACAGCAGCCAGCGATATCGTTCCCCGCCGGCTAAAACACAGACACAGAGCCCGAGCCCGGGTGTCACGGGCTGCGGGCAATTTATATTATTTTTATTTTATTATTTAATGTGACAGGCGGCGGCCGGGCCTTCGGACGAGGGCCAATTGGACCAGCCGGTCAGTCCGCCCCTGTCTGTTAGTCTACACAAAAAGGGAAAATTCTCTGTTATTTTAACAGCCATTGAATTAGTTAGCATGTTCTTTATTTTCAGCAGATTTTAGGTAAAATTATTATAATAATAATGATACAAAAACAGTCCTGAAGGCACTACCTAGTCTAACCTTAAAGAACAATAGAAGAGAACAACAGCCCTTTGTCCTTCTAAGTATAATTATACTGTACTGTAAAGTACTGTGAAAAATGAATTTAACTGGCAATATTATAGGTAACAGTCTAAATAATACAAAATAAATTGAATAAATAAGGGGTTGATATGTACATATTCACTCCTTATTTATTTCATTTATTTTATTTTATTTAGAATGTTACCTATAATATTGCCAGTCATCATTAGCATAATTATTAATTATACCTAGAAGGACTGGTTTTCTTTTCTATTGTTCTTTTCTATTATTAGGCATATAGATATCTCAGTAAATTTGACACTAATAATTACAGTATGAGCCACTTAAGTTTGTTGTATTTTCCAGTCTAACCTTTGAAAAAAAAAAAAATCATTATACTAAACAACACCTACAATGTTATTCTCAACTGAAGATTTAGGATCTTAAAAAGTACCTGTCACCAAATAATCTTTTCTAAACTAACTCATGTTATGTTCCCTAACTACTAACACCCCTCCAGCCCTTAAAAACTATTTCAGAGCTTTAAAAATCAATATATCTTACCTTTCTTCTTGCTCGCATAGTGCAATTTCCTAGCAGGAGAAAGTGGGCGTTTACCAGCAGGCATGACATCACCGATGCCTGCTAAGGGATCACTTCCGCCCTCACATTGTTGCAGCATTGTGATGAATAGAAGACCTCAAGCTCTGTGCATATTTCAGTCTATGTTGCTATCAGTGAAGAATAAAGAATTTCATATGATTAGTTCATTCATTCAGATCTAAAATGTGTTATCTTAGTGTTCCCTTTATTTTTTTGAGCAGTGTATTTTACCTGACTCCTTTTTGCAACCATAAGGTGGCTGCAATATCTCCAGTGGACATAAAGGTTTGGGTATATTCAAATCCAACATGCCTGACCCCTCTTTGCCACCACATCTGTCTTCAATGGAGTATCTGTCCCCATACAGATTAAATACTTGGCCTTTCCCACTGAATTCACCAGGTTCAGTTAAGTTTTATCTAAGCTGTATGATAAAATACCCATTGATGAACCAACACTGTGGCATTGTGTCACATTATATATAATATATAACTATAAAGAACATCATAAATGCTTTAAATAAATCTCTCAAAACATTGAAAATGTGGTCATTTTTGTTTTAAGAAGGTCATACCTGTGACATCCAATTTAACCCATAAGAGTTATTTCCCTACAAGGCGGCTGTAATGGAATTGTAATGTGATCAATCCTCTGCTTTCCGTTCCAGAACAGTTATATTCTCTTGGAATACTGAAGAGGTTGAATAATGAGTTTTTTTAAGATGGCCGGCTCCAAATATAGAGTATGTTGAAAATTGGGTGTTCTATACATAGAGGATACATATGAATTACTCTCTCCACTTCTGCACTGACACGTCTTTCTCTTGCTTACAATCTTCCCTCAACTGTTTTGCAGTCTATCTGGATGCATGACAGCTATTTTTATTACACACACAGTAACAATGGTATAAACAAAAACACATGAATTATAGATTAAATAAATCCAAAAGAACATATAGTGCATGGTAAACAAAAATCTATTATTATATAATTACTAGACCAAATGCATTTCATTAAGTTAACTTTGTCTTGAAAATAGATTTCAATATCCATTTTCCTATTTTATGAAGAACTTCATATTAAGGGGCAATGGGTGGTCGGACTCCTGGGATTAAATAAATTAGATTTTAATTGAGGTGGGACCTGGTATGAAGAAGAAAAATAGGTAAGGAAGAAACAGGAAAATGAAGAAAGGAAAGAAGAGGCAGAAGAATATGAAGAGAAGTAGAGGAAAGGAAAAGAATAAAGGAAAATATAAGAAAAGGATAAAAAGATAAAGAAAGGATAAAATAAAAAAAATAGTAATACAAAAACAGAGGAAGGATAAGAAAAGGAAGAGAAAGAAGATGAAATAGAAAAAAGGGAGGAAGGGAGGAAGAGAAAAAAGGAGAAAAGAAAGAAAAAGAATGAGAAGATAAGGGGGGGGAACAAAGGCTGTTAAGAAGACTTGGGGAGAATTTATTATCAGTCCTTCTGTTTTTAAGCATTTCTTTTTTTTTTGCATTGAATTTTGTAAGGTGAAAGAAATGTTTTAAATGTTTGCAAAATGTTTAATACATTTTGCGTAGGTACACTAAAAAAAGGCTGCAAAATGAATGCATAAGGAAGCCTTTTTTAGAGCTCAGCTTGGGGTGGTGGGAATTCACAAATTTTTTTGGACCATTTGCGGTGTATTTTTGCAAATTTTCCCAAAGTTTACACTTCAAAAAAATTTCTGACCTCTGCATGCACAACCAGTGAAAGACACCTACGAAGTCAGTTTTGAAAAAATTACCTGAGATTCAGGGATGTAAAACATTAAAAAGAAAAGGTGCAAAACGGCAAACAAAACTGCAAAATTCACTCATCTCTAGTCTTGAGCATCACTCAAAAAGGTGTGTAGCTTAGTAGAAAAGGCTTCACAGGAAAGGGGCATTACTTATGTGTGAATGCGCCAAAGTTGTGTCATAATAATTTCTTAATGAAGCCAACTAATAGTTGGTCTAAATTTAGACTAACTAGTGTAAAGATATGCCAGATTCACCAACAGTTCATTTACCAAGCAGTGATAAATCTTGTGCAATGTCCCAGTATTATTACATCTGGCCCAATGTCCTTAAAGGGGTATTCTGGCAAAATACATCTTATTCCCTATTCAAAGAATAGGGGACAAGATGTCTGATCATGAGGGGCACGCCGCTGGGACCCCCACGATCTCTGTGCAGCACCCAGATTCTATGTGGAGCTGCTGCTCCAGTCTCGGAAACCTCTGTGTTTCCAGGACTGGAGATGTGAAGTCATGCCACGCCCATTCATGATGCCATGCCACCCCCCCTCCATTCATGTCTATGGGAGGGGGCATGACATCATGAGGGGGCATGGCGTATCATCATGTCTCCAGTCCCCAAAACACAGTACACAGAGATTACAGGTGGTCCCAGCTGCGGGCCCCCCGCGATCAGACATGTTATCCCCTATCCTTTGGATAGGGGATAAGATTTCTTTGGCCAAAATACCCCTTTAATGAGGTCAGCAAAATGCTTTGGACTAAATGACTGGAAAAAATATATATAAATTAAGGTAGCAAATATAAAGTAGTATATTGTTTTTATTCACCATTTACATCATACAATGAAATAAAATGTACTAAAAAAATATATATTTACAAGTAAAGATGGAGAAAAAGAAGCCTCAAAGGGATGGTTTTTACTGTTTTGTGTATTTTCTGTATTAAGTGTTATTTACCCTGTACTTTGTATTGATTTTCTCTTTATTGAATGTATTAACCTTAATAACATTCCTGAGAATAATACACAATATTTTATATGAACTTTCTCACCCCCATAATCCTCTTAATCTACCAGGATGGCAGAAAGAGAAAAAAAAAACTCTTCTCCAGTCATCTTGGTCCCAAGGGAGAGTGCTTGCCCACAAAAAGTCATCGTCTTTACATTTTTCCAACTACCCCTTGGAGATGCCAAAGGCCATTTCTGCAAATATTATTATTATCATATATGTGATGCTCCAAACATTGCATTGCCGCTGGACTTTCAGCTTTCCAATGCAGCATTATTATTCTTCAGGCCATCCAGCTATTTTTATTTTTTTATTTGGCCCTCTCGGCCCCATTTTACATCCAGAAATGCAACTTTTAGCATTCCATGTTACTTTTATCTTAAACACTGTGGAAAGTATTGGTCCAGTAGTGGCACAATCTGGGTATCCTCGTATCATGTATATTGAATCCGGGCCAACAACTTTGATCTTTTTTGTTTCTATATTTGTTTATTAATAGATTGTAATGGACCATATGCATGCCAAGGTGTTGTGAAACTCTATAAGATTTATTCTTCGCTGTCATTGGGATCATTATTTAAGAATTCAGTAATTGCCCAATGGTCATATCGTTCAGTTTCTACTTTCAGTTTCTGAAACTTTAGAAACTGAACTTTAATTTTAACATCAAAACCAGTTCTCTTTTAGACCTCTTACCTCTTTAAGAAAACTCATACTAGGTAGACCAGAGTCTCCTCCTAAAGGAAGAATCACCATCAATGCAGAGCAGGTTACTGGCTAGATCAATGTCTTTCTCTGTTGCAGTTTGGGGAAAGGGAAGGTTAGTTAGGTTAAAGCAGGTTAGGTCTTCTTCATTTTTCTTTCTTCTTCTTTCTCCTTCTTCCTTCTTCTTCTCATTCTTTTCCCTTCTTCTTTTCCTTCTTATTTCTTCTCATTCTTTCATCTTACTTATTCTTTCTACTTGTTTTGCTTCCTTCTTCCTTGTTCTTTTCTCCTTCTTCCTCCTTCTTCCTTCATCTTTCTTCTTTCTCCTTCTTTTTCTGCTTCTTCCTTCTCCTTCTTTTGCCTACATTTTTCTTCTTCCTTCCTTCTTCTTCTCCTTCTTCTTCATCCTTCTTCTTCCTTAGTCATCCTTCTTCTTCCTCCTCCCTCCTTCTTCTTCCTTCTTTTTCTTCTTTCATTTTGCTTCTTCCTCTTTTTTTCTTCTTCCTTCTTCTTCCCCCTTCCCTTTCTCCTTCTTCTTCCTTCTTCTTCTTCTTCCTTCATCTTTCTTCTTCCTTATCCTTCCTTCTTCATCCTTCTTCCTCATTCTTCCTTAGTCTTCCTTCCTCTTCCTCCTCCCTTCTCCTTCTTCCTCTGAAGAGTAGCTATTTTAAGTACTTTTTTCCCCATAAAACATTGTCTGAAATAAATAAGTTTCCATACTCCCCTTGAGCTACGACAACTAAGGAATCTTTCTATCATCCAGCACCCTGCTTTGTATTGATGAAGGGTAAGAACACTGAAGCAGCTGTCTTTGGTTTGACAATCCTTGACTTAGAGATTGGTTGAACATGGACTCTCCCTATGTTTCAATACATGGTGGTCATTGACTCATTACACACAGTACCTTCTGGCCCAGTTTTGTTACAGACTGAATGCGTGAACACATATTATGCACTTGGGTGATAGAAAAAAAACAGCTCTGTATTAATGGGTGACTCTTCATTTCGGAGACTCTGTTTTGACTAGTGAAACATAGAATTCTCAGAGCTGATATGCATACTTTCCATAGGGAGCTTTGCGAGAAAAAAATGAATCTCCATATACCTCTGGTCTCTGTACCTTGTAAGTTATAATGTTAGCAAGTATAATGCTCTACAAAGAATAGTCGCCTCTTTAATCCACAAGCCATTCACATGAGGTATTGCTGCATGATTCCTTTGATAGGAAAGAAATGTCCATATTACTAGAATTCTTCCCTCAACTCTTCAAAAGACTTCACATTTCCCTGTGTGGTTTGATACATACATTATTCCGGGCTCCCTCCAAGCTGTAAAATATTTCATTGTGTCCGATAATTCTCAATATTAAGTTCATTCCAGGGTCTGTCACCTTCTGAATTATATATTATTATATATTCTGTCCTTTTAGCTTTGAGCTGTACTTAGAAAAAAAAAAAAGTGGGCAATCCCTTTCACTTATTCCCATCATGTAAATCACTTTCTCTATCATGAGAGCATTTTCCTTGGGGAAGTCGGTAGAAAAGCCTGCCAATAGGTTTCTCATCCAGGATAAATATATTATAATAAAAAGGAATGCAAAAGAACAGAGGGTACCTCCAAGCTACTGTGCACTCCTTAACTACTCCAACCAGATAGAAAAAACATTCCCACGCCTATAGCTCAATTAAGGGGTCCTGAACCTACAATGGCTCATTTTAAAGTCACGTAGTTATTACCAGAGGTACTTCCTGTCCTCTGCCAAACACTTAAGTAAGTATTAAATCTTCTGCATACTGAAAATGACCTATTTATACACCATTTATACACAAGATTTCTTACAGAATAAAAAGTTCATGTGTTTTCTAAAATCTATCTATCTATCTCCTCCTACATATCTATATCTCTGTCTATCCATCTATCTAATTTCTATATCTATCTATATATTTATCTCCTCCTATATCTATCTATCTATCTATCTCACATCTATCTGTCTGTCTATCTATCTATCTATCTATTTCATATCTATCTATCTGTCTATCTATCTGTCTGTCTGTCTGTCTGTCTGTCTATCTATCTATCTCATATCTATCTGTCTGTCTATCTATCTATTTATTTATCTAAAACCATGTCCTACATCTCTGCTAGTGCCCCATCGTGCCCCAGTAGTATATGTGCCCTCCAGCTCCGGCAGTGCCCCATGGTGCTCCAACACTCAATCAATCAACAATCATACTAACAAAAATGAGAGCCCCAAGAGCATATACCCAGGAACTTTTACTTCTCTGGCATCTGCAATGGAAACATTCAAATGTAACTGTGTCATCCATCTCCGATAGTGTCCCATAGTGCCCAAATAGTCCTTGCAGCAGCAATGGCCACATTCAGTTGTAACTATGTCCTCCACCCCTGTTTGTGCCCACTAGTGTCCCATTTTCAGTCCCCCAGTATCATGTGATGCGATAGTGTTACAAAGTCTCACGTATGAATGAGGAGCAAGTATCTTAAATTTGGTGCTATCGCTCTCACACTCTCTAATACTGGTCACTTGGCAACATGTTCAACATGAAACCTCATGACAAATAACTCTGAGGATCTTTAAAAAAGTTTGGTTGTTTTACATGAAATTGGCCTCAGCTAGAAGAAGATTGTCGGAAACGGAGCTGCTGCATGGTAGGCAAGGTTTCACAGGACAGGTTTCACTCAGAACAGGTCTCACCATGGTCGACCAAAGAAGTTAAGTACACATGCTCAGCGTTATATCCAGAGCAGAGGTTATAGGGGTGGGGGTCAGCCTGTCAGTGCTCAGTCCATATGCCACACATTGCATCAAATTGTTATGTATGGCTGTCATCCCAGAAGGAAGCCTTTTCTAAAGATGAAGCACAAAATGTCCACATACAGTTTACTGAAGACAAGCAGACTAAGGCAATGGATTACTGGAAACATGTCCTGTGGCAGGATGGGACAAGATAAACTTTCGTTCAGATGGTGTCAATCGTGTGTTGGCAACCAGGTGAGGGTACAAAGACAAGTGTGTCTTGCCTACAGTCAAGCATGGTGATGGGAGTCTCACGGTCTGGGCCTGCATGGGTGCTACTGGTACTGGGAGCTACAGTTCATTAAGGGAACCATGAGGGTCAGTCAACATGCACTGTGACATACTGAGCATGATCTCCTACCTTCGGAAACTGGGCCACAGGGTAAAATTTACACATGATAATGACTCCAAACCCCTCCAAGACCACCACTGCCTTGCTAAAGAAGCTGAAGGTAAAGGTGAAGGACTGGCCAAGCATGCCTCCAGATCCAAATCCTACTGAGCATCTGTTGGGCATCCTCAATTGGAAGAAGGGGGAGCACAAGGTCTCTAACATTCACCAACTCCAAAATGTCATCATGAAGGAGGTGAAGAGGACTTCAGGGGCAACCTGTGAAGCTCTCGTGAACTCCATGCCCAAGAGGATTAAAGGGGTACTCTGGTGGAAAATCATAATTTATTTTTTTTTAACCCCTTAAGGACCGGGGTTTTTTCCGTTTTTGCATTTTCGTTTTTTGCTCCTTGCCTTTAAAAAATCATAACTCTTTCAATTTTGCACCTAAAAATCCATATGATGGCTTATTTTTTGCACCACCAATTCTACTTTGTAATGACGTCAGTCATTGTGCCCAAAAATCTACGGTGAAATGGGGAAAAAAATCATTGTGAGACAAAATTGAAAAAAAAAACGCCATTTTGTAACTTTTGGGGGCTTCCGTTTCTACGTAGTACATTTTTCGGTAAAAATGACACCTTACCTTTATTCTGTAGGTCCATATGATTTAAATGATACCCTACTTATACAGGTTTGAATTTGTCGCACTTCTGGAAAAAATCATAACTTCATGCAGAAAAATTTATACGTTTAAAATTGTCATCTTCTGACCCCTATAACTTTTTTATTTTTCCGTGTATGGGGCGGTATGAGGGCTCATTTTTTGCGCCGTGATCTGAAGTTTTTAACGGTACCATTTTTGCATTGATAGGACTTATTGATAGGACTTTTTATTCATTTTTTCATGATATAAAAAGTGACCAAAAATGCACTATTTTGGACTTTGGAATTTTTTTGCGCGCACGCCATTGACCGTGCGGTTTAATTAACGATATATTTTTATAATTCGGACATTTCCGCACGCGGCGATACCATTTATGTTTATTTTTATTTTTAATTACACTGTGTTTTTTCTTTTATGGGAAAAGGGGGGTGATTCAAACTTTTAATAGGGAAGGGGTTAAATGATGTTTATTCACTTTTTTTTTGCACTTTTTTTTTGCAGTGTTATAGGTCCCATAGGGACCTATAACACTGCACACACTGATCTTTTACATTGATCACTGGTTTCTCATAAGAAACCAGTGATCGATGATTCTGCCGCATGACTGCTCATGCCTGGATCTCAGGCACTGAGCAGTCATTCGGCGATCGGACAGCGAGGAGGCAGGTAGGGGCCCTCCCGCTGTCCTGTCAGCTGTTCGGGATGCCGCGATTTCACCGCGGCTATCCCGAACAGCCCACTGAGCTAGCCGGCATGCTTTCGGTTTCACTTTAGACGCGGCGTTCAACTTTGAACGCCGCGTCTAAAGGGTTAATAGCGCGCGGCACATCGATCAATGCCGCGCGCTATTAGCCACGGGTCCCGGCCGTTGTTAGAGGCCAGGCCCGAACCGCTATGACGCGGGGCCACGCCGTGGCCCCGCGTTATAGATCGGGAGTGGACACATGACGTTCCAGTACGTCATGTGTCCTTAAGGGGTTAATCAACTGGTTCCAGAAAGTTAAACAGATTTGTAAATTACTTCTATTAAAACTGCGGAGGCCAGGTCATCTGGCACAGCACCCCATCACTCTCCTTCTTGGTCAAATAGCCCTTACACAGCCTGGAGGTGTGTTTGGGGTCATTCGTCTGCACATTTGCCCGATGAAGTGCCCGCTATGGGCAGGAAACGCGTTGCTTTGTGTGCTTAAATAAATTGCTACATGATCTTTGAACATTTCATCCTTTATTCATGCTGTTAAAGCGCCTGCTGGAGATCAATCTTTCTATTGTTTTCTGGCTGATATTGGAACGGTGGTCGAGGACTTGAGGCTTCGTCACACAGTGCTCCATGCACTTGGAGCTCATGTCTGATCAGTTTCCGAAGGAACGTGCGAAGGTGGCCTTTGTCATTAGTCTACTGTCCAGAAAAACTCTGGCCCCTTTGGGACCGTGGTGATCTGGTATCCTCCAATTTGTCGGCTTTCTTGGCAGAATTCCGCAACATCTTTGAAGAACCCGCACGTGCCTCTTTTGCGGAGATGGCTTTTCTGAACCTCTGTCAAGGGAATTCTTCCATTGGTGACTATGCGGTTCCATTCCACAATCTAGCCTCAGAACTTGCATGGAATGATAGGGCACTGTGTGCCACATTCAAAAAAGGACTGTCAAGCAGGATTAAAGATGCCCTTGCAGCTTGTGATCATCCATCTTCTTTGACTGAACTTATCCAATTTGCCACACACATTGATGTGCGTTTTGCGGAGAGACAGGAGGAACTACACTTAGAGAGGGAACCAGCCTGAACACGGAGATATCATTTCCTCTTCAGTTTCTTGCTCCTCTTGCCGAAGAGGCTATGTAAGTGGATTGTTCTCGTCTTACGCAACAGGAGAGGTCACGCCAACGCAGTGAGAATTTGTGCTTGTATTGTGCTAGTCCGGAGCATTTCCTCAAGGACTTTACAGTTCACCCACAGCATCCAAGAAACGACCGCACCTAGGGTACGTGGGAGAGGTGTCCCTGGGTGTGAATACTACCTCTCCACGCTTAAATGTTTCTGTACAAGTCTTCGCTTCAGCCAAGTCATCCTTCAGTGCTACACAATTTTTGGATTCTGGATCAGCAGGTGACTTTATTGATGTGGCTTTAGTCCACAAGTATCATCTTCCTGTCACTCGGCTTGCCAAGCCCTTGTTCATCTCAAAAGGGCTTGGCAAATCTGGACTGTATGGTTCACTTCCGTACAGAATCTCTTGTCATGCAAGTGGGTGTATTGCAGAAAGAAAAGATCGAATTATATGTTCTGCCACACTGTACTTCAGAGATTCTTCCTGGCCTTCCTTGGCTGCAACACTATTCTCCACAACTGGATTGGAGAACTGGAGAAATAATTCACTAGGGACAATCCTGTCAAAATATTTGTCTCCAACCAGTTCAGTCTAAAGTTGATTCTCATCTTCCTCCTTTACCTGGCCAGCTGCCACCTTACCAAGATTTCTCTGACGTATTCTGCAAGAAGCAGACTGAGTCTTCGCCTCCACATCGTCCTTACGACTGCCCTATAGATCTTCTGCCTGAAACCACTCCTCCTAGTGGAAGGATATACCCTCTATTGGTTCCGGAGACCAAAGCTATGGCTGAGTATATCCCAAAAAATCTCCAAAAAGGATTTATCCATAAGTCCTCTTCTCCTGCTGGAGCTAGTTTCTTCTTTGTAGGGAAGAAGTATGGCTCACTCAGTCCATGCATTGACTACAGGGGACTTAACAAAATCATAGTCAAGAACCGTTACCCACTACCTCTTATCTCACAACTTTTTGACCATCTACGTGGTGCCAAGGTTTTCTCCAAGTTGAACTTACGTGATGCGTATAACCTCATTCGTATCCACAAGGGAGATGAATGGAAAACTGCCTTCAATACTCGTGACCATTGTTGAGCGGCATAGGTCATATTCGAATTCGCGATATTTCGCAAATATATGGACGAATATTCGTCATATATTCGCTAAATTCGCATATTCGTAATATTGGCGTTTTATTTTCGCACATGCGAAAATTAGCTTATCCACAATTACCATGAGCGAAAATTCGCATATGCGAAAATTAACATATGCAAATTTTCTATGTTAATTTTCGCATATGCAAAAAATAACATAGCCAAAATTACGAGTTAAAATTTGCATATGCGAAAATTAACATATGCAAATTTTACCATATGCTAATTTTCGTATATGCGAAAATTCGCTTGCCAGTCTCACACAGTAGTATTTGAGCCTTCTTTACACCACACAAGCTGGAAGCAGAGAGGGGTGATCACTGTGATGTGTACTGTGAAAAAAAAAAATACGAATATTCGTAATTACGAATATATAGTGCTATATTCGCGAATATTCGCGAATATAGGATATTCGCGAGCAACACTACTCGTGACGGACATTTTGAGTATCTCGTAATGCCATTTGGTCTCCACAGTGCTCCAGCCGTTTTTCAAGAGTTTGTCAATGATATCTTCTGTGATCTTCTCTACACCTGTGTTGCATACCTAGATGACATCCTGATCTTCTCGTCCAACTTAGAGGAACATGTTCGTCTTGTTCTTCAGCGACTGCGTAAGAATCATCTCTACACCAAACTGGAGAAATGCCTTTTCGAGAAGTCTTGTCTTTTGTTTCCTGGCTACATTGTCTCTCATCGGAGCCTGCAGATGGATCCAGATAAATTGTCTGCAGTTTTGGATTTGCGTCATTCTTCTGGCCTATGTGCCATTCAACGGTTTCTGGGATTCGCTAACTATTATCGTCAATTTATCCCACATTTTTCGTCCTTGGTTGCTCCAATCGTGGCTCTCACTAAGAAGACTTCTAATCCTAAATCTTGGCCTCAAGAGGCTGAGACGGCCTTCTTCCATTTATAGTCTGCGTTTGCCTCTGCTCCTGTTCTTACAAGACCAGATCCGGAGAGGCCCTTTGCTTTGGAGTTTGATGCCTCATCTATTGGAGCGGGTGCCATTCTTACTCAGAAACACGCCAAGGGCAAGGCTGTAACAAGTTGTGGCTTCTTTTCCAAGACATTCTCTCCTGCTGAAAGGAATTTCTCCATTGGAGATGGTGAACTCCTCGCTATAAAGCTAGCTTTGGAGGAATGGCGACATTTATTGGAAGGTTCTTCTCATCCGGTCAGCATCTACTCCGACCATAAGAATCATCGATACCTTCAGTGTTCTCAGTGTTTGAACCCCCACCAGTCAAAGTGGTTGCTAGTGTTGCTCGCGAATATTCGCAATTCGAATATTATTCACGAATATCGCATATTCGCAAATTCGCGAATTTCGCGAATATGGCGCTATATATTCGTAATTACGAATATTCATTTTTTGTTTTTTTGTTTTTTGTTTTTTTCCTTCACAGTACACATCACAGTGATCACCCCTCTCTGCTTCCAGCTTGTGTGTTGTAAAGAAGGCTGTAATACTACTGTGTGAGACTGGCGTGCGAAAATTAACATATGCTAATTTTTGCATATGCGAATTTGCGCGTGTGTTAATTTTGTATATGCCAATATTCACTTATGTTAATTTTCGTATACGCGAATGTTCGCATATGCGAAAATAAAACGAGAATATAACGAATATGCGAATATTCGCGAATATATGACGAATATTCGTCCATATATTCGCGAATATTCGCGAATTCGAATATGGCCTATGCCGCTCAACACTAGTGGTTGCTGTCCTTTTCTAGGTTCAACTTCTTCATCCACTTCCGCCCAGCAGATAAGAACATCAGGGCAGATGCTCTCTGCAGGCCCTCAGACATCATTAGTTTGAACTCCACACATAGGCATATTACTCCTCTTGACCGTTTGATTCCTACCGCTCCTGCTGAAATTCAGCAAGTTCCTCCGGGAAAATCTTTTGTGCCTGCCAGATTAAGACGCAAGGTACTGAAATGGGGTCATTCTTCCTTGACAGCAGGTCATTCTGGTATATGCAAGACTCTACTTCTAATCTCCTGGCACTACTGGTGGCCCCATCTTGAATGTGATGTTTCTGATTTTGTTCGTTCCTGTGAAACTTGTGGCCGTTGCAAAACTCCTCGAAAGAGACTTTCAGGACTCTTACAGCCTTTACCCATTCCGGAGACTCCCTGTTCCACTATCGCCATGGATTTCATCACCAATTTGCCACCATCTCATAATAACACGGTCATCTGGGTTGTTGTAGATCGGTTTTCTAAGATTGCTCATTTTATTCCTCTACCAGGTCTTCCTTCTGCCCCACAGCTGGCAAAGTACTTCTTGTTGAATGTCTTTCGTTTACATGGTCTTCCTCAGTATATCGTTTCGGATCGTGATGAACAGTTTGTCTCTAAGTTCTGGCTAACCCCTTGTAATCGTCTGGACATCAATATGGACTTCTCCTCTGCCTACCACCCTCAGTCCAATGGTCAGGTGGAGAGGGTTAATCACATTCTTGAGACTTTTCTTCGGCATTTTGTTTCAGTTCGTCAAGACAATTGGGTTGACGTTCTCCCCTGGGCTGAATTCTCATATAATCATAAGGATTCTGAGTCCACAAGGTTGTCTCCCTGTTTTGTTGTCTACGGACTCAATCTTTGTTCTCCTCTTCCTCTTCCAGTTTCCACCAGTGTGCCTGTTGATGAGCTGGTCCGTGACTTCTCCACCATCTAGCAACAGACCCAACAGTCGTTATCCCAGGCTTCTTCATGCATGAAGGCGCAAGCTGATAAGAGTAGAAGACCTCCTCCATCCTTCTCCCCTGGTGACATGGTGTGGCTTTCAACCAAGTACATCCATTTCAAGATCCCCTTTCACAAGCTTGGTCCTCGCTACCTTGGTCCCTTCCAGATTCTACCAAAAATGTATCCTGTCTCCTACAAACTCCGTCTATCTGCTACGTTACGTATTCCCAATTCCTTCCACGTCTCTCTCCTCAAGCCTTTAGTCATAAACCAGTTTTCTCAAAATAATCTTGTCCCCACACCTGTCTCTGGCTCTTATGACATCTACAAAGTTAAAGAGATTCTTGCCACTAAAACCATGAGAGGTAAACAATTTTTTCTGGTCAACTGGGAGGGTTACGGTCCTGAGGAGAGAACTTGGGAGCCTGAGGAGAATATTCTGGACAGTGACCTTCTCAGGAGTTTTCTGAATAATAAAAGGAGGGGGATACCAAAGGGGGGGTACTGTTACGCTGGCCGTGAGCGCATGGTCTCGTTACCTGCTGCTGCCGGCGGGCTGGGATTCGCATCGCGGGACATACCCGCATACGAATCCCAGCCGTCACTCACCGGGTGCTTCTCCTGCCCCCCACCTCTGCCTCTCTGCTCAGGCACACGCTGGAGCTTTAAGATTTAAAGGGCCAGTGCTCCCATTAGTGAAGTAACACCTGTGGCTCATTGATAAATTCCTCCACCTCCTGCACTTCCCTGCCAGATCTTTGTTGCCCTAGAGCCTGTTACGCTGGCCATGAGCGCATGGTCTCATTACCTGCTGCTGCCAGAGGGGCTGGGATTCGCATCGCGGGACACACCCGCATGCAAATCCCAGCCCGTCACTCACCTGGTGCTTCTCCTGCCCCCGCCTCAGCCTCTCTGCTCCGGCACGCGTGTCTCCAACCCTTAGGACGCGCGCTGCAGCTTTAAGATTTAAAGGGCCAGTGTGCCCATTAGTGAAGTAACACCTGTGGCTCATTGATAAATTCCTCCACCTCCTGCACTTCCCTGCTGGATCTTTTTTGCCCTAGAGCCTTGGAGAAAGCATTCCTGTGTATTGCCTTGCTGTGTATCATACCCTTGCTCCATGACCTGACCTTGCTCCTTGCCGCCTGCCTACTGACTATTTGCTACATTCCTGACTAGCGACATTCCTGGGTAGCGACCTGGGTGCCGCCTGCTGCAGCAAGTCCATCCTGCTCTGCTGAAAACCAGTGGGCTCTGGGGAAAACCAGCAGAACCTTAGTACTCCCTGGTACGGTCCGTGTCATCTGCCACACAGGTCCAGCGGATCCACTATCATCAGTGTTCCAGTCTAGAGAAACGTGAGTGTTACAGTTATTACCGGTGTCTGTTGTGTATAAGGGTTGTGTCATGCTCTGGTGGGGTCCGCCATGAACATTTCCGTCAGCAATCTGCTTTTTTCCTATATTTCTAGAGACTTAATGAAGATAATTAATCTAAATGCCGGTACTGTAGGAAATGTGTGTTTGTTGTATACATAGGGATGCATTTAATCCCTTTACTGTAATGCATTTTGTGTAGTGTTCACATCTGTGACCTTCTCACCCCCTTTCAACTCCCCCGACGGCCACTGAAGAATTACATTTCAGCACATCCATCAAGCAGAATAATTGTGGAGTAGGGAAACGCGATTAGATGCGTTGGTCACACAAGGGGCCACCTCTACTTGCACCTGCAAAGGAATTATATTGTATACATTTCGACCAAAAAGGAGCAATATGCCGGGAAAGTACACAAACAAATGGCTGTAGGGCTTCATGATAACTCAGTTCAACAAAGTAATATACTGCAAAACATAGCAAAAAGCTGCTAAAACCATGGAGTTCAGCATTTTTATTTTTCTGTAACAAGCAATTACATACAGAGCAATCGAGAGAAAGGTGGACTATAGGATTTTACTCCTTTACTGTCAAAGCTATGTCGGGGGGGGGGGGGGGGGGAGGGGCTGATAGGTACTGCTGAATCAAGCTGCCATTCACAGTATATACATTTATTCTATACCACCATACACAGCTCCTGGACAACAAGGGGCACAGATTGTGGTCTGAAGAGGCAACAATGGGGCACATCATAGAATATTTAGCAAAGGAGATTGCTCTTTCCTTAAACCGGCAGTGGGACAGATACAGCGGGGTCAAACTGCCATTCACAGTATATACAGCTATTCTATATCACTTTATACAAAAGAGAGGTTAGTCCTAGTCATATAGGCTTTAGGCCTTATTCACATGACAGAGTTATAGGCTCTGTGTGAATTGCACCGCCAAACTCTATACGAGAGCATGTATCAACAAACAGGGTGGATTTTATTAGACAGAGATTTGGGGGTGGGGGGGTTATCATTAGATATATCATTATGCGCTATGCATAATCTATGAAAAACACCAGAAATGAGCGCATGATGATCCAAAAAATAAATTAATTAGATACTTTATTGAACAGATATGCTCCAAAATGACATACATTTAAAAAACATCTAAAAATAATACAAAGTAATATGGTAATAGCAAAAGGTGCTGGAGGAACCAACTAACAGGTAGAGACTACGCACTTAGCATACAGCTTAATAACAAATTTAGATGTAAACAATATGCATTATAAGGACCATAGTGCATTGCATATGAGTACGGTGGCACAGTGCATGAGACATATAAGACACAGAAGTCCAAAAGAGAAACACAATTGTAAACAGAAATACATTGACAAAACACAATTGGGGAGATTTATCAAAACCTGTGCAGAGGAAGAGTGGTGTAGTTGCCCATAGCAACCAATCAGATTGCTTCTTTCATTTTCCACAGGCCTCTTTAGAGGCCTGTGGAAAATGAAAGAAGCAATCTGATTGGTTGCTATGGGCAACTGCACCACTCTTCTTCTGCACAGGTTTTGATAAATCTCCCCCAATATCATTACCACAAGGGAGAGAAATGAACGTGCAAGCCTTCACCACCCAATGTTTCGCTCAAGGCTTCATCCGGGGCGATATGCAAATCTGCTGCACAAGTGTGATTTTTTTCCCAAAATGTATTATGTTTTGGCATATGTCCCATTAAAAATTTGCGCAAAAGACAAAAAGCCATTGGATAGGGCAAACAAGGGAAACAAGCTCACGCGTGCTCCCATGGCAGACGGTTTAGTACACACCAAGTCATAAATTCTCCCCAGGTGTTAGATGTATTCATACACACTACTCAGCTAACCACGGAATGGGTTAAATGCTTGGTACAGAATACTGCAAAATGGTTACTTTCTGAATATCTAATGTGTGTCAACCAAATCAGCAGTAAGTCAGCTGTCCATCTCTGCTGGAGATTTATATATGCAATTTATATAAGATTTTTGGAGTGTAGTGACTTTTTTTTTTCTTTTCCAAATGTGGCCTTGGATTAAGACTGAATCTGGCAGATAATGTAGTAAGATAAATAGATAGATATATGATTTATAGATAGATAGATAGAAAGATATGAGATAGAAAGGTAGATATGAGATAGATAGATATGTGATAGATAGATGATAGATAGATAGATAGATAGATAGAAAGATATGAGATAGAAAGGTAGATATGAGATAGATAGATATGTGATAGATAGATAGATAGATAGATAGATAGATAGATGATAGATAGATAGATAGATAGATAGATAGATAGATATGAGATAGATAAATTGATATATACTGTAGATAGATATGATAGATAGATAGATGATAGATAGATATGAGATAGATAGATTGATGATAGATAGATAGATAGATAGATATGATAGATAGATAGATAGATAGATAGATAGATAGATAGATAGATGATAGATAGATATGAGATAGATAGATAGATGATAGATAGATATGAGATAGATAGATAGATATATAGATAATTGATAGATAGATAAATAGATGATAGATATAGATAGATATGAGAGAGAGAGAGAGAGAGAGATAGAGAGATAGATAGATATGAGATAGATAGATGGATAGATAGATATGAGAGAGAAAGAGAAAGATATGATAGATAGATAGATTATAAATAGATAGAGAAATAGATGATAGATATATTTAGATAGATAGATAGATATGAGAGAGGGATTAATAGATAGATAGATATGAGATATATGAGATAGATAAATAGATATGAGAGAGAGAGAGATGTTATTATAGATAGATAGATGAGATAGATAGATAAATAAATAGACAGACTGATGCTCTAAATTTAGAAATAGCTAGATATTAGATGATAGATAGACGTGATGAAGTTATATCTATGTACACAACTAATATAAAAGAATAAAATATCTCATAAAACAGCCCAGATATATTCCATTAACCGGGGTCACATTTCTTTCTAATTCCTCAGATCTCACATGTCGCAGTGTAAACAGTCTGAACTACATATTTCGCATTCTATGAAGCGCCGGCGTTTTACCATTATGCGCTGATCTAATTAGGAGAAGAAGAAAAAAAATAATAACTCTGAAAGCGCGCCAGCATTATATGCCGAGATATGTTTTGTGTCATTGCGTCTTCCAGAAATACAATAGACAAGATAATCCAGAGTTTCATGGAAAATCAATTACTCTTTAGCTGTACATTCCCAGTCAGTGGAGCTGATATATTTTATATCTCACATAATATGCACTTTTAGTTACCTAGGAAACCAGAACCTGAAGTTACGGCTATAGTGGGCCGCCGCACACCAAGCAGCCACATTGTCGCTGCCCGCACTGCCTGTTTGTATTTACTGACTTTCAGATGCACCTAAACTTCTTGATTTTTTTTATTTTTTATGTTTAATTTATTTATTTATTTTTTCTCGGCATAAAGACAAGATCGCTTACAGCTGGAAGAAAATGTTTCTTCTAAGACTCTGACTTTATAATTGCTTTACCAGGCCGGAATCTGCACGGCGTTCTTTGTGTACCCGGTTTGTCAAAACATATTAAGCTGGAGAACAGAACGGAATGTTACATAACAAGCACATTGTTGTGAGAATACACAGATCCTATACATTATATGAGCGTTTCCCAACCAGGGTGCCTCCAGCTGTTGCCAAACTACAACTCCCAGCATGCCCGGACAGCCGTTGGACTCTGTGCAGCTGATGAACGGGGGTGTTGCAGGAGAGATAGCGGGGGTCCCCAGCGGTGGGACCCTACGCGATCAGACATCCTTTGGATACGGAATAAGATGTCTAGGGGCGGAGTAGTACACCTTTAAAGGGGTATTCCAGGAAAAAAACTTTTTTATATATCAACTGGCTCCAGAAAGTTAAACAAATTTGTAAATTACTTCTTTAAAAAATCTTAATCCTTTCAGTACTTAGGAGCTTCTGAAGTTAAGGTTGTTCTTTTCTGTCTAAGTGCTCTCTGATGACATGTGTCTCGGGAAACGACCAGTTTAGAAGATGTTTGCTATGGGAGTTTTCTTCTAAACTGGGCGGTTCCCGAGACAGGTGTCATCAGAGAGCACTTAGACAGAAAAGAACAACCTTAACTTCAGAAGCTCATAAGTACTGAAAGAATTAAGATTTTTTAATAAAAGTAATTTACAAATCTGTTTAACTTTCTGGAGCCAGTTGATATATAAAAAAAAAGTTTTTTCCTGGATAACCCCTTTAAAGAGATTCGCTCATATCTTTTGTTACCGTGCATGTTTCTCCTGGACTTTTTTTTATTTACTGATTAGTACCAGATACTGAAACACGTTTTTTTTTTACCTGTTTCCATTTTCTAATTGTAATTTGTACTAATAAATTTTTTTGATATTGATGTTAAAATTTTTTGATATTTTAATATTATGTGGACAGACATTTGGCCTTGGCTGTTTTTTACAGCATTTGGTGATTTGCTTTACAGCAGAACCAGTAAACCTTGACCCAGCAAACATCTCCAAACCCTATTCTTAGTATGGGACAGGTTTGTAAGCATGTGTTGGGACCTGTGCAAAGATTATTCTACAAGGAAGGTGTTACGCCGAGCGCTCCGGGTCCCTGCTCCTCCCCGAAGCGCTCGCTGCGTTTCTCTCCCTGCAGCGCCCTGGTCAGACCCGCTGACCGGGAGCGCTGCACTGACTTGGCCTGCGGGGATGCGATTCGCATCGCGGGACGCGCCCGCCTGCCAATCGCACCCCAGGTCACTTACCTGTCCCGGTCCCCGGCTGTCATGCTCTGGCGCGCGCGGCTCCGCTCTCTAGGGCGCGCGCGCGCCAGTGCTCTAAGATTTAAAGGGCCTGTGCACCAATGATGGTGCCTGGCCCAATCACCCTGATTAGCTGCACCTGTTCCTTGCCCTACTTATGCTCACTTCCCCTGCACTCCCTTGCCGGATCTTGTTGCCTTGTGCCTTGTGAAAGCTTTACTGTGTTACTAATACTGTGTTCCAGACCTCCTGCTATCCCACCTTGACTACGAACCTTGCCGCCTGTCCCGACCTTCTGCTACGTCTGACCTTGCTCTTGTCTACTCCCTTGTACCGCGCCTATCTCAGCAGTCAGAGAGGTTGAGCCGTTGCCGGTGGATACGACCTGGTTGCTACCGCCGCTGCAAGACCATCCCGCTTTGCGGCGGGCTCTGGTGAAAACCAGTAGCAACTTAGAACCGGTCCACCGACACGGTCCACGCCAATCCCTCTCTGGCACAGAGGATCCACCTCCAGCCTGCCGAATCGTGACAGAAGGGATGGGCTGAGCTCCTATAGTTTTATCTATACAGTGTCCCCTCGACCTACAATGGCCCCGACATACAATAATTTCAACATGCGATGGCCTCTCAGAGGCATGTTGAAGGCAGCATCAACATACAATGCTTTTTTATGTCGGGGCCATCGCATAAACGGCTATCCGGCAACGCAGACTGCTTCAGCTGCCGCCGGATAGCTGTTTACGGTGCCCAGTGAGCTCCGGTGATGGTCACTCACCTGTCCTCGGGGCTCTTGCGCGTCCTCTTCGGGATCCCCTGCATCGTTGGCGCTCTCCATCGACGTCATCACGTCGCTGCGCACGCCGTCCCGTCATCCAATAGGAGCGGCGTGCGTAGCGACGTGATGGAGGCGACGGAGAGTGCGGATGCAGGGGAAGCAGAGGCCTTGCCGGAGCGTCGGGGACGCGGCGATAGCGATGGACGGCGACATCCCGGGGAGCGGTGACGGTCCAGTGCAGCTGGGACAGGTGAGTACAACTTCCTCTAACAGTGGTCTACAACCTGCGGACCTCCAGATGTTGCAAAACTACAACACCCAGCATGCCCGGACAGCCAACGGCTGTCCGGGCATGCTGGGTGTTGTAGTTTTGCAACATCTGGAGGTCCGCAGGTTGTAGACCACTGTCCTATACTTTACATTGCACGAATCCCTCAACATGCGATGGTTTCGACAAACGATGGATTACCATCGTATGTTGAGGGACCACTGTACACTGGTATTACCTTTCACTGCAATTCTGTACAGATCACCCTTGAGCAGTCTCCTCCTTATCATCACACACACAAAACAAAAATCCTTAGTTTTTGGCCTAATGGCTAGACTAAAAAGAGTACACTTTCAAGATTATTTTATAATATAGATAGCAAATGGGAAATTCAAATAAAATTTCACCAAAAATTCTTACAAATTATGTTTAACATAAAAATGTTTTTAAAAACAATAGATTATCCACTTTAAAGGGTACCGCTAATAAAAATGTTTACAAAAAATATTTCTATACTGTGCATGATAAATAAATTAACACCTTAACGACCATGGACGTGTATACTCTTCCATGTGCCGTTAAGGTGGTATGGAGCGGGCCCCTGACTTGAGCTGATTCCTGTAGCTGGGGGCCGGCGTTAATAGTCGCCGCGGCTGGCTATTAACCCTTTAGATTGCTGCTGTCAAAACTGACAGCGGTGTTTAAAGGTGCCTTTATCCCATCCTTGGCGGCCCAGTGGGGTGGATCGCCCCCCGCAGTGCAATTGCGGGGGGGGGGGGGGGGGGGCGATCCCCTGTGGAAGACCAGGCTTTATCAATCCAGCGCAGAGCACATAGATCAATATGGTTCTATGGAACCACATTGATCTGTATGAGGAATCAAATGATTTCTCCTAAAAGTCCCCTAAGGGGAATAAAAGTGTAAAAAAAAAAAAAAGTTCAAAATTTTTTTTCAAAACACATACATTAACCCCTTCCTTATTAAAAGTTTAAATCACCCCCCTTTTCCCAAATTCCATATAAAAATATATATAAACATAATAAAAATAAACATATGTTGTATCGCCACATGCGTAAATGTTCGAACTATAAAAGTATATTGTTAATGAAACCGCAAGGTCAATGGCGTACACGCAAAAAAATTCCAAAGTCCAAAATAGAGTATTTTTGGTCACTTTTTATACTATAAAAAAGGAATAAAAAGCGTTCAAAAAGTCTGATCAAAACAAAAATGGTACCAATTAAAACTTCAGATCACGGCACAAAAAATTTGCCCTTATACCACCCCGTACACGGAAAAATAAAAAAGTTATAGGGGTGAGAAGAGTGCAATTTTAAATGTATTAATTTTCCTGCATGTAGTTATGATTTTTTCTAAAAGTACAACAAAATCAAATCTATATAAATAGGGTATAATATTAATTGTATGGACCTACAGAATAAAGATAAAGTGGCATTTTTACCGAAAAATTTACTACGTAGAATCGAAAGCCCTCAAAATATACAAAATTGTGGTTTTTCTTCAATTTTGTTGCACAATGATTTTCTTTCCCATTTCGCTGTAGCTTTTTGGGTTAAATGACTGATGTCATTACAAAGTAGAATTGGTGGCGCAAAATATAAGCCATCATATGGATTTTTAGGTGCAAAACTGAAAGGGCTATGATTTTAAAAAGTTAAGGAGGAGAAAACGAAAGTGCAAAAACGGAAAAACGCTTGGTCCTTAAGGGGTTAATGTATTTAAAATTTGCCATCTAAATGCCAGTATGAGGCGACATTTTCTCTGCTCCCATCTGCTTTCACTGGCCATCGTCAACTATACTGATAACGGTGAGTGCCCTGCATTCATTCTTATGATGCATAATATTCTATAGACTATGGGGGGTATTTATCAAAGGATTTGTTTTTTTTTCACGTAACTTTGGCGCAATACTTTGGCATCTTCTCCACTGTCATTTTTACAACTTTCTCAAAATCACACGGTCCTGTGTGTGATTTTAACTTTAGTCAGTAATTCATCATTTGCGCCAATCGATCTTTGGCGCAATTTTGGAGCAAATACCGTTTTCTCGGCGCAAATCCCCGCCAAGAAATTTCGCACATGGAAAACACACTTAGCAATGTCAGAAAATGTAAAGGCGTCAAAACACATTAAAACATTTTTTTTTGTGAAAGCAGCGACGCCTCCAAAGCTGCTCAATACTATCCTGCGACATAGTTGTGTCGGAGGAACCTTCACCCTCCGTTGAGCCAGCATTGGACATGGCCACACAGGTTCAGGAAAGGTAAAGCACTAAAGCAGTGGTCTCCAACCTGCGGACCTCCAGATTTTGCAAAACTACAATTCCCAGCATGCCCGGACAGCCAACGGCTGTCCGGGCATGCTAGGAATTGTAGATTTGCAACATCTGGAGGTCCGCAGGTTGAAGACCACTGCACTAAAGTAACAAAACAAAAAAAAAAAAACTACTCAAGTTGAAAATAAAATCCATTTCACATGGTGACTATAAACCCCACAATAGAAAATAACTCTTCGCTTGCTGATATACTGCAGGAGGGACTCCGAAATGGCCGCTCTACAGGGTAAAATACGCGTCCTCTGTGGCGGTAAGTTCGGTGTAAAAGGCGCTGTGAACGGCTGATTTCAACATTTGAGCCAAAATTACTAACAACTTGCACCAAATGATAAATTTGGTGCATGTCCACGAAAACCAAAGTGGAAAAAAAAAAGGGTAAAAAGAAATTGTCAACAGGCAAAATTGATCAATACCCCCCTATGACTCTCTATAGAGAGCACCGCCTAGCAGGTGTCAGCTGTCGGGAGTGCAAATGAAGTGGTTCCTGGAGGGCTTAGACAGGAGTCATTCTTGGAGTATAGGATTTCATATGAGACAGATCTTCCCACTCCATATATACAGCAGCCCTCTCCAGAATGCTATTCTAAGGTCCTGGCTAGAGTTGAGCAGGCTTTCCGAAAGTTTGGCTAGCCAAACTTTCGGAAAGTGTTCGGTTCATGGTGAGCAAGTTCTGATGCACAGCGCAACTTAAAGGGGTAGTCCGGTGCTTCAGTGTTCTAAACATTTTGTTCGGAATGCTCGGAGTCGGAGCCTGTGATCGTAAAGTCACCCCCTACATTCATGTCTATGGGAGGGGGCATGCTAGCCAACAAGGCCCCTCCCATAGACATAAATGGAGGGGGCATGGTTTGACGCAGGAACCTTGTTTAGAAGGCCGGGTGCTGCGGGAGATCAGGGGGTGGGGGGCACCTTTGATAAGGGGTGAATTACTGTTTACTGTAACAGCAATAACTAACTCCTGCCTTGCTGGGCTAGGCGGTACTAGTGGCTGTCAGCTGTCAGGTTTGTGCGAGCGGAACCTGGCAATGTTTGAAAGTTCGGTGAGCCGCAACCTCCTACCCACCCCCCCCCCCCCCCCACCCCCCGAATTCATATAAAATCTGGGCTTTGGGGGGCTTGGCTCTCTCGTCTCTAGTCACAGGTATCGCACTGGCGATGGCATCTATAGAGATGGAACAGGAAGGCAGGAAGGGAGGAGAACGACGCCCCATTCCGGCATTTAGGTGCCCAATAAAAATCTGAAAATTAACTGTACAATTATAGGTATACTTTAATTGTAAGAATGGATGCTTCTTGTAGAACTGGATGCTTCTTGTATTGCAGTGAAGTCCTTTGCACTTTTAAAGGGGTATTCAAGGAAAAAACTTTTTTTTATATATATCAACTGGTTCCAGAAAGTTAAACAGATTTGTAAATTACTTCTATTAAAAAATCTTAATCCTTTCAGTACTTATGAGCTTCTGAAGTTAAGGTTGTTCTTTTCTGTCTAAGTTCTCTCTGATGACACCTGTCTCGGGAAACGCCCAGTTTAGAAGCAAATTCCCATAGCAAACCTCTTCTAAACTGGGCGGTTCCCGAGACACGTGTCATCAGAGATTACTTAGACAGAAAAGAACAACCTAAACTTCAGAAGCTCATAAGTACCTAAAGGATTAAGATTTTTTAATAGAAGTAATTTACAAATCTGTTTAACTTTCTGGAGCCAGTTGATATATAAAAACATTTTTTTTCCTGGATAACCCCTTTAAAAGTGCAAAGGACTTCACTGCAATACAAGAAGCATCCAGTAAACAACGCTGTTTCAGAAAAAAATAAGAACATTTTTACTTTCATATTCCTCTTTTAGCACATTATAAGATATCATGGATCATGCTCAGACCTGCAAAAACCTATAGAATTACTGGGGAGATGTGTGTTAAAAAGTGATTATACATATTCAATAAAGTGACAGTAATTGTCAATACAGAGGTAGTGCGCACTTTCATAGCACGCTTTATTCAAAATTTACAGGCAGGGAAAGCGGACAGGCATTCTATTGTTTTTATGGTAATGACTAGCCTTAGGACACTGCTTCATTGCAGATTCAGGATCATATATTATGTTATCATGGCAGACCAAACAATAAGGGCAATTGATCTTAATAAATACTAATATACACAGCAGTATGGCTGCCCATACCTAATAACCCACAGCTATAATATACGTCTGTTGATGGAAGAGAGAAAAATATATGTTCCATATGCTGGTGGTTAATCAGTTGTAAAGGCTTCTTATCCGTACCGGCAGATTCTGTAACATCACAGAATAAACAAATTAGATTAGATTTAGGAGAATTTAGAAATAAGAATCATACTGTAGTCTATTTTTTTCGTACAATTTTTTTATTTAATTTTTTTTTTTGCAATTTTTTGAAAATTTATAAAGGGGTCGTCCAGGATAACAACTCCTCACTTCTTTCTTTTAAAAACAGCGCCATAACTGTCCACAGGTTGGGCCTAGTGTTGCTGTTAAAGATTTATAGGGCTCAGGTTTTTGGAAGAAAGAAGTCACGGCCAAAATATTAGATGTGAACTCAGTTGAGGGTATCTTCACACAGTTAAAGGGTACTCCGCCCCTAGAACTCTTTTCCCCTATCCAAAGGATAGAAGATAATATGTCTGATTGTGGTGGTCCCGCTGCTGAGCCGTATAATGTGTATTATTGCGGGGGTCCCGCTGCACACCCCCTCAAATAGACATGAATGAAGGGGGCATGGCATGACGTCATGTCTCCAGTCTCGGGAACCCAGCGTTTCCTCGACTGGAGCAGCACCAGACACAGATTATGGGGTGCTGCATGGAAATTGCAGGGGGTGTTTTTATTTTATTATTTTTTTCAGTATTTTTTCAGGGTTTTTTTCCAAGCAGAACTGCCCTGAAAAAGTAACACCTACTAGTGGGGACCGACTGTCATATGTTATGGCTCCCCAGATCATTACACCAGTAGGTGGCAGTGTGCCACTCCATTGCAAAGCCAGGATTGAAGTGCTCACCACGAGACCTCAATACTCCAACTTGAGCATTGTCAGATGCCAAACAGAACCTGGATTTGTTGCTAAAGATGATTGGTTTCCAGTTCATAGCAGTCCAGGTTTCCATTTCATGACACCACTGCAAACAAAGAAGATGGGGGCTGCTGTTAATGGCAGTACATGTAATGGGCACTGTGACATCAAATTTTCTGATGCTTCACGCCTGGATGTGGTCTAGACAGAGAAGGTGTGTAATGAAGAGACGGGTGTATAATGAAGAGAAATTGGTGTGTAATGAAGAGACAGGGGCGTGTAATGAAGATACAGAAATGTGTGTTATTAAGAGACAATAGTGTGTAATGAAGGTGGCGCCTGTGTCTGGATGGTGGACAAGGAAACTGTGGGAGCTGCTCCTAAAACATTCCCCTTTATTGGTGATCTGTCTGGGCCATCCAGGGCCGGTTCACCATGTGTGCCCTAATGTAACCACAGCTAAAACAAAGGAAAGCGCTCCATAGTGTAATACCATAATGCAAGCGGAAGATGAACATAAATAGGGGTGCTCACCCTCGATGGTTGTACTGAGCCAAGTACAACAATGGAATAGCGTAATAGAGATCAAATAGATCACGGATCCTGCAGCCGCTCCTGGGATAGACAGCAAGCACACAAAACCTCCAAGAAGAAACACAGGATCAAGCAGGGTGCATGGATCTCAGGTGAGATAGATAGGTTTATTACCCACAATGCAATGCATTTCGCGGGAATCCGCTTCATCAGGCAACCTGATGAAGCGGATTTCCGCAAAACGCGTTGCATTGTGGGTAATGAACCTATCTATCTCCCCTGAGATCCATGCGCCCTGCTTGATCCTGTGTTTCTTCTTGGAGGTTTTGTGTGCTAATGTAACCACTGCTTCGAATACCTCCAAAGAGCTTGGTCTGAACAGCCTAGAAATTGGACAGTTCATAAAAACAACCATCCTGTCCATTAATGGGTCCCCTCACAAAATCTGTCACCTGGGCAAAATGTTTTTAAGTGCGTCATAGAATGTCTAGCTGTCATTGATCTCTCACCAAAAGGTACACTACTCAAAAGTAGCCTCTGAGAGCATTTTTATAGTGCAGAATGGAAGAATTTTCGGTCCTCTTATGGCAAGCCCCAGTATCTAAGCAGATCACAGCTGTAATCATTTACATATCTGCCTGATACATATTTGCATGGAGAGTTTTGCAGCATCTTACATTTTTAACTGTGAGCATTTATTTTTTCGCCAGTGTATGTTCTCAATATATATTTTTGGATTTCCATAGAAACAATTTTAGATAAAGGTTTCTTTTAGAAAGCTGTGACTGAAAGAAAAAAAAAAAAGGTTACTATGAGGCCAGGGCTACACTGAGACTTTTTTAGCTCTATAAGATTGATTTTAACTTTAAGAAACAGATGTAGTCCACAAAATTGAATGCAACTCAATGTATTGATTTGGTTTGCAGCTGTAGCTCGATAGTTAATATCAATCTTGTAGAGCTACAAAAAAAGTCTCAGTGTAGCCCTGGCCTTAGAGATGAGCAATTTTCCAAGAATTTATTTGGTGTCTGATCCATAAAAATGTGTTTTCAGATTTGATTCGGTCCTTTCACATTCAGTCCGAATCAAAAGGGCCCCAATTACCCTGAAAAGTTATGTTTTTCATATTTATGTTGTGCTATTTCCAGAAGCATCAGTACAGTATAGAATACAGTGGACTAGATATAAGGCAGAAAATGTGTAGCATTGTAGGACTAATAGTTGTGGCAACCATTTTAAGATATTTGGTCTAAAACAAATCTCAAAATTAGTTTCCAAATCACCAAACTTTTGTAAAGTTCTGGATTGATTCGATTAATGCCTAATCAATTTTCTCATTTCTTATTCCCATTGTCTAAAAAAAAAAGTATGACATGTTTTGCAGAGACCCTTTCCGATTGCCCCAATTGTCTTGAAAAGCCACATAGTACTATAACAAAATTCATGCCAAGGCTGTGTAACCCTAACCCTAAATTAGAATTAGGCTTAGTAGGTTTTAGGTTCCTAAGGAAGGGTTAGGAATAATAGGGTCCTTAACCCCTCCACTTTTCCTGATGGCTAAATTGGCAGCAAAATTTTGAGCGATTTGCTTCAAACAACAAAAATTTGGATTTGTTGAAGTACACATTTTTTGAAAAATTCTGAACAAATTTGATTCGTTCTGAATTAATTTACTAAACTCTTATTTTTAATGAAAATCTACATTCCTCGGCAGGTTTTCAAATTTTAAATGCTTTGAGATATGGAATATGTGGATAAATAACAAAATACACTCCCTTTTTTGTTTTCACCTCTCTCTTTGTTAGTCTTGGAAGTTTGGACTTCTTATTGCTTGGGTGGAAACCGACTGATAAGGTTTTACAATGACACATATGGTGATAATAAATAAATATACAGCATGCTATACTCATGAATCATTCTAAGAAATATTTTTTTTTACTGCCCCAATATGAAAAATATCGGTTTGTATATTGTAGCCAACAGGTGGCCATGTTTTCATTCACCATGGTGCCACTAGACAATATATAGTTTTGTAGATATAGATTATAAGAGTAGCTGATAAGTGCCTGCTGTATAATAAAAATAAAAAATAAACTCCCATAAAAAAATAAAAAACTCTTACAATTACTCTATTTTTTATTACTCTTTTTAATACATAGCAGATAAACACCATGCACAGTTTTCCTCTCGTGCGATACATTAGATATAGGGAAAAAAAATATAGGAAAATCCATTAAAAAGTAAATTGATTTTTTTTTCAGCAGACTAATATTATATTTATGGGAAAAAATCTAGAAAAATAAAACATTATGGTAGATATGATTCCAACAGATGTTAGCAGGAATACAACCTTCAGGTAACGTCATTTAATGGACTTCCTATCATTAGTTTTATGGTAAATTCATTTTTTTATGAACAGCTTGTCAGAACCAGATGTCTTTTGATTAATGGAACTGAAAGCAGTGGCGGGGAGTGAATGAATTTTCTTTAGGGGCTCCGATGGCTTATGTACTGTAACTAAATGGCTCTTTAAGCACAGTGATCACAATACACTTTGGGGCCATGCATCACAGTGGCAAAATTTATGCAAAGAAAAAAAGTTTAGAAATAAATTAAAAGTTTGATGTTTTATTTATTTTTATTTTACTTTTTAATTTTATTTTCCTAACAGTAAAACATTATGCATTCTTCTTATGTCTGTATTATATAATTATTTTAGTACAGTAGAATTCCATGACTTCACCATCTCTCAAAAATAGTTACACATTTTTAAACAAAAATTGGATTTGCTGGCAACTGCTGGAGGATGACACTTTATTAAACGTGTCATAGGAAAAAAAATAGGAAAAAATTATTTAAAAAAAACCAACCCTATACTCATCTGCTACTGATCCGCCACCAGTGCCATTCACATAGTGTTGATACTACTGCTCAGAATTTTCTCTTCTTCATCCCAACACATAGGAGATGCCCCTGCAATCAATCATTGGCTGCAGCATTGACCCATCCTCAAACTTTGATTGGCTGAATGGGCACATCCAATATGTTGGGACAGAGAATAGAAAGTTTTGAGAAGCAGGATCGGCACCAGCTTAAAATTTTCTACAAGGCTAGGGGTGGTGTAAAAAAAAAAATTATAAAAATTAAAAGATATACTCACCTATGGTCTCCACATCTGCTGTGCCAATGCCTTGCCCCCTGTCACTGCTTCTTCCTGATTCCTGTGACATGCTAAACATACAGGAACTGCCCACTCGACCAGTCACTGACCGAGGCGGGACATCACGGCAGCCACTGATTGGCTGAACAGGACAGGTCCTGTGTGGTTGGCCCATCAAAGGAATCAGGAAGAAGAAGCATTGACCAATGGGGGATCAGGAGCTTCAGCTCAGAGATATAGGGGATTGAGGTAGAAGAATATAGCTTGTTTATTATTCTCATATCACCCCCAGCCATGTAGAATTTTTATTTTATCCAGACAACCCTTGTCTTATGAATAACAATTTTTATAGAGAATCAAAAATGTCTAAAAAAAAGTTTATTTACCTATAAGACAATGGTCAAAATAAATATTCCCCTATTTATTGTATTTAAAAGGCTATTTAATAAATCTTGGCCTTCGTGCAATTTCATTAGAATTTTTTGCTCTTTTACAATTTTTTTTCCAAAAATCTTGATTGCTGCTGAAATTAGTCTAAGAATTTAAGAAACGATTTAGCATTTACAAAAATGTCACCTGGATGTTTTCTCATACTAGTATGATGAGGAATATTGTTTGCTAAACCGCCACTGTCAACAAAACACTGCTTCGAGGAACTTGGAGTAGGTAAGGAATGAGAAGAAAATACTTAGACTCAGGAAGGGAACATAATTTTCATCATTATCAGCATTGAACTTTTTAGAACCTTTTTTTTACAAAAAAAAAATCTGATTCTGCGACAAATAAAAGAAGTCAAATTCACCAAATAATGGCCATTGCGTCTTCCATTTCAAGGCTTTCTGAATCCCACTGATCTCTGTTCTTTCTGGTCTCTCTCAACACAAACATGACCTCTCTAGGCATTCACTACCAGTAGTGGGTCACCTTTGTGGCAGAGGTCACATGTTTATGTTGGAAAGATTATTATGACTTCTTTTACTATTTTCCATCCTTGTGAGCCAATTTTTTTTGTTAAGTGACAAGACAATCCCATTAAATCTGATAAAGACTGAATTACATTCAGTCACGTTGAAGAGGTTGTATTGACTCGGTCTCTTTAAATTCTTTTAAAAAGGAAGTAAATTCAGTGATCAAATGATCGTTCCAGAAACTCCAGTAAGCTGGCGGCATCGGAATTTACACTAGTCATACAGGAAAAATGGGGTGGATTTGAGCATATGGAAAGAGATTTTCTTATTTTGAATATAAAAAACCCACATAGAAACAGCGTGTGCAGATAAACAATTAATTAAACTTTATTGAGAAAAAATTCATAAAAACATACATATTAAAAAATGAACACCATAGTTCACCTGGTATGGAGAACATAAAAGGAGACACAGACAGGACACTGAAGAAATGGCAGTGGGCGCTCAATCAGCTATGGTATTATAGTATTATAACAATACATAAATAACAAAGTGCATAACAAAGATGCCAATAATTAAAGTGCTGATATGCTGCGAGTATCATCCTGTACCTTGGAGCAGAGAGTGCAAGCCCTCTGATCCAATGCAGGGACACGGTAAATGGACATCATAGAAATCAAAGCAAAGTGCATTCCATAGTTACCAAGTGGTACAGGAGAGCGTAACCACACCGCCACAACCCGACGTTTCGCCACGGAGGCTTGTTCTTTATTTTGAATATAGGAGAATAAAAGTAGAAAACATTCTGTGGTGGCGCTACCTCTTAGGATTCACAATTGGATTCAAATCCAAGTAAAAGTAACAGTGTATTTTTATTAAACACATGAAACTTTTACAAGATCATGCAAGACGCGTTTGAGGGTAAACTCCCTCTTTTTCAATTGCTAAAAGATCATCCCAATGTGTCTTGCATTATCTTGTAAAAGTTTCATGTGTTTAATAAAAATACACTGTTACTTTTTACTTGGACTTTGACTCCAATTGGGAATCCTAAAAGGAAGCACCACCGCTAAATTTCTTCTACTTTTATTCGCTTGGCTCATTACCTACCCCCTAAAGGAGACCAGTCCAACCCTGCAGGCTGAAACCCGATATTACACGGCTGTACCCCACAAGGAGGGGGGATACACTTGAACCAAGGTTCACTCAAGGTGAGCATATTTTCAATTTAAGGGCATTCCGGGATCCTTAGCCAACGGAATTACGTGATGCACCGTCCTCCTTTTTTTCTCTTCATATCTATTATTTTGAATATACTACTGTAGTCTTGAGCAGTCCTTAGATTTTGAATTCAGCAGCAATGTGTATGGTCAAGAACCTTGGGAAAGCTGTTGCTAAGATCTATGAGGGTCCCATAAAATGTTTTATTTCAGGTGTATGGATTAAGCCATGAGCTGATCAGAGGGCACGCTACCTTATATGGTGGTGTGATGAGAAACTTTGCATACTTCTTACCCAGAAAATCCACGGAGTGCTAATGGCCTTTTTGAATCTCCTTGAGGAAAATACTCATTTCTTTTGCTAATCGCTACGGTTCTCTTATCCTCAGCCAAGCCAGAACACCCTGCTCTGTACTGATGAGGGGGCAAGCACTCCGAAACAGTTGTCTGCAGATGGGTCCTCTTCCCTTTTGGGGAGATCTCTGACTTGGCATAAATCCCAATCAGCTTCTGAGACTTTGTAACCAGAGCCAGAGCTGATCAGAGGGCAAGCTACCTTATATGTGGTGTGATGAGAAACTTTGCATATATATATATATATGTATATATATATATATATATATATATATATATATATATATTGTGGCAGTGTGGCAAGGAAAGGGTGTATTTCCTTGGCTCACCCTGCAGAAGCTCTCACCTGCTTCTTAAGTAATGAGGCAGGAGGGAAGGGAGGTGTGTATATGAGATGGAGACTCAGTCTAATGTGGGCTCTTCCTAGGAGACAGCATGTGGGCTGTAGGGAAGAGACAGAGCCTGTTGAGGAGTACACAGCCCGAGCTATGAGTGGCTCAAAGAGGGTGACATGAATTGTGAGTAGAAGGTTGCAGGGGACATATGTTTAACTGACTGAGGGAAACTCAGCGGTTGTTAGTCAGGACAAGCTGATCTGTTTAATCAGTGACCAAACGGTCTAGGATTTTGTTTTGTTCCTCGTTTTTGTTTATTTTTTCCCTGCAACCTGTCTAATAAAACTGGCAAGATGCCAGATTTGCATTATAAACGTTTGTTTGCTGGTTTATTGAGAAGAAATGCATCCTGTGGCGTAGTCAACGACGATCCCAGAGCTAATCCCCAAGATGGGTCGTCACAATATATATATATACATATATATATATATATATATATATATATATATATATACATATACATATCATTTAGCATTTTTGATGACTACAATAGCCTAATGTCCAAAAATTTCTTAAATGGGGTTCACATACTTCTTATTTTAGCATTAGGGCATGTAGGGTGATCTAACTTTGTAAAAACATCATAAAATTTTAGCCATTCGATACCAAAATCCAACTCCGGCCCCCCTCCATAATCCCAACTCTATAAAGCAAATTGCCATAAAAATACAATAATAAAATTATAACTATAATTTTATACAGTTTTCTATAAATCATACATTGTATTAAATCCTATTAATAAATCAACATAGGTTTATAGAGAACGGCTAAACCACCACGGCTCAGTCACCGCCTGTAACAAATCCTAATCTCAGAAATTACACCACCGCCTTAGTAATATCCGATTTGTCAGGAAAAATTCCTTATTTGTTCCTCTTTATTTGCCAGAGACATCCGAGAGAGCCGCCAGGCGTTTTTCTTAGCTCCAAGCATAAAGCGCTCACGTTTCACCGCTGTGTCATTATCCCGGGTCTATTATGTTTTACATTTTTCAAAAATCTTTAAGTTATATCTTTGACATTCTACTGCCTCGAAAGATGTACACCACCCGATGGGAGGCTTTGATGTGCATTTTGAGGATTAAATAATCTGTGTGGAAAGCAATGGGTTTCCAGCCAAGAATAAAACTGTAGAGGAAACTTTGCCTCCTGCCGTGTTAGACGCCAGCAGTCACTACCTTTTAGCTCACCCACTAAATTTAATTTCATACATATTTACAGACTATTTTTCTTCCCACTGCTAATTCTTTCGAGACCAAATTAAGAACAAAGATAGCACAAACCGACTTCATCAAATAAAAATGTAAATATTCTGCATCTCATTAGTGGTTCAAAAATGTTATTTAAATATTTAGCAAAATGTAATAGCTTTGCTGTATTATTAGTTGCAAGTAAAAACAAAAATTATATAAAAAAATTTTAAATAAAATAACCTTCCAAGTAAGAACAGCCCATAGAGGTTTCTGGCTGTTTTTCCACATTGGACTCTAGAACATTCAAACTAGTTAAAGGGGTACTCCGGTTGAAAACATTATTTATTTATTTTATTTTTTTTTTTTTAAATCAACTGGTGCCAGAAAGTTAAACAGATTTGTAAATTACTTATCTTTAAAAATCTTTACCCTTCCAGTACTTTTTAGCAGCTGTATGCTACAGAGGAAATTCTTTTACTTTTTGAATTTCTTTTTTTGTCTTGTCCACAGTGCTCCCTGCTGACACCTAATGCCCGTATCAGGAATTGTCTGGAGCAGGAGAAAATCCCCATAGCAAACCTATGCTGCTCTGGACAGTTCCTGATACAGACAGAGATGTCAGCAGAGAGCACTGTGGACAAGACAAAAAAAGAAGTTCAAAAAGAAAAGAATTTCCTCTGTAGCATACAGCTGCTAAAAAGTACTGGACGGGTAAAGATTTTTTAATAGAACTAATTTACAAATCGGTTTAACTTTTTGGCATCAGTTTATAAAAAAAAAAAGTTTGCCATCAGAGTATCCCTTTAACATGACATGTAATGATTTCTTATTAGGATATAATGACCTTATGTATTGTCGAGAAAAAAATATTTAGTAGGATTTTCTTTAAAGGGGTATTCTGGTGAAAACCTTTTTTTTTCAAACAGATTTTGTAAATTACCTCTATTAAAAAATATTAATCCTTCCAGTACTTATCAGCTGCTGTATGCTCCACAGGAAGTTGGGTTGTGCTTTTCTGTCTGACCACAGTGCTCTCTGCTGACACCTCTGTCTGTGTCAGGAACTGTCCAGAGTTGTAGCAAATCCCCATAGCAAACCTCACCTGCTCTGGACAGTTCCTGACATGGACAGAGGTGTCAGCAGAGATCACTTTGGTCAGACAGAAAGGAAATTCAAAAAGAAAAGAACTTCCTGTGGAGCATACAGCAGCTGATAAGTACTGGAAGAATTAAGATATTTTATTAGAAAAAAATGTAAAAATCTGTTTAACTTTCTGGAGCTAGCTGGAGTACTCCTTTAAACTTTTTTTATTTTTTATTTCTGACCATCATTGAAGTAACTTGAGAAACCTTGGCACTGGTGTAAAATCTGTAATATGGTTTATCAACTCTAAAGCTTTTGAAATAATCCTGGTCTTCTCACATAGGGCAAAGGGATCTTCTGGGATTCCTTAGTCTTCAGGACCAGGGACCAACTGCAATCTCTGTGCCTCCTATAGTTACGCCCCTGAGGACTTTCCTCATCATTTCTATATCATTTGTTATTTTTTGAGCCCAAGACCATGGTAAAGCCATATTCTTGTAGACACTATTTCCATAGAACCATGGGTAAATAGGTATGCAATTGTTTTTCATACAAATTTTCCAACACATCTGCAATAAAATGTATTTATTTATTTTTCTTCTTTTTCCACCAAAATCCACATCTGTATGGTTTAGTGCTGAATTTCAGCAGTATATTTATCAGTAAAATGGGGGGCATGGCGTGATGTCACACATGCGCAAGATCACAGCTTCCCCGTTCATAAGGCTGTGGTGCCGCCCCTGGACCCCCCCCTGCGATCAGACATTTATCCTTTGGTGCATGGGAGTTGTCTCACCACCAGTAGGGTAAATGCCGGCACTGGTCCTGACCCCATATGTCATTCATAGGTGTCCGCACTCACAGCACTGGAGAGCTTTAATTCACCACGATTGTTTATGTGGTGTCCCGATACCGTATTACATACCGTACCTAGTGTGGAGGTCCCCAAAGTCAGAGTAACTACGCTCAGGTAGGGTCCCTCAGGTGGGACAGCCCCTAGTCACCTCTTCTCAAGTTTAATTATCTAATGTTAATATATGTATATATTTAATAATAGTATATATCTAAGATAATGTATAGTACTTACCTTGTGTAGTGTCGCAGCACCTTTGGTCTTGTGACCATGTTAATCTCCTCTATGGTATGTTGGAGGACCTTAGGAGGTCCTTGGGTCATGTGTTACCCACAAATCTTTGTAATGGTGATTGACACAAGTATGGACCAATTAGCACTAGTCCAGCCCCTGCCCATAAAAGGGAGCTGTAGCCAATTATCACTCTTTTGGGTTGCTGCTCTCGTGGATGCCGGACTAGCAGGACGGATCTGCGCAACTTGCAAAGACACGCTAGGCCTGAAAACCTACCGGCCTCAGCTAAACTAAAACCTTGAGTTCTAAACTACCCCCGCTAATGCTAGAGTGACTACTGGACCACAACTAAATGCCCTAAATCCAGTGGAACAGTGCCTAATACCTAAAGACTCTAAATTGCTAAAGTCCCAACCTTTGTCAATCTCCAAAGAAAGCAGTTGTATGCATAGATACTGTTCAATTTATGAAGCTTGCAGAAAATCTTCAGTAAAGGTTATACCTGTTTCAGAAAACTCTCCAGTTGAGGACATTCTATTATTATCTACCTCCCTATCGCTCTTGGTAAGTGTGGTGGTAGGACAAGCATTACTGAGGAGCCCTCACCCTGGCGTCACGAATAGCAAGGGTTCACAAGCACCCTTTAATTACCGCACAGCTACACTCCCCATACCCTACATCCCCCAGGCTATCACATTTACATATCAGCCACAAAGATATAAGTCACAGTCTATAATAGAATGGAGGCTAAAGTCTGCAGCACTCACCACATAATGACTAAGTAATTCTGCCACAAATTGCTATTTGCCACTACAGAACAGATAAGTGAGGAGTAGGCAGGTTCTCTTATTAGGTACAATAGGTCCCCCACATTGGATCGGTAGGTCTCTAGAGTAGATAGAAAGGTCCCCCCCATTAGGTCTGTGTATCAAATAGATTTGATCTGTGTATCAAATAGATAACATCTCCTTTAGGTAAGTGTTCCTAATAAATACTATCCCCCATTCGGTTGGTAAATAGTATCCCCCATTATGTCAGCTGTCCCTGTAGATTATATTCCCCATTAGGTAATAAGCCCCTGTAGATAATAACCCCCAGTGGATAGGTTGTGGCTGTCAGGGGCTTTAAACCATATCCACTATTATGTGGTTCCTGTAGGTAATATCACCCATTAGGTTGGTTTGCCCTGTAAATTCCCTACTAAATATGTGCTCCCTGTAGATAATATCCCCTTAGATAATATCCCCCATTAGGTAGGTAGCCCCAGTAGATACTGTGACAGCCTGGGGGGTGTAGGGTATGGGGAGTGTAGCTGTGCAGTAATTAAAGGGTGCTTGTTAACCCTTGCTATTCGTGACGCCAGGGTGAGGGGTTCCTCAATAACGCTTTTCCTACTGCCACCCTTCCCAAGAGCGATAGGGAGGTAGATAAGAAGAATAGATAGTCCACAGCCGGAGAGTTTCTGAAACAGCATTAACTTTTACTGGACCTCCTGAACCTCCTCTCTCTCCGAACCCACCTGTACTGTGGGACATGTAGGCAGTGACCACATACAGATGGGAAGTGGAAGGTGAGAAGGTTACTGTCACTTCTTCCTGTGAGTTCAGACATGAGTTCAGGGTGGTGGTACCTGTGGACCTTCAGATGTTGCATAACTACAACTCCCAGCATGCCCAGGAGTTGTAGTTTGTAGTTATGCAACTTCTGGGGGTCTACAGTCCTGCATATGTGTCATGGCAAGCATATTGGCCTAGATTTATCAAACTTTGTGAGAGAAAAAGTGGAGTGATTTTCCTACAGCAACCAATCACAGTTCAGCTTTCACTTTACCTCAGCCAGTTAACTGAGCTGTGATTGGTTGCTGTAGGAAAATCACTCCACTTATCTGGGCCATTGATTGTCCACTAGCTTTTCCAGTAAGATATATAACTAGGGATTGCTAACTGCTAGGAAACAAATGCATTTATATGTGCATATTTCTGGGAAAGTTGGGTGAACTAACATAATGCATAATATTGCAGATACCCAGCTTTTTTTTTTTTTTTTTTCCTTTTTTGTGTGTGTGTGTGTGTGTGTGGGGGGGGGGGGGGGGGGGTTCATGAATATGCATTTCGGCCTGTGTGCACAAAACTTCTTTTCTGGCCCTGATGAGGCTGTAGTGTCCCACCATTATGGCTGTTAGAGAGAATATTATCTCTTTTTTGGATGTATTTTGAATTCAACATTCAAACCTCTCGGTTTTAAAGTGTCCAAAGTGTATATCCTCTTCAAAAGTTTTACAGCATCTGTTTCAGCATCTGTCACTCCGATCGGGCTTATCTTGGCAGAATGGTGACCCGTCCGGGCATCTGTGATGACCGAAGATTGTATACTTACCCGTTATGGACATTTGGAGGTGCTGCCTTTACCAGTCAATCTAAATATTGTTGTCTTTATTGCTTATTATTGCTACTGCCGCTTTAAAAAAAAAATGGACACTGTCAGCACTGAAGCTCTATACGCATGCGCTGCCCGCTACAGAGGTCATCTCTATGACAACACAGATGCTGAATCCCGATGGGTTCACGCAATCTGACTTCCTCCTAGACGCGGGCCTTTTGCCTTGGGACTGCGCAGTCGTTCTTTACCCACGCTAATCTGTTTATACTGTATCGTGTGCTAGCTTCAATGGTGAGTGCCCGCCCATATTTCAGCATTATTAGTATTAATTATCTATTGGTTTTAGTCTGAAGTATGTTTTTATGAGATCATGCACTGATTATCTTTATATATATATGCAGCTTACTTCTGATTCACTGTGAAATATGGAAATATGGAAATATGATATGTTTGCACTATATTGATTCATTCATTGTTTATTGTAAAAGGGGGTTATTGGATTATTTGTGTGCTGGGATCCTTTCCTATGGATAGATAGATATGAGATAGATAAATATTAGATAGACAGATAGATAGATAGATAGATAGATAGATAGATAGATAGATAGATAGATAGATATGTGATAGATAGATAGATAGATATGAGATAGATAGATAGATATGAGATAGATAGATATGAGATACATAGATATGAGATAGATAGGAGATAGATAGATATGAGATAGATATTTAGATACATTATAGATTCTTCTGTTGCTGTATATTTAGCCTAGTAGCGTGCACCTGTAGGCCAGGTCCATATAAAAGTTTGGTATCAACTAAAGTGCTGGCTGACTTATTCTTTGTCTAGATAGATAGCAACAGGAGAATGCAGCAGCACACTGCCAACACAAAGATACAGATAAAACATGAAATGCTATACAGCTATAGAGCATAAAATGAAAAAGTGAGGTAGTTAGCTCACAATTTGGCGGCCAAATAGCTTGGACCATCCCACCATGGTAAGGTGACCTCATTGGGACGGACCCTACACTGTGAATATGCCTCTGTGCAATCAGTTTAACAGGCATTGCAAGGTCTGAGACGTCCAGCACCTTATACAGCACCTAATAGAGGTGGGTGGGGTGCAGGAACCAACATGGAGGTAGCCACTACCCCATATGTATAACACAAACAAGGATATATAAGCCAGCACTACTGATACCAAAACTACTGCATGAACCTGGCATAAAGGTGCACGCTGCTAGGCTAAATATACAGCAACAGGAGAATACAGCAGCACACTGCTAGCACAAAGATACTGATAAAACATGAAATGCTATACAGCTATAGTGCAAAAAATGAAATAGGGAGGTACTAAGCTCACAATTTGGCGGCCAAATAGCTTGGACCATCCCACCACGGTAAGGTGACCTCATTGAGATGGACCCTACACTGTGAATATGCCTCTGTGCAATCAGTTTAACAGGCAGCGCAAGGTCTGAGATGTCCAGCACCTTATACACGCCTAATAGAGGTGGGTGGGGTGCAGGAGCCAACATGGAGATAGCCAATCCCCCGTATGTATAACACAAACAAGGATAGGTTAGCCAGCACTACTGATACCAAACTACTAGATGGACCTGGCATACAGGTGGACGCTGCTAGGCTAATTATACAGCAACAAGGGAATACAGCAGCACACTGCTAGCACAAAGATTCAGATAAAATATGAAATGCTATACAGCTATAGTGCCAAAAATGAAAAAGTGAGGTACTTAGCTCACAATTTGGTAGATAGATATTAGATAGATAGATATGAGATAGATAGATATGAGATAGATATGAGATAGATAGATATGAGATAGATATGAGATAGATAGATATGAGATAGATATGAGATAGATAACGTAGTAATCCGCAACACTCAAAGAGTAAGGTGCAAAAATCAAAGTGCTTTATTCCATACTAATACAGAGCAACATTTCAGCTGCCATGCAGCCTTTCTCAAGGTAGATAGATAAGATAGATAAATTAGATTGATTGATATGAAATAGATGGATATGAGATAGATAGAGAGATAGATATCAGATAGATAAATAGATAGATATGAGATAGATAGATAGACAGATATATAGATATTAGATAAATAAATAGATATAGATAGATAGATATGAAATAGATACATATAATTAAATTAAAATTAATTAAGTGCCAACATACAAGAAAAAAACTTTACCCCATGTCCCCCTATCGCATACGTTAGTCTTCTTTAGTACGTTTCAAATTCTCTGGAAATCCTATGTCGTTGCCGAGCAAGGTTTTAATTTAGCTACCAAGCTGTAGCCTGTAGCAAGAAACACTAATGGACAAAACATCAAATCCATCTATTTTAATTTATTAAAATTAAATGCTTCGCAAACCGAATGAAACAGCGATCTGCCCTCTGGTACACGCCGGCGCTCACTATCTGAAACCACATGCACTGTCAGTTTCTTCCGCCTTTGCCATATAGAATTAAATAAAATAAAAAATCTTTTTGCCATTAATTTTAGCACAGACCTTCTCTGTCTGCAGACACGGGGTCTCTGGCTGCTCCTATGGCTGGCAAAGGGGTGGGGGGGGGGGCGGTTGGAGCGCAGACGCATTTCGTTAAAGTCTTCTTGTGTAGCCATTCGTATCATCAAGTTGTCGCCGGATTCCAAACAAGATTGTTGAAATAAAGAAAGAATATGCAGCAACTTTTTTTTTTTTTCGAATCGCCTAAGACCTGTGGAAAATTGGCAGATTGGATGCAGATGCAGAAGCGGCGGACTGCGAGCATCTTAGAGAAATCCGTAATACAATAATGAAATTAGTGGGCTGCGCACATAACCCGGGTCCTCGTCTGCCAGCTACTAAGAACGCTGGGAATTTCGACCACAGAAGGGCCATTTTAAGTCCATTTGGCAGAAATGGCATAAAGTTTGTCGCTCCTGGGAACATCCTTTTCCAATAACGTTCATGGCTCTAGATTGAAATGAAAAGAGCCATATGTTACCGGGTTTCCCTGCAAAGCTTCCTTGTAAGATGGAAAATAAATGGGACTTGTCATATTTGTTAGCGAGTTACACCAGAACGGTATCGCGGCTTCGAGAGGTTTCTTTAAACTTTTTTTTTTTTATGCAAAAATGCAAAATGCAAAGGCCTCTAAAATGTGGTTCTCCAGCTGTTGCAAAACTACAATGCCGTCCTGGGAGTTGTAGTTTTGAAACACCTGGAGGGCCTCAGTTTGAAAGCCTTTGGTTTAAAGGATGACCTCAAAGTGTTTCTTGACCTACATCATTGTGGTCCCTTACCCTTGTTACCTCTTTGCGTTCAGGAGGTCGCCGTTGTACCTAAACTTTTTGGGAGCTGGGGTACATATATGCGACAGGGCCTCCACCCACCACAGAATCCGGGGCATGGATGTGGGGTTCTGTTGGGAACATCTCTGAGAGATTAATGAAGTTGACACATAACTAACTTAGAATTAACTTTGTGTTGCATAAAGGAAAGCAACCATGCAAAACATAACAAACAGTATGGTATAGAATAGCAAAAAATCTGATGAATCTTTGCCGTAGCAGCTGTTGGGTACCTTCAGTTGGTGCACATTGAAAAGCTAAAGCCCATACAAAGTCCGGACATATTAGAAGTTGTAGTTTTGCAGCACTTGGAGGGCCACAGTTTAGAGACCACTGGTTTTATGGGTGACCTCAGAGTATTTGTGACAGTGAAACAGGGTTTTGGGGGAGTGTCCACCTATATTCCTGTGGTCCCTTAACCTTGTTACCTCTTTGCATTCAGGAGGTCCCCGTTGAACCTCAACTTTTTGGGAACTGGGGTACATATTTGCGGCAGGGTCTCCACCCACCAGAGCATCGTGGGTATGGATGTGGGATCCTGTTGAGAACATCTCTGAGAGATTAATGAAACTGATAAATGACTAACTTTGAATTAACGTTGTGTTGCATAAAGGAAACCAACCATGCAAAGCGTAACAAGCAGTATGGTATAGAATAGCACAAAATCATATGAATCTTCACTCTAGCAGCTGTTGGGTATCTTCAATTGGTGCACACAGAATAGCTGAAGCCCAAACAAAGTCTGGGCATCCAAGGAGCTATAGTTTTGCAGCGCCCGGAAGGCCACAGTTTAGAGACTTTTAGTATAATGGGTGACCTCATGAGTATTTGAAACAGGGTTTTGGGGGGTATCCACCTATATTCCTGTGGTCCCTTACCCTTGTTACCTCTTTGTATTCAACCAAGCAGTCCTGAGCCTCTGCTTTCTGATAGCTGGGGTACATATCTTTGGTAATGCCTCCATCCAATGGATCATCCATGGGGTCCCATTGAAACCATCTCTGAGAGATTAATGAAAATGACACAAAGCTAACTTGGACCTAACTTTGCATTACATAAAAGAAAACAACCATGCATATCATAAGAAACAATATGGCATAGAATACCACAAAATCAGACAAATGCCATGTGGATATAGATCTCACCCACCCACAAGCACACCTGCAGCTCACCCTAATGGTTGCCATAGCAGCTGTTGGGTACCTTCAGTTGGTGCACATTGAATAGATGGGACCCACACAAAGTGCGGGTATACTGGGAGTTGTAGTTTTGCAACAGATGGAGACACACTGCATGGAAAACACTGCCCTTTAGCCCAAGCACAAATGATGAATATATATATATATATATATATATATATATATATATATATATATACATACCTGTTACGCCTAGCGCTCCGGGTCCCCGCTCCTCCCCGGAGCGCGTACGGCGTCTCTCTCTCCGCAGCGCCCCGGTCGGTCCCGCTGACCGGGAGCGCTGCACTGTCATGGCCGTCGGGGATGCGATTCGCACAGCGGGACGCGCCCGCTCGCGAATCGCATCCCAGGTCACTTACCCGTTCCCGTCCCCTGCTGTCATGTGCTGGCGCGCGCGGCTCCGCTCTCTAGGGCGCGCGCGCGCCAGCTCCCTGAGACTTAAAGGGCCAGTGCACCAATGATTGGTGCCTGGCCCAATTAGCTTAATTGGCTTCCATCTGCTCCCTGCCTTTATCTGACCTCCTCCCATGCACTCCCTTGCCGGATCTTGTTGCCTTGTGCCAGTGAAAGCGTTTTGTGTGTCCAAAAGCCTGTGTACCAGTACTACTGCTATCCACCCTGACTACGAACCTTGCCGCCTGCCCCCGACCTTCTGCTACGTCCGACCTTGCTTCTGTCTACTCCCTTGTACCTCGCCTATCTTCAGCAGCCAGAGAGGTTGAGCCGTTGCTAGTGGATACGACCTGGTCACTACCGCCGCAGCAAGTCCATCCCGCTTTGCGGCGGGCTCTGGTGAAAACCAGTAGTGACTTAGAACCGGTCCACTAGCACGGTCCACGCCAATCCCTCTCTGGCACAGAGGATCCACCTCCTGCCAGCCGGCATCGTGACAGTAGATCCGGCCATGGATCCCGCTGAAGTTCCTCTGCCTGTTGTCGCCGACCTCCCCACACTGGTCGCCCAGCAAGCCCAACAGATTGCCCAACAAGATCACCAGCTGTCGTACTTGACCACCATGACACAGCAACTCCAGTCGCAGCTACAGCAGCTTCAGTCTCAGCTACAGCAGCAGCAACCATCTCCTCCGCCAGCTCCTGCACCTCTTCCGCAGCGAGTGGCCACTCCTAGCCTCCGCCTGTCCTTGCCGGACAAATTTAATGGGGACTCTAAGTTTTGCCGTGGCTTTCTTTCGCAATGTTCCCTGCATTTGGAGATGATGTCGGATCAGTTTCCTACTGAAAGGTCTAAGGTGGCTTTCGTAGTCAGCCTTCTGTCTGGAAAAGCTCTGTCATGGGCCACACCGCTCTGGGACCGCAATGACCCCGTCACTGCCTCTGTACACTCCTTCTTCTCGGAAATTCGAAGTGTCTTTGAGGAACCTGCCCGAGCCTCTTCTGCTGAGACTGCCCTGCTGAACCTGGTCCAGGGTAATTCTTCCGTTGGCGAGTACGCCATACAATTCCGTACTCTTGCTTCTGAACTTTCCTGGAATAATGAGGCCCTCTGCGCGACCTTTAAAAAAGGCCTATCCAGCAACATTAAAGATGTTCTGGCCGCACGAGATACTCCTACCAACCTGCATGAACTCATTCATCTAGCCACTCGCATTGACATGCGTTTTTCTGAGAGACATCAAGAGCTCCGCCAGGAAAAAGACTTAGATCTCTGGACACCTCTCCCACAGTCTCCATTGCAATCTGCGCCTAGGCCTCCCGCCGAGGAGGCCATGCAAGTGGATCGGTCTCGCCTGACCCAGGAAGAGAGGAATCGCCGTAGGGAAGAGAATCTTTGTCTGTACTGTGCCAGTACCGAACATTTTTTGGTGGATTGCCCTATCCGTCCTCCACGTCTGGGAAACGCACGCTCGCACCCAGCTCTCGTGGGTGTGGCGTCTCTTGATGCTAAGTCGGCTTCTCCACGTCTCACGGTGCCCGTACGGATTTCTACTTCAGCCAGCTCTTCCCTCTCAGCCGTGGCCTGCCTGGACTCTGGTGCCTCTGGGAATTTTATTCGGGAGTCCTTGGTGAATAAAATCCGCATCCCGGTGACCCGTCTTGTCAAGCCACTCCACATTTCCGCGGTCAACGGAGCCAGGTTGGATTGCACCGTGCGTTTCCGCACGAAGCCCCTCCTAATGTGCATCGGACCTCATCATGAGAAAATTGAGTTTTTGGTCCTCCCCAATTGCACTTCTGAAGTTCTCCTTGGACTACCCTGGCTTCTACACCATTCCCCAACCCTGGATTGGTCCACAGGGGAGATCAAGAGCTGGGGTACCTCTTGCTTCAAGGACTGCCTTAAACCGGTTACCAGTACTCCCTGCCGTGACCCTGTGGTTCCTCCTGTATCCGGTCTCCCTAAGGTCGTTATGGACTCTGCCCGCCTTAAGAAGTGCCTCTCCCCCCCTCCCAGTCCAGTCAGGCAAGCCTCGGTGCCTCCTCATGGCCCTCGTCCTGGTGTCACACTGCCCCGTGCCAGGCCTCGCCCTCTGCCCTCCCTCCCCATTCCCACTCCTGCTGTACTGCCTGCCGTTGAGGAATCCCTCCATCCTTTCCCGGTGTCCTGATCCCATGGGAGGCAGTTACCGGACAAAGAGAAGGGGAGACCTAAGGGGGGGGGTACTGTTACGCCTAGCGCTCCGGGTCCCCGCTCCTCCCCGGAGCGCGTACGGCGTCTCTCTCTCCGCAGCGCCCCGGTCGGTCCCGCTGACCGGGAGCGCTGCACTGTCATGGCCGTCGGGGATGCGATTCGCACAGCGGGACGCGCCCGCTCGCGAATCGCATCCCAGGTCACTTACCCGTTCCCGTCCCCTGCTGTCATGTGCTGGCGCGCGCGGCTCCGCTCTCTAGGGCGCGCGCGCGCCAGCTCCCTGAGACTTAAAGGGCCAGTGCACCAATGATTGGTGCCTGGCCCAATTAGCTTAATTGGCTTCCATCTGCTCCCTGCCTTTATCTGACCTCCTCCCATGCACTCCCTTGCCGGATCTTGTTGCCTTGTGCCAGTGAAAGCGTTTTGTGTGTCCAAAAGCCTGTGTACCAGTACTACTGCTATCCACCCTGACTACGAACCTTGCCGCCTGCCCCCGACCTTCTGCTACGTCCGACCTTGCTTCTGTCTACTCCCTTGTACCTCGCCTATCTTCAGCAGCCAGAGAGGTTGAGCCGTTGCTAGTGGATACGACCTGGTCACTACCGCCGCAGCAAGTCCATCCCGCTTTGCGGCGGGCTCTGGTGAAAACCAGTAGTGACTTAGAACCGGTCCACTAGCACGGTCCACGCCAATCCCTCTCTGGCACAGAGGATCCACCTCCTGCCAGCCGGCATCGTGACAATACCTTTTTTCTCATTTTTAAAACTGGTGAAGTAGGAAATTAGATGTGTGAGGGTATACATTTCTTTACACTTCTTACTTACCAGGATAATTATAAAGCTTATGGTGCTACCTGATTTAGAGTCTGTGTTTTCCTGACAAGACCCGAATTTCTGCCTTTAACTTACATATTCTGAACTATTTCAAAAACGTTAAAAAAAAACAAAAAAACTCCAATAACATATATTATGAGAGCGGAATGTTATTTTCTAGACCCTTGAAGTGTATTAATAAAATAATTATGTGCGAGGTGCTGGGCCCGGCTATTCATTTATGAAGCCCATGCTACAATACGTCTTAGTTCATTTCCTATATGATATATTATTAGAAAAACGACCACTCTCCTACATTCCGTTCATGTCTGTACCTGGCTGTGAGCTACGGGCGGTGACATGGAAGTAAAACATATATTACGCGTGGAATTGTTTAAACGTAAGGTATAATTTATTTTAAAATTAATAAGTGGGAATAAACAGTGAGACATGTCATCTGCTCGAAGCGACGGGGTAGAACAACATGGGGCGGGTGTGCAGGTGCGGCAGGTGCGAGGGTCTTGGATGTGGGGAGTTTCGGGCTGATGTTTACACATTAGGTGACATTACTTATGAGAAATCCATTGAATGACGGTTCGTATATTAGTCGTTGTATGGATTAAAATATAAGTTAGGCCTCCTGCCCACGTTTTGGCAAAATACAACCTCCTTGCATAGAACTGTATATTGTACCCCTAGGCTTCTATGCGGTCTGATTGTTCTGCCATATGGCTATGATTTTAAATGAAGACACATTGTTACATATGAATCTGAAAGAATTGTTGCTTATAGGGGGAGAACATCTACATACAGTAACCCATGGGCATCTCCCTTGGCATCACACTATGCCAAAAGGAACAAAGACGGTGCTGTAGACATGTAATTTTGTTTTGTTTGTTTTTATAGTGCAGCATAGACTTCTATTAGTGAATTAGAGGTTTTGTATGTGTAATGCCTTATGCTTACCTGTTGTAGCTGATGTGGCAGGCTTGGGTTAGGCTCCATTGTGTAGATCCATCATAAAAATGGTTCTCGAATTCTGCCTGCATTTCTCATGAATCCTCTGCCTGAGGGTGGGATGTTTGATCACTGCACATTGTCATCTAATCAGGTTGCTGGTGCTGGAGATAACCCAAGGAAACTCATGTAACTCGTAAGTGGGTTAAGGTTAGTTCACATTAAGGGGAATTTATCGAATCTGGTGCAAGTTTTGGCTGTTATTAGTCAGCAAATGTTGCAGAGAAAGTGGCGGACGTGCGCCAAATTTATCAAATGGTGCACAGATTTTGATGATCCACCACAGAACTGTTCTATTTAGTCTGGTTAAATGTCGCAGAGAAGTGGCGGCCGAGCGACAATTGTATCAAATGTCGCAAAGAGCCATTTTGATAATTCTATAGGGCAGGGTTGACATTCCCTGTGATAACTCCTAAATCTGGCCTGGGATATTTCACAAAAATCAGAGACTGCTGCACAAAGTGGTATAAATAAGAACACTTTATGGTAATGACAATTAAACATTCTAAATAAAATGTCGCAGAAAGTGTAGCATGGGGCCAGCCTGCGACTTTTCATGCGACAAATTTATACAAAAAAAAGCAGTGTAAATGGTTCGATAAATTGCCTCATCATGTGCAGTTTAGATTTTTTTTTAATTCAATGTAAGTTTCATTTACATAAATATTGCCATGGGGCGAAATTATTTGACCTGTAATCACAATAGAGGTGTTTTATGAAGATTTAAATTCCTTATGCTGCATTTATCAGATTTATCAGATTTATTGCATTTTGGCAGTTTTTGCAATTGGGGTCTGTTTTACTACAATTTTTGCTGTGATTTCCAGAAAGGCATGGCAAAAACGGTAAAAGTGTAGCAAAAAAAAGTGTGAACACAGCCTCAGGAGAGGTGTACATCTATTATATATCCTGATCCCATAGAGATAGCAGCAGCAGTATACAGATAGAGCTAGAGGGAGGTGTATAACTATTATATATCCTTCTCCCATAGAGATAGCAGCAGTATACAGACAGAGCTGGAGAGATGTATAACTACTATATATCCAGATCTCATAGAGATAGGAGGAGCAGAATACAGATAAAGCTGGAGGGAAGGTGTATAACTACTGTATATTCTGATTCTATAGAGATAGCAGCAGTAAACTGATAGAGCCGGAGAGATATATAATTACTATATATCCTGGTCCCACAGAGATATCAGAAGCAGTATCCAGATAGATTGGAGGGGAGGTGTATAACAACTAAATATCCTGATCCCACAGAGATAGCAGAAGCAGTATACAGATAAAGTTGGAGGGGAGGTGTATAATTACTATATATTTAGATTTCACAGAGATAGCAGCAGTATACAGATAGAGCTGGAGAGGTATATAACTACTTTATATCCTGATCCCATATAGGAGAAGCAGTATACAGATAGAACTGGTGGGGAGGTGTTTAACTACTATATATCCTGATCCCATAGAGATAACAGAAGCAGCAGTGTACAGATAGAGCTGGCAGGGGTCTGGGAGAATGCAGGTGCCATTAAATAGAGGATAATGTCATCCTGTAGTGAACTGAAAGTCAGATGACCGAGGACTGAATTCCTATTCACACATCAAGTGTTATAACTTTCTTTGAGTCAGACTGGTGATCACATGACCAAATCAGAGAAATGAAACATAGAGATACAATGTAACTAAATAAAACAAATGTCGCTATATGACTAGTGACGGCGACTGTGCATGAAATGGATACAAAAAAATCCCAGAGTGCCTCTTTACCCAAACTACATAATTAAATATTTTTATTTTTCTACAGTATCAGGTTAATTACACAAAATATTAGATCACTAGACGACCACTTTAACTAAGGCCGTTTATTTGACTTCATTTTCATTTACAGAATCCGTTATAGGATCGATAATAAAAGTTGGTTGCGAATGTATACATACCCTGCAAACTTTGTCTACATAAGTCCTCACTTGTCCACACTGGGAATATTGAGAATTGTTCTCTACAGAGCCGAATCAGCATATTTTTAATTAAATCAGAAGATATGTGTGAGAAACCGAATAGTGAAGATGTAGAAGTAATGGGTCGTTCTTATTTGGCAGCTCCCATCTAATAAATCTCTGTCCGGGGCTCCGCCTGATCGTACGAGCGGCTGCGTCCTATAAGGAGAATGTGTACATAACACTCGGGCCCTACTCGGGGCTCCGTATCATCACACCATTTATATAACAAGTTCTTGGGTTAAGTACTAAACAAAATAATTCTCCCAACTCAGACGCTGACTTCCTCTCGCCGCACCTGCAAACCATTTTTCACTCAAACTGCTGATAAACATTACCGAATCCGGGATCAACAATCAGCGGGAATCTAATTTTCGTTGTTATGGAGATTAAAACTCACGGAAAGCTCGCTCAGATCACGATAGCGCAAATGTGCAGTTACTGCAGCTAAGCTCAGCTCTACAGTAGAAGTAGCAGAGCCGAGTGTGTCACTGCAGTACAGCTAAGCAGGATTGAATGACTCAGAGATTGGTTTGTCATTGTAGCAGAAGTAAATGTATCAATGCTTTAAAGGGGTATTCTGCCCCTAGACCTCTTATCCCCTATCCAATGAGTTCCCCCGCTGGGACTGCCGAAGATCTCCGTGCAGCACCCGGCGTTCTGAAAGTTATTTTCTGAACGCTTGATTTGGGCGGCTGCGGTCGTGACATCAGGCCATGCCATCTTGTGACATCACGCAATGCCTCCTCCATTCATGTCTATGAGAGGGGGGCGTGATGGTCATGGACATGAAAGGAGGGGGCGTGGTGTGACGTCACAACCATGGCTGCCCAAACTCAGCATTCTGAAAATACACCAGAACACCGGGTGCTGCACGGAGTTCATGGGGGGTCCCAGCGACGGGACCCCTGCGATCAGACATCTTATCCACTATCCTTTGAATAAAGCAGTGGTCTCAAACTATGGCCCTTCAGATGTTGCAAAATTTCAACTCCCGGCATGCTCGGACAGCCCGCGGCTGTACTGCCACCACAGGTGAAATAGAGTATTACACAGTACTCACTGAAATCAATAAGATGGACCTGTGACATACAGATGCTCTAAAGCAGTGGTTCTCAACCTGGGGTACAAGTACCCCTAGGGGTACATAGCAGTTCTCCAGGGGGTACTTGAAAAAAAAATCAGTAATGGCCACCACTGGTTACTGGTCTGGATCACTTTGAAAGAAATGGTTGGCTGACGTCACTGCACCGAGGAGCGGAGCATGAGGACAGCAAAGGGGAAGCGCGGGCACTGGGCTGCTGTGGGCAGTAAATACCATCAGATTTGTTGCTCCACAGTCCCTGCAGACCGGGGACCTACTACTATGAGGCATAACGATAGGTCCCCAGACCAGAGGAGCAGTGGAGCAACAAAGCGTGAGAATATGGGGGCCTACAAGTATATATGGGGGCAGTTTGGGGACCTACAGCTATATATGGGGGCCTATAGCTATATATGGGGGAAGTTTGGGGGCCTACAGCTATATATGGGGGACGTTTGGGGGCCTACAGCTATATATGGGGGCAGTTTGGGGGCCTACAGCTATATATGGGGGCAGTTTGGGGGCCTACAGCTATATATGGGGGCCTATAGCTATATATGGGGGAAGTTTGGGGGCCTACAGCTATATATGGGGGACGTTTGGGGGCCTACAGCTATATATGGGGGCAGTTTGGGGGCCTACAGCTATATATGGGGGCAGTTTGGGGGCCTACAGCTATATATGGGGGACGTTTGGGGGCCTACAGCTATATATGGGGGCAGTTTGGGGGCCTACAGCTATATATGGGGGATGTTTGGGGGCCTACAACTATATATGGGGGCAGTTTGGGGGCCTACAGCTATATATGGGGGCACAGAGGGAGCCAAAACTTTATGGGGACCCAAAGCGGGTACTATTACTGTGTGTGACAATAAACATGGGGCATTTATAAATAGGTGGGTATTATACTGCAGAAAGGAGCCTAAAATGTTTGTTTGGTTGGTTCTGTGGAGAAGTCTTGTATGGGAGAAATCTTAAAGCGGTACTCCACTGGAAAACATTTTTGTTTGAGTCAACTGGTGCCAGAAAGTTAAAGAGATTTGTATTAACTTATATTAAAAAATCTTAATCTTTCCAGTACTTATCAGCTGTGGTATGCTGCACAGGAAGTGCTTTTCTTTTTGAATTTCGTTTCTGTCTGACTACAGTGCTCTCTGCTGACACCTCTGTCCACTTTAGGAACTGTCCAGAGCTTGAGAAAATCCCCATAGAAAATCTCTCCTGATCCAGACAGTTCCTAAAATGGACAGAGGTGTCAGCAAAGAGCACTGCGTTCAGACAGAAAGGAAATTCAAAAAGAAAAGAACTTCCTGTGGATCATAAGAGCAGCTGATAAGTACTGGAAGGATTAAGATTTCTTAATAGAAGTAATTTACAAATCTGTTTAACTTTCTGGCACCAGTTGATTTAAAAAAGTTGGTTTCCAATGGAGTACCCCTTTAATGGCTGTTTAGGCCAGATAGTAAAGAAAAGTAAACAACTCCGGCTAGAGAAGACATCACCTGTAAATTGTGGGGACTGGGGAGAGGAACAGGGGGCCTGTTATAGAGGAAAGTAGAGCCTACGAATTATACTATAATCATTACAAAATGTCTCTAATATGGGGGTACAGATTTTTGGGAACGGTCTGTCAAGGGGTACTCAGGCAAAAAAGGCTGAGAACCACTGCTCTAAAGCATAAGATGCTCTTTACACTTGCTCCAGAACTGTGATCTCTAAACTGTGGCCCTCCAGATGTTGCAAAACTACAACTCCCAGCATGCTAGGACAAAGTCAAGATGCCAAACAAAAAAACCTGGACACTTTCTGCCCAGGTGGAGCCTCAAAAACAGTTTTGATAGGATGGCAAGAGCTTTGTTTATTGCTGCTTGAACAGATACATGTACATGGAACGATTACTGCATTGGGGGAGGGCTCTCATGTTGGAAACTAAATTCTTGTGGGGTGTACATGCTATGCCTGGAAGTGATATGTGTTTGAAGAAGGAGGGAATATCAGATTCCTGAATGTGATTACTGCTGGGGGGATATGAAATACCTGAAAGTGATAACTGAAGGGGGGGGGGGGGGTTAAATACCTGAAAGTAACTATTCCTGGAGGGATGTGAGATACCTTAAAATTAATACTTATGAGGGGGTGGAAATGAAATAACTGAAAGTGATTACTGCTTGGGGGTATAAGGTACCTGAAAATGATTACTGTTGGACTGATATGAAATATATGGTAGTGATTACTGCTGGGGGGAATATGACATACCCAAAAGTGATTACTGCTGGGGGGGGGGGGGGGGTAAGAATTATCTGAAAGTGATTACTGCTAGAGAGGAGGTTATGAAATATCCTAAAGTGATTACGCTAGGGATATATAAAATACCTGGAAGTGATTATTGTTGGTGGGATATGAAATGCCCAAAATTGGTTATTGTTTGGTGGATAAGGGATACCTAAAAGTGATTACTGCTAAAGAGGATAATATAAAACATCTTAAAGTGATTATTGCTAGGGGGGATGTAAAATACCTAAAAGTGATTACTGCTGGGAGGTATGAGATACCTAAAAGTGATTACTGGTGGATGGCAGGTGTTAAATGGGCACTGTCAGATACAAAAACCTTTGATATGTCATAAAGCATGTATAACCAATAGGTTTTTACAATTGCTTTCATTAGAAAATTTTCAGTATTTCAAACTGAAAAAGCCAGTCAAACAACTGCCCCCCAACCCCCCCTGCCTGCCTGGACATATACTAGTCCTGCTGTGTCCATGCGTCATCACCTATGTCATGGACACACTTCCTTGATTGACAGCTGTGAGCGCAGGGCTCAGAGCTGGAGGAAAGATCCTCCCACTGTCATCTTGTGTCCCGCTACTGTCAGTGAGGACATGCTGGGAGTTGTAGTTTTGCTAATGCTAGGGGAGATGTGGGCAGACAGCATACTGAGGGAGGGGGCGGAGACCTGCACAGTGAGGCCGCGCCCCCTCTCTTTGAGAGAAATTCAGACTATTGAGCTAAATTAAAAGTGTAATAAAAAAAATAAAAGTGCTAGACACATAAAAATTTGATGTACATGGTCAGGATTAGGTACTGAGTGATAGATTTAAAAAAAATGTTTTTTTTGTTGAATCTGACTGGTACGCGTGGAAAACATTTTTTTTTTTTAAATCAAGTTAAACAGATTTGTAAATGACTTAAGAAATCTTTACCCTACCAGTACTTTTTAGCAGCTATATACTACAGAGGAAATTCTTTTCTTTTTTAATTTCTTTTTTGTCTTGTCCACAGTGCTCTCTGCTGACACCTCTGTCCAGAGCAGCAGAGGTTTGCAATGGGGATATTCTCCTGCTCTGGACAGTTCCTGATACGGGCATCAGGTGTTAGCAGAGAGCACTGTGGACAAGACAAAAAAGAAATTCAAAAAGAAAAGAATTTCCTCTGTTGCATACAGCTGCTAAAAAGTACTGGAAGGGTAAAGTTTTTAAATAGAAGTAATTTACAAATCTGTTTAACTTTCTGGCACTAATTAATTAAAAAAAAAAATGTTTTCCACCGGAATACCCCTTTAAATACCTTAAAATGTGCTTACTGCTAGGGAAATATGAGAAACCTGAAAGTGATTATTGCTGTGGGAATATGAAATACCTAAATGGAAGTACTTCTTGTGTGGTGAAAAAGATATATATATATATATATATATATATATATATATATATATATATATATATATATATATATATATATGAAAGTGATTACTGCTGGGGTGGGAGATATGAGATACATGAAAGTGATTATCGATGGTTGATATGAGATACCTGAAATGTATTACTGTTGGGGGAATATGAAAAACTTGAAAATTGGGACATAAAAGAGAAAGCAACAAACACACAGAGACATGTGACACTGAATCAATTTATGTAACAAGGGATTTAGAGTTTGGTTGCAGGTGGAAATATTTGGATAAATGAGATATAGGATATGTTCATAGTTGCATCAGAAGCTTTGACACTGTGCTGAATCTGTCACATGATGGATTAATATGGTGCCTGATGGACTCCATTGACTTATAATTGGGCCCTCAGTGTTCTATTAAGGTTTACATTGTTCTGATGGTAGGAATAGCAATGTATGCCGCACAATCTTCACTGTCAAAAATGACAAAGCTGCCATGAGAACCAATGGTAGCACATACAGAACCCACTGCAAAGGAAAAAAAATACCTGGAAATATAGATGTAGCTGAGCTATATTTGTCATTTGACTTTTGCTTTATTTCATAGATTTGATTTTGATAGTGATAACAATCACTAATAGCATCCATAGTGCCCTATATAATACCTGCATTTTTTACATTTGGCATGGGTTGGTGGAAGAAGGCTGACAGCCGGGGCAAGAGAGGGGGGGGGGGCAATTGATATGTTAGATACAGTATCTCACCTGGTTGAGTACACCCTCTCACATAGCATAACACTTAGTGTTAAATGGTCTCAGGTGTGAATGAAGAGCAAGTGTCATAAATTTGGTGTTATCGCTCTCACACTCTCTAATAATCCTCACTGAAGGTTCAACATGGCTTCTCGTTGCAAATAACTCTCTAAGGATCTAAAAAAAAGGATTCATGCTCTACATAAAGATGGCCTAGGCTACAAGACGCTTGCCAAGACCCTAAAACTGACCTGGGTAAGACCATAAATCAGTTTCACAGGACAGGTTCCACTCAGAACAGGCCTTGCTATGGTCGACTAAATAAGTTGAGGGCACGTGCTCAGTATCAAATCCAAAGGTTGTTTTTGGAACATAGACATATGAGTGCTGCTGGCACGGAGAAGCGACAGTTCATTAAGGGAACCATGAATGCCAAAATGTGCTATGACATACTGAATCAAATCTCCAAGACCACCACTGCCTCATTACAGAAACTGAGGGTAAAGGAGATGGACTGGCCAAACATGTCTCCAGACCTAAACCCTATTGAGCATCTGTGGGGCATCCTCAAATGGTAGGAGGGGGAGCACAAGGTCTCTAACATCCACCAGCTCTGTGATATCGTCATGAAGGAGAGGACGAGGAATCCAGGTATAACCTGTGAAGATTTGGTTAGCTCTATGTCCAAGAGGCTTAATGCAGTGCTGGAAAATAATGGTGGCCTATTTGTATTTGCAGCTACCACTTCTGCAGGAAGGCTATTCCATGCATCCACTACTCTTTCAGTAAAGTAATACTTCCTGATATGTGTGTCCTCTTGTGGTCTCCTCTATTCCTTTACCGTGTTGATTCCCTTTATGTATTGAAAAGTCTCTATCATATCCCCTGTCACGTATGGGCAGGGAAAAGGTGAAGTCCTGCACACGGCCACAACAACTGTCCCTTCCTATTGCCTATCCGCCCTAACTGACGGATCCACAACCACAAAGACACAGTCTCTGCCTATCTACGTGCTCGGACTTCAGAGTCAAAATAACAAACTACAGTAAACTCAGTAAAAAGGTAAAGGATTGTCAGGAATACAAAAGGGTAGATACACAATACAATACAAACACACAGAATAGTCAACATGCTGAGTCTGAACAAAGAGAACAAAAATAGCCAAGACGCGAACCAGAGAGAATATCTTAAGACAAAAGGCGAGGTCACAAAATACCAGGTAATCAAGAGGAATGCAGAAAGCAGGATAGAGAAGATAACTTCAGTAACAATTTGGGGCATTTATTATTGCCTTTAGAGCTGTTTTTGTGTGTAGATTTGTCTCTATTTTGGCGCAGCACTGCACCTCAGGCCATTTTTTGCAACTTTTTGGTTTACACTTTTTTTTTAAAGAGTGTACTATGGATGAGCGAATCGAATCTGACGAATGCAAATTCATTACAAATTTCAGGAAAAATTTGATTTGCAACGAATGTGAATATCGCCATGATTTGAATCGCTTCATTAAACTCCATTTAGTGCGGTCCAGGCTCCGGGGGAATCTAAAATGGCGGATCCACATGTGAGGACATGGGGCAAGGAATCCTGGGAAGGTGGGAACAAGGGTAGGCGAGATGACCCTGAATCACATGAAGCATGCAGCCTATCAGCAGACAGCCACCCCTGTGATGTCACAGCCCTATATAATCGGCAGCCATCTTGCAGCCAGTCACTTGAGACTATTATTGCAGAGAGATAGATAGCGATAGACCGCGCTGTGTGTTGCACAGAAAAGCATTTTTCTAGCAGTGAATTACCTACTAGTCACATCAGCGTTCTGTTGCACAGAGAGAGGGACAAAAGCATTTTTACAGCAGCGATTCACCTCCCAGTCACTACAGTGTTCTATTACAGAGAGGGACAGAGAGCAGTGTGTTGCACAGAACAGAAGCAATTCACCTCAAGTCCAAATCCTGCCAGAAGCAATGATAGGGAAGGGAGTGAGATTAAGAGAGAACGAGTTTTTTAGGTGCAGTACACAGTGACTGTTTTTGGGTGCAGTACACAGCAACTGTGCTGAAGTACTGGTGTATACTGCTGGTGTTGTACACAAATACTGTTTTAAGTGTACTGGAGCGCATTGTCCTTCCCACATAAGTGCATACCACATATGTACATCTAAGTGGTGTACTATTTTGTTCCTGTTAATGTATTAAGGGACTAGATAATGTGAAAGGCCAGCCAAAAGTACACACCGGCTGGTGTTGTACACAAATACTGTTTTAAGCGTACTGGAGTGCACTGTCCTCCCCTCATAAGTGCATACCCCATACGTACATCAAAGTGGTGTACTATTTTGTTCCTGTTAAAGTCTTAAGGGCCTAGATACTGTGAAAGGCCAGGCAAAAGTACACACCGGCTGGTGTTTTACACAAATACTGTTTTAAGCGTAGTGTACTCCCCGCATATACGCACTAAGAATGTAAGGCAGAGAAGTGCCAGGACATGCACAGAGGAGTGGCAGAGGCCTAAATTCATCAGGCAGAGGTCGCAGCAGACTAGGGGCGAGTGGCAGCAGGAGTCACAGCGAGAGGCCTGAGCTCCCGGTATCAGCTAACGGTCGTGTCTCGACCAGCAACCCATCTGCCGTCATCGATTGGTTAAGACGGTCATCCACTTCAACACAAGTGACATCTGACACGCCCAGTCAACAGTCGGTGGGTTCCTCAGACGCAATCCTCAGTTGGCATGGCCCTGGAGCAGTCCCTGTCCTCCCATTGCCTCTGTCCTATGCTGTTCCCTCCCCCACAGAAGTATCTTATGCTGTGGGATCAGCTCCACTATTTAGTGAGGACGATCTAGAGAACAGTCAGCAGCTACTGCCCAGCCAAGAAGTGGAGGAGACATCTGCTGCTTCCTCCACTAGGCGGGCAAATAGTGATGAGGAGAGTGGCGTGGGAGGTGGTGTTTCGAGCGTTCAGGCTCCTGAAGCAGACACTTTTGAGGAACCTGAGGGGGACATCAGTGACGTCCAGACACAACTCGATGATGATGAAGCTGATCGCACTTGGGAGCCGGGTGCAGAAGGGGCTTCATCATCATCAGGAGAAGAGGGTTGCCGGTTGCCTTTGAGGCAGCAGCTGAGCCAGCAAGGTGGTAGCATGGTTGGCAGTCGGCATGGTGGAGGAAGTGGAAAGTCTGGAGCCAAACGTGCCCATGGTAGACCACCTTCTTCGTGGCAACCTACCTTCCCGGGAGGTAGTGAAACAGGGGTTCCTGAGTTGTACAAAAGTACAACTCCCAGCATGCACGGTCTGTCAGTACATGCTGGGAGTTGTAGTTTTGAAACAGCTGGAGGTTTGCCCCCCCCCCATGTGAATGTACAGGGTACATTCACACGGGCAGGCTTACAGTAAGTTTTCTGCTTCAAGTATGAGCTGCGGCAAATTTTTCGCCGTAGCGCAAACTCCTAGCAGGGAACTGACTATAAACCTCTGCCAGTGCGAATGTACCCTAAAAACACTACACTACACTACACTAACACATAATAAAGGGTAAAACACTACATATACACCCCCTTACACTGTCCACCCCAATAAAAATTAGAAACGTATTGTACGGCTGTGTTTTCAAAACGGAGCCTCCAGCTGTTGCAAAACAACAACACCTGTTTGGGAATCACTGGCATAGAATACCCCTATGTCCACCCCTATGCAATCCCTAATTTAGTCCTCAAATGCGCATGGCGCTCTCTCACTTCGGAGCCCTGTCGTATGTCAAGAAAATAGTTTAGGGCCACATATGGGGTATCGCCGTACTCGGGAGAAATTACATTACAAATTTTGGGAGGCTTTTTCTCCTTTTACCCCTTATGAAAAGGAAAAGTTGGGGTCTACACCAGCCTGTTAGTGTAAAATTTTTTTTTTTTTTTTTACACTAACATGCTGGTGTTGCCCTTTAATTTTTATTTTCAGAAGAGGTGAAAGGAAAAAAAGACCCCCAAAATTTGTAATTTGTAATTTCTCCTGAGTACGGAAATACCCCATATGTGGGCGTAAAAGGATCTGCGGACGCACAACAAGGCTCAGGAGTGAGAGCGCACTATGTACATTTGAAGCCTAAATTGGTGATTTGCACAGGGGTGGCTAATTTTACAGAGGTTCTGACATAAACACAAAAAAATAAATACTGACATGTGACCCCATTTTGGAAACTACACCCCTCACGTAATGTAATAATGGGTGAAGTGAGCATTTGCGCCCCCACAGGTGTTGACAGATTTTTGGAACAGTGATCCGTGAAAATGAAAAATTACATTTTTCATTTCCTCGGCCCACTGTTCCAAAGATCTGTTAAATGCCAGTGGGGTGTAAATACTCACTGCACCCCTTATTAAATTCTGTGAGGGGTGTAGTTTCCAAAATGGGGTCACATGTGGGGGGGGTCCACTGTTCTGGCACTACGGGGGGCTTTGTAAACGCACATGGCCCCTGACTACCATTCCAAACAAATTCACTCTTCAAAAGCTCAATGGCGCTCCTCCTCTTCTGAGCATAGTAGTTCGACCGCAGGGCACTTGATGTCCACACATGGGGTATTTCCATACTCATAAGAAATGGGGTTACAAATTTTAACCCTTGCAAAACTGTGAAATTTGTGGGAAACACACATTTTTGTGAAATATATATATATATTTTTTTTACATATGCAAAAGTTGTGAAACCCCTGTGGGGTATTAAGGCTCAATTTATTCCTTGTTATGTTCCTCAAGGGGTCTAGTTTCCAAAATGGTATGCCATGTGAGGGTTTTTTGCTGTTCTGGCACCATAGGGGCTTCCTAAATGCGACATGCCCCCCGACCAAAATTTGCTCTCAAAAAGCCAAATATGACTCCTTCTCTTCTGAGCATTGTAGTTTGCCCGTAGTGCACTTCAGGTCAACTTATGGGGTACCTCCATACTCATAAGAGATGGGGTTACACATTTTTGGGGGTATTTTCTGCTATTAACCCTTGCAAAAATGGGAAATTTGGGGGGGGGGGGGGGGAAACACACATTTTAGTGAAATTATTTTATTTTTTTTACATATGCAAAAGTCATGAAGCACACCTGTGGGGTATTAAGGCTCACTTTATTCCTTGTTACGTTCCTGAAGGGGTCTAGTTTCCAAAATGGTATGCCATGTGTTTTTTTTTGTTTTTTTTTTTTTGCTGTTCTGGCACCATAGGGGCTTCCTAAAAGCAACATGCCCCCCAAAAACCATTTCAGAAAAACGTACTCTACAAAATCCCCTTGTCGCTCCTTCGCTTCTGAGCCCTCTACTGCGCCCGCCGAACACTTTACATAGACATATGAGGTATGTGCTTACTCGAGAGAAATTGGGCTACAAATACAAGTATAAAACTTCTCCTTTTACCCCTTGTAAAAATTCAAAAATTGGGTCTACAAGAACATGCCAGTGTAAAAAAATGAAGATTTTAAATTTTCTCCTTCACTTTGCTGCTTTTCCTGTGAAACACCTAAAGGGTTAAAACACATACTGAATGTCATTTTGAATACTTTGGGGGGTGCAGTTTTTATAATGGGGTCATTTATTGGGTATTTCTAATATGAAGACCCTTCAAATATACTTCAAACCTGAACTGGTCCCTGAAAAATAGTGAGTTTGAAAATTTTGTGAAAAATTGGAAAATTGCTGCTGAACCTTGAAGCCCTCTGGTGTCTTCCAAAAGTAAAAACTCGTCAATTTTATGATGCAAACATAAAGTAGACATATTGTATATGTGAATAAAAAATTTTATTTGGAATATCCATTTTCCTTACAAGCAGAGAGCTTCAAAGTTAGAAAAATGCTAAATTTTCAATTTTTTTCATCAGATTTGGGGATTTTTCACAAAGAAAGGATGCAAGTTACCACAAAAATTTTACACCATGTTAAAGTAGAATATGTCACGAAAAAACAATCTCGAAATCAGAATGATAACTAAAAGCATTCCAGAGTTATTAATGTTTAAAGTGACAGTGGTCAGAAGTTCAAAAAACGCTCTGGTCCTAAGGTGTAAAATGACCTGGTCCTTAAGGGGTTAAGGTCAAAATGGGCCTGGTCTTTTTATAATCATGAACCTGGCACAGAGTAACATTTCATGTAATTGTTTCCTTTTCCCTCTACTTAATTCCAACCCAGTTTCATCTCCTAATATACCTATTAGAGGGGAGGGATCTAATATCATCCCTAATTGTTTCCCTATCTCTTCATATACAGTCATCCAGAATTTCTGAATCTTATCACATGTCCATAGCATATGCATAAACTCCGCTCCCTTTCTGCCACATTTTATGCAATTGTTGTCTGGTCTTTTTCCGATCTTGCACAGAAAAGCTGGGGTATAGTATAATCTGTATACAATATTAAATTGGACTATTTTATGGTTCTCCTTCCGCGGAGTCTGGTTAATTCTTCTATATATTCCCTCCCACTGATTGTCATTTGTTTCTCCCAAATCCTTACACCATGCACGTGTACTACCATGTTTCAAAATTTTCCCCAGTGCATTAATCTATACCTTATACAAACTCAACATTGTTCTCTTATTTACTCTACTTTCTATAATTTTCTTTACACTTTCCGGGGTGTTAGTGATTACCAGATCCTTCTCTACTGTGCTTCTAAATATACCTTTCATCCTTATATATTTTTATAATATTTTTGATTATAAAAAGATGGATTGACCAGCACCCACCTAGTAAAAGGGAATGGGCAGAAATGATAGGAAGAGACTACAAAAGTATCTATTAAGATAAAAGTGGAGAACTTGTATAATTTCCTTTTTAAAGTCATATATATATATATATATATATATATATATATATATATATATTTATTTATTTATTTTTGTGGGGTGGGCGCGGTAGGGGTTTAGGGGGGAGGAGGGGTAATAATTATTTAGGTATAATGTATGATATTAATGTGTAAGGTTCTGTTTGTATACCACATTGTTGCTCTTTTTTATATAATTGTATGAAATTATGTAATATAAAATGAATAAAAAAATTATAATAATAAAAAAAAAAATGTGCCTGGTCCTTAAGGGGTTAACCCTTTGGACAAAACTGGGAACAGTTATTACATCCCCTCAGTCCCATCTTTCTTCCAAGCTATGGAGCATCTCTATAGTAAAGAAAATCTCTTCCTTCGGAAGACCTAACCCAACTGAATGCCACAGAATCATCCCATTGATTTCAATGAGTACTGTGTAATACTCTGTTTCACCTGTGGGGGCAGTGAAGCTAAACTCTACACTTGATTCTAGGATTCTTTCCAGATCACAGCCGATCTATGAGCGTCTCAGAAACAACAAATGTCATAACTTTATTATTTAGTTAAGAGACTGTAAAAAACTGTAAAGAAAAAAACGATTGTCAGCGGTGGAATATCTATTCGAATTTTACATCTTTATGTATTATATATTTTACGGCTAATGGCTGAACAACTTCATTAGGAATCATAAATGCATAAATCAGAAAAAAGAGAAGTAATATATGGAAATGTCACCCCGGGTTCTTGTAAATAGTAGAAATGCAGGAGCACATGTCTTACTTGATGTTATTAAGAACATAGGCAGCCCGGAGATGCCTGCGAGGTACGATCTTACGAGGAGGAGTCAGCGGCAGAACATTAATTAGTAAACAAAACCGGGCGCGAGTGATAGCATGGATGCCTGTAAGAGAAAATATAAGGTCAAATAGTACAGTCGACAACATTACAACACATGCAGCTCGAGTTAGGAGAATGAGAGGAGGAAGCAGATGGCAGATTAATCCGGGATGTTGCTGATTCTAATCAACTTCAACAAAAGTCATTACCATACAGTATACGTATATATGAGCGCAACACAGCGCAGAAACAGCAGCACTATACTGATTATATATATATATATATATATATATATATATATATTGTGTATACAAACAGTCTCCAGACCACCACTTATACTGTGGAATGAACCTTCTATGGACTACACATCTACATGCGTTCTACAAAACCATGTAAATAATTGATTTTCTAACAAAGCGTAGCTCTTTAAGGAGGTGTCCACCAGTGAGCATTATTTTATATCTTCAAAAAAATATATATAGAGTGGAGTCACTTTGTATAAAAATTACATTACTTATCTTGTACAAAAAATTGTTTTACCAGCATTGTGTCACACGGTACCACAATATACTTCACAGCTACTTTTACAATTCTATCTATCTATCTATCTATCTATCTATCTACCTATCTATCTATCTCATATCTATCTATCTCATATATATATATATATATATATATATATATATCTGAATTATTTATCTATGTCATATCTATCTATCTATCTATCTATCTCATATCTATCTATCATATCTATGTATCTATCTATCTAATATCTATCTATATATCTATCTATCTATAATATCATATCTATCTATCTATTAGTGATGAGCAGCATTGGCCATATTCGAAATAGCAATATTTTGCGAATATATAGACGAATATTCGTCCTATATTCGCAAATTTTGCGTATTCATTATATTCGCATATTCGAGGAAGAAAACAGTGAGGGGGGAAACTTTACTATTGGTTGCTAGGGATGTTGTTGATAACCTATGACAAGTGTATTTGCATCATTCTAATTGGCCCACAAGTGAAAAGAAGGAATATGCGAATATGCGGAAAAAAGTTTATATTCATCATTTCGAATATATAGCGAATATATTCGCAATATTCGTGAATTTGCGATATTTACAATAAAAATTTGAAATGTGAATATTCGTTCCCAACACTACTATATATATTTAATATTTATCTGATATTAATTGTCTATGTCACATCTATCTATCTATATCATATCTATCTATCTATCTATCTATCTCATATCTATCTCATATCTATATCATTATCTATCTATCTATCTATCTATCTCACATCTATCTCATATCTATCTATCTATCTCATATCTATCTATTTATCTATCTCATATGTATCTATCTCATATGTATCTATCTCATATCTATCTATCTATCTATCTCATATCTATCTATCTATCTCATATCTATCTATCTACCTATCTCATATCTATCTATCTATCTATCTATCTATCTATCTGTCTATCCATCCTGTTTAGCTAAAAATTACTTACGGTATTTTTATATGTTCTTACTATTTTTAGTCTTTTCATGAAATCTCTTCTTGACCACAAAGAAAAGTAGCCAAAAACATACTGCATCCGTTTCATATAGTAGAATCCAGCCCTACAATATAAAGCTGGAAACATTTGCTGATCCAGGAGATATCAGAAGTTCTTTCCATAGATGTTTGGAAAATTCAATTTTTTTCTCATTCATGTAACATTTAATAAACTTTGATCAGCAATAAAATCTATTAAGTGTGTAATTTATGTTCCATGGCCCCGGCATTCAGTCATGAATAATATATAGTCTATGGCAGATAAAGTAATATGGTGTCATGTCTAACCTTAACATTAGGAATTGTTGAGACCTTTCAATATCTGGATCGTGCAGCACACGTCTTTTGGTATGTTATAAAAATTACTGCCTTTTTTTCCCTCCTAATGTCATGTACATGGGAACGGCAGAGTGACAGATTATAGGGATTACTGGGCCGGTAATATTCTGGAAATTAATTGCTCCGACCAGATACGGACACATTCGTGTTATTAAGGATATTTGCTCTGATGAGCGGCTTACAGTGATGTCAGGGATCGGTAATATTACAAAATAAGAAGTAACTCTGCCTCCGCATGATACAGGCAACTCTGCTCAACTTAAGGAGAACTCCAGTAGTAAGTTATATACTCATTGGCCACTTAATTAGGAACACCTTGCTAGTCCCAGGTCGGACCCACTTTAGTCTTTATGGCATACTTTCTACAAGGTGCTGGAAACATTCCTCATATATTTTGCTCCATATGAACATGATGACATCACACAGTTCCTTCATATGGACATGATGACATCACACAGTTCCTCCATATGGACATGATGACATCACACAGTTCCTCCATATGGACATGATGACATCACACAGTTCCTCCATATGGACATGATGACATCACACAGTTCTTCCATATGGACACGATGGCATCACACAGTTCCTCCATATGGACATGATGACATCACACAGTTCCTCCATATGGACATGATGACATCACACAGTTCCTCCATATGGACATGATGACATCACACAGTTCATCCATATGGACACGATGACATCACACAGTTCCTCCATATGGACATGATGACATCACACAGTTCCTCCATATGGACATGATGACATCACACAGTTCCTCCATATGGACATGATGACATCACACAGTTCCTCCATATGGACATGATGACATCACACAGTTCTTCCATATGGACACGATGACATCACACAGTTCCTCCATATGGACACGATGACATAACACAGTTCCTCCATATGGACATGATGACATCACACAGTTCCCCCATATAGACATGAGGACATCACACAGTTCTTCCATATAGACATGAGGACATCACACAGTTCCTCTATATGGACATGATGACATCACACAGTTTCTCCATATGGACATGATGACATCACACAGTTCCTCTATATGGACATGATGACATCACACAGTTCCTCCATATGGACATGATGACATCACACAGTTCCTCCATATGGACATGATGACATCACACAGTTCCTCTATATGGACATGATGACATCACACAGTTCCTCTATATGGACATGATGACATCACACAGTTCCTCCATATGGACATGATGACATCACACAGTTCATCCATATGGACACGATGACATCACACAGTACCTCCATATGGACACGATGACATCACACAGTTCCTCCATATGGACATGATGACATCACACAGTTCCTCCATATGGACATGATGACATCACACAGTTCCTCCATATGAACATGATGACATCACACAGTTCCTCCATGTGGACATGATGACATCACACAGTTCCTCCATATGGACATGATGACATCACACAGTTCTTCCATATGGACACGATGACATCACACAGTTCCTCCATATGGACACGATGACATAACACACTTCCTCCATATGGACATGATGACATCACACAGTTCCTCCATATGGACATGATGACATCACACAGTTCCTCCATATGGACATGATGACATCACACAGTTCCCCCATATGGACATAATGACATCGCACAGTTCTTCCATATAGACATGAGGACATCACACAGTTCCTCTATATGGACATGATGACATCACACAGTTTCTCCATATGGACATGATGACATCACACAGTTCCTCTATATGGACATGATGACATCACACAGTTCCTCCATATGGACATGATGACATCACACAGTTCCTCTATATGGACATGATGACATCACACAGTTCCTCCATATGGACATGATGACATCACACAGTTCCTCCTTATGGACATGATGACATCACACAGTTCCTCCATATGGACATGATGACATCACACAGTTCCTCCATATGGACATGATGACATCACACAGTTCCTCCATATGGACATGATGACATCACACAGTTCCTCCATATGGACATGATGACATCACACAGTTGCTGTAGATTTGTAAGATCCATAATGAGAATCTCCGGTTCCACCACATCCCAGCAGTGATCTATTGGATGAGATCTGGTGACTGTGGAGGTCATTGGAGTCCAGTGGCCTCATTGTAATGTATGAGATGATGTCATGTGACATGGGGCATTATCCTGCTGGAAGTATCATCAGAAGATACAGGGTCCACTGTGGTCATAAAGGCATGGACATGGTCAGTAATAATACTCAGGTAGGCTGTCGGGTTTATAACATGATCAAATGGTATTAAGGGGCCTAAAGTGTGCCAAGAAAATGTCCCCCCACACATTACACCACCACCATCTTGAACCGCTGATACAAGGCAGGATGGATCCATGCTTTCATTTTGTTTACACCAAATTCTGATACTGACATCTAAATGTCACAACTGAAATTGAGACTCATCATACCAGGCATTTTTCCTGTCTTTCAGTTTTGGTGCCTGTGTGAATTATAACCTCAGTATCCTGTTCTTAGCTGACAGGTGACGTCTTCTGCTGCTTTAGCCCATTTGCTTTGAGGTTGGAGGTGTTGTTCATTCATAGATGGTATTCTGCATACCTTGGTTGTAACCAGTTGTTTACTGAGTTAGGCAGGGGAGAGCTAAAAACTTGCGCTCCCGTATCCTGCTGTATGCGGTACCGTATGCAATTCATTTCAATAAGCCGACCAGAGGGAACCGGTCGGCTAATTTTTCCCCGAATGCTGTTTTCTACCGGACCTAAAACCGTGGTTGACTACGGTTTTAGGTACGGTAGAAAACCGCATACGGGGAAAAATGAGCCGACCGGTTCACTCCGGTCGGCTCATTGAAAGGGATGACATACGGAACCCATACAGCAGGATATGGGAGCACAAGTTTTTAGCTCTCCCCTGCCGTATGCGCTCCCGTATGGGGAAAATTGTGATGTGAACCAAGCCTTACTCTTGCCTTTCTGTCATATCAAACCAGACTGCCCATTCGCCTCTGATCTCTGTAACACAAATTAAGAAAAAACTAAACACAGATTATTTGTTGATCTAGTGCTCCTCAGCACAACTACAAAAACTAACATCAGGTAACAAGTATAGATTTTGATCAAACTGTACAAGCCCACCCGCCACTTCATTGCCAGCTGATTGAGGTGGATCGTCAACTTAAAATGGCATGGTATAAGGTGGCAACCACTACCTCCGCAACACCAATGCCCATAAGATGGTGGATCTGCACCATCCAAAAGAAGATGTGAGAAAAACCTCCACACTAAGGAAATGTTCTAAGTACTGATAACACATACAATTTATTATTGTCCTTGCAACTTTTTGACAAATTTGTTGTACGTACGTCAAAACCACCGTCAAAAAAAAGTGGTGGAGAAAAAGAACTACGCTAGACATCCTTTGTTAAATGTCAGCCATAGTTCTTGTGGAAAACTTTCCTGCATTCATGTGGAACCCTACTACCACTAGTCACTGTGACCCCCATAAAGTTTGTACAGACCAAGTATCCTTCCCTTAAAGCGGGGGGAATTTCTTAATAGCAATGGCTTCTTTTAGCGGGATAATACCTTAGCCATATTGTAAAGGGCCCATCTAGTCTTCCCAATATTCTGAATAAAATTAATCTTCCCTGGCCAATCTTATATGAAGGCTAGCCTTACACCTATCCTTATCTTAGGGTGGGTTCACAATACAATTTCACTCTACGGCTGCCGGTCCCAGTTGGGTGGAGTGAAAACCGGGTGCTCCTGTATCCCAGCCGGACCCAGCCCATATCTAATTCATTTCAATGAGCCAACCAGAGTCAAACCGGGACTCTGTCGGCACATTTTTGCCCCTTATATGGTTTTCTGACCAGACCTGGGACCGTGGTATGCCGCGGTTTTAGGTCTGGTCAGAAAACCGGATTCAGCGCAAAAATGTGCCAACTGGAATCATTGTTTGACTCCGGTCAGCTCATTGAAAAGAATTAGATATGGGCCCGATCTGTCTGGGATACGGGAGCACCCGGTTTTCACTCCCCCAACAGGATCCGGCAGCCGTAGAGTGAAATCGGAGTGTAAACCCACCCTTATATGAAGGATAACCTTATGCCTATCCCTATCTTATATAAAGGACAGCCTTTCGCCTATCCCTATCTTATATGAAGGATAGCCTTATACCTATCTTTATCTTATATGAAGAATAGTCTTATACCTATCCCTATCTTATATGAAGGATAGCCTTATACCTATCCCTATCTTATATGAAGGATAGTCTTATACCTATCCCTATCTTATATAAAGGACAGTCTTATGCCTATCCCTATCTTATATGAAGGATAGCTTTATACCTATCACTATCTAAGGGGCGTGTTCGAGACAAGCACTGAACCCGCCCTCACTCACAATGCATTCACTTTCTCCATAAGTCTGCTGTGCTGTACTGGGTCTCTTCATCCAATCACTGCAGGCTCCTCTTTAACCCCTTCTCTCTGTTTTCATACTGTCTGACAGACAGGACAGGAGTGAGCATAGAGGAGTATTAGTCTCACTCCTAACCTGTGCTTCAGATAAGACAAAGATGATGCTGCAGCTGGACAGGATTATGTTCTGGATGGTATGGGGACCCCTAGTGGCCTTTTTTTTTTTTTTTTTATAAGTCATGATTTCTATAAAAAGGAGATAACATTTTTATGTTATTAACCCCTTAACCCCTTAAGGACCTTAAGGATTTTTTCCTCCTTACCTTTTAAAAATTATAACCCTTTACATTTTTCACCTAAAAATCCATATTATGGCTTATTTTTTGTGCCACCAATTCAACCTTGCAGTGACATCAGTCATTTTACACGAAAATGCACGGCAAAATGAAAAAAAAAAAAATCATTGTGTGACATACTTGAAGAAAAAACGCCATTTTGTAACTTTTGGGGTCTTCCCTTTCTACGCAGTGAATTTTTCGGTAAAAATGACACCTTATCAAAAAATAATAATAATAAAAATAAAAAAAAAAACACATTCCAGCTGAAATGTACCACTGCTGCTGTGGTAAAGCAATGTATTTTGTTATTATTCCTGTAATTTAAAATAGTCCATCCCCACACCATGCATACACGCTTTATCAGCTGAAAGTAATTGATATTATTTAGATCCTAGGCCTTTAAAAAAAATCTTCGTAAAACCTTTAACAAAATCGTAATAAAAATTATTGTGGCTTTTCTCTGCAATTAAATAAAATCATAAAGGATATGAGAAATATGCTCCTCATATGTGTAATTCCCCCCCCTCCCCCGTAACCCCCTTTTTCTTTTTTCAGACTACAGTATCCTTCACTTTTGCAGCAAAAACAGAGCGCAGTTTATGAAGTTTCTTGTATTTACCAGGCATTGTACTGTAAAGGGGATACAGTTACTCCTTATACCCGGCATAACCTTTATGTGCCCTTGGGGATGTTGTAAAGTTGTACTGCGCTTTTATGAATTAAGAAATAATTGTGGAAGAATGAGGGTCTTCGATCCACTTTAACAAGTTTCTGTTAGTTTTGGCAGGTAGTTTTGCAGCTGCGATGCATTTTATTATATATATACATGAAAATTCAACATTAATATTGCATGCCAACTTTTTGTAAGACTTCCTTCTTCAGGACAAACACAGCTGCTGCTCCATGAGGAACGATAGTGTTGTTCTTGAGATATACAGTTTGCTATAACCTAAAGGAAAACTAAAATAAAAAAGAAACTGATTTGTGTAAAAAAAAAAAAAACATTTTATCTTCAAATATTTTGAAGTCTACTGTTTTAGTTACGTCTTTAGCCTTACATCTGGTCATTATGTTGACGCTATGCATAAAAAGATGAATGTTTGTTTTGCCAGTCACATTGGGGTCATAGATCTGCAGGAATGGGATCATTTGGGACTTAGCCCTTCTATCAGGTTAGATTTGGGGGGTATTACACTGGGTACCCCCACAATCTATCTATTTGAATGGGCTGCAGCCCATGTCACCCCTTCATTGTTAACCGGGGGGGGGGGGGGGGGGGGTACTCCAATGGGAAAAAAAAATGTTTGAATTAACTGGTGCCAGAAAGTTCAACAGATTTGTAAATTACTTCTATTTAAAAATCTTAACCCTTCCAGTACTTATCAGCTGCTGTATGTGTGGTGGCTCAGTAAGGTAGGTGTTACCCCCTGTACTCTTGCTGCCCGGTCAGGCAGCCTCCCTACAGTGTCCCCTGGGCCCCCTTGCATCTGTTCCCCCCATGTAAATATGTTTCTAATGTATTATACCATGTAATGTGTTTAGAAAGTGTTGTCACTTTAAGACTGTTTACCATGTGACTTGTCATGTGATTGTTACCAAGGAGGTACCAGTGACCAGGTGATCCCAGGGGTGACCTATGGGCTTCCTGCTAGTCTCCCCCATATAAGCCCTGGGAAGAGCTTCTCTCTCCTTCCTTACAAGTCTTTGCGGAGATCAAGTCGAGTCCTAGAGAGTCCAGAGTCATTGGAGGCCTCAAGTCCAGTCTGCAGCCACAGTGAATTGCAAATAAGCTACAGTCATAGCTTTGTCAGTCATCAGTCAAGTCAGTCCCTGTCAGCAACTGTCAAGTCAGCGTGGTCTGCATTCAATTGTCCAGTTCTACTACAAGTCCCAGCGAGCCCTTAAGGTCTCTGAGTCACTGGTCACCTCTGTGGGCCCTGGCTGAACTGTTTTGACTTTATCATCTGTCTACCCTCAGTAAAGCTATCATTATCCGTAACTTGGCATCTGAGTCATTATTGCCCCTGTGCCTTGCCCAGGATCTAGCGGTATACCTTTGGGTGGTATCGAGGATAAACCATGCCCTGGCATCACGAATACAAGGGGTTAATGCAATCTGCCCCTAGGGTAACAACATCTTCCCTCATCATACCCCGTTACCACATATGCTCCATGTGTTCTTTTCTTTGTACATTTCTTTTCTGTTTGACTACAGTGCTCTCTGCTGACACCTCTGTCCATTTTAGGAACTGTCCAGAGTAGGAGAACATCCCCACAGCAAACCTATTCTGCTCTGGACAGTTCCTGACGCGGACAGAGGTGTCAGCAGAGAGCACTGTGGTCAAGCGGAAAGGAAATTCTAAAAGAAAATAATTTCCCGTGGAGCATACAGAAGCTGATAAGTACTGGAAGTGTTAAGATTTTTTAATCGAAGTAATTTACAGATCTGTTTAACTTTCTGGCACCAGTTGATTTTTAAAGGAAAACTTTCAGCTTGCTCCCCCAGCACTAATCAGCGGTACTGTCTGGTAGTGCTAACTGGCACCGGACGGGCTAACTGGCACTCTGACATCAGGACCGCTGGCCGCAGTGCCGCCTAGATCATCAATATTCCTCCCCTCCCTCCGCCTCTCCCTCTTCTCCCCGCTCTGTAATGAAGAGAGAGGGGAGGAATATTAATGAGCTGGGCGGCACTGCGGCCGGTGGCGGTGATGTCAGAGTGCTAGTTAGCCCGGTCGGTGCAAGTTAGCACCTCATTAGCATATACCAAAAATGTAAGATTACGGATGAACGGCACGGCATATCCGGGCACAGTAAGGATCCAGTACCGCTGGTTAGTGCGGGGGGAGCAAGCTGACAGTTTTCCTTAAAAAAAGAAAATTTTACCAGGGGAGAACCCCTTTAAAGAATATCTCTGGTGATAAAAACTAAAACAATTAACTTATCCCCTATCCACAGGCCTCGGCACTCAGTGAGGAGCGCTTGCTGCAGCCGGCATGCGCGCCATTCATTTCTATGAGATTGCTGAAAACAGCGCTCCTATAGAAATGAATGGAGCATGTGACGTCTACCAGTAGACAACACATGCTCCTCATTGAGAGTGCAGGGGTCCCGTCCTGGAGATTGCAGGGGCCCCATGGGTCGGAGGTGCAGGTACAGAGGCCCCTGCGATCAGCTACTTATCCCCTATCCTGTAAATAGGGGATAAATTATTTTTGCCGGAGTACTCCTTTAAGCTGTAATACCAGGAACAGCCACTGCAAAAAGTATGGTGCTGTGCCTGGTAAACAATGAAGGGGAGAAAGGGAGCTGGCCAGAACTCTGCATGTCCATCGAACAGCTGATCAGTGGGTGGGACCCTAACTGATCTAATATTGATGACCTATCCTAAGTATAGACCATTGATTTTAAAGTCACGATTAACTCCTTCAAAAGCAAAAGTAACAACATTTTACCATTACTTTTAGATTATTTTAGTGCATATACTTGACTATTAATGGGTTCGGTTTATGATAATCTAGATGACTTAAACAGGATTTTTATGGCTTAGCAGTTCACTACTAGTGTTGCTCGCGAATATTCGCAATGCGAATTTTATTCGCGAATATCGCATATTCGCGAATATAGCACTATATATTCGTAATTACGAATATTCGTTTATTTTTATTTTTTTATTTTTCTTCACAGTACACAAAACAGTGATCACCCCTCTCTGCTTCCAGCTTGTGTGGTGTAAAGAAGGCTCTAATACTACTGTGTGAGACTGGTGCTCGAATTTTCGCATATGCGAAACTTTGCATATGCTAATTTTCGCATTTGTGAATTTTCGCTTATGCAAATTTTCGCATATGTAAAGTTTTGCATTTGCGAATTTTTGTTTATGCAAATGTTCGCATACGCGATTTTCGTATATGCGAAAATAAAACGCGAATAAATGACGAATAATCGTCCATATATTCGCAAAATATCGCGAATTCGAATATGGCCTATGCCGCTCAACACTATTCACTACCATTGAGTAGACTCCAAAGTTGGGATCTATTGTACCTTGTGAATCTTGCTTTGGTTTGACGTCATTATCATGAACGTACAGGAAGATACTTTTCTGTTCTTTTGGTAGCGGGATACATCTAGAAGCAAGTTTTGTCTAAATCATATTAGATTTTGCTAATTAGTTCAATTAAAATTTATGATGGTAGTTATGACATTCACCATAATTCCTAGAATAATCAATTTGTGATTGGGAGAGGTAAATAGAACCCCAGTGCTGAAGAGACTGCGACAATTGCTAAAGCTCTAAGGACAATTTATTGTTTTTTTCAGATACAGCGCTGTATATCTAGGTGTGGATGTGTCTGGTACTACAGCTCGGTGAACAAGACAATGCTATGGTGAGCACTGTCCCACTCATCTGCAATGATGATGTACCAGTATAAGGACTCAAGTTGGCACATAGATAGGACTTCCTTTGAGTCTCAAACAATTCCTTTAAATGGGCACTGTCAGATTAAAAAACCTGGCAAAACAAAAAACCTTTCTAATATACAGTATTTATCTCCTTAATGACGCAGGATGTATATTTACATCCTGCGCTGGCTCCCGCAATATAACGCGGGGTCACCTGGTGACTGCCGTGTCATATCGGGTTGGTCCCGGCTGCCATCAATGACTGGGACCTGTGGCTAATACCGGACGTCACCGATCTCGGTGATGACCGGTATTAACCCTTCAGACGCGGCGATCAAAGTTGACCACTGCTTCTAAAGTGAAACTGAAAGCATCCCAGGAGCTCAGTCGGGCTGTTCAGGACCGCCGCAGTGAAAATATGGCGTCCCAAACAGCTTGCAAGACACCAGGAGGATCCCTACCTGCCTCCTGCATGTCCGATCGCCAAATGACTGCTCCGTGCCTGAGATCCAGTCAGGAGCAGTCGAGCGGCGATAAAACTGATCAATGCCATGTCAATGCATGGCAGTGAACAGTGTAAGAAATCAGTGAGTGCAATGTTATAGTCCCCTATGGGGGCTGTAACATTGCAAAAAAAAAAAAAGTGAAAACAAAAGTGTTAATAAATGTGATTTAACCCATTCCCATATAAAAGTCAGAATCACCCCCCTTTTCCCATAAAAAAAAAAAAACTATGTAAATAAAAATAAACATATGTGGTATTGCCGTGTGCGTAAATGTCCAAACTATAAAAATATATCATTATTAAACTGCACGGTCAATGGCATACAGGTAAAAAAAAATTCCAAAGTTCGAAATAGTGTATTTTTGATCACTTTCTATACCATTAAAAAATGAATAAAAAGCGTACAAAAAGTCCAATCAAAACAAAAATGGTACCGATAAAAACTTCAGATCACAGCGCAAAAAAATTTGCCCTCATACACCCCCATATGTGGAAAAATAAAAAAGTTATAGGGGTCAGAAGAGGACATTTTTAAACATATACAATTTCCTGCATGTAGTTTTTCCAGAAGTATGACAAAATCAAACCTATATAAGTAGGGGATCATTTTAACCGTATGGACCTACAGAATAATGTTAAGGTGTCATTTTTTACCGAAAAATTCACTGCGTAGAAAGGGAAGCCCCCAAAAGTTACATAATGGCGTTTTTTCTTCAAGTTTGTTGCACAATGATTTTTTTTTTTTCATTTTGCCGTGCATTTTTAGGTAAAATGATTGATGTGACTGCAAGGTTGAATTGGTGGCACAAAAAATAAGCCATAATATGGATTTTTAGGGCAAAAAGAGTCCTTAAGGGGTTAATAACATAAACATTTGTATCTCCTTTTTGTAGAAATCATGGCTTATAAAAAAATAAAAAGACCACTAGAGGATGCCCATACCATCCAGAACATAATCCTGTCAGGCTGCAGCATCATCTTTGTCCCAGCTGAACCATAGGCTGGGACAAAGCCTAGGAAGTAAGGGTTGGGGCTAGCACTCTTCCATGCTCACTCCTGTCCTATAAGTCTTCAGCATGAAAACAGAGAGGGGGTTACAGAGCAGCCTGCAGTAATTGGTCTCCAGCACAGAACAGCAGACTCAGGGAGGAAGTGAATGCATGGTGAATGCTCAGTTCCTACCTCAGACACGCCCTTTCCTGAGCAGTGGATGTTAGAATGATTGAGCAGCAGAACGAATGGATTTCTGAGCCAAATACAGAAGCTAGACACATGAATAAGACATGTAAAGAATCAGCATAACCTAGTGAGTAACATAAAGAAGCATCATTTTTTTTTTCTGTGATATGACAGATTAATTGAAATCCATAATATTTGACCCTTGTCTCTCCCAACACCATTGGTTGGGGAGTGTCATCTAGTCACGTTAAAAATGTCAGTTTCAGCTTAAAGGGGTACTCCCGTGGAAAACTTTTTTTTTTTTAAATCAACTGGTGCCAGAAAGTTAAACAGATTTGTAAATTACTTCTATAAAAAAAATATTAATCCTTCCAGTACTTATTAGCGGCCGAACACTACAGAGGAAATGGTTTTCTTTTTGGAACACAGAGCTCTCTGCTGACATCATGACCACAGTGCTCTCTGCTGGCATCTATGTCCATTTTAGGAACTGTCCAGAGCAGCATATGTTTGCTATGGGTATTTTCTCCTACTCTGGACAGTTCTTAAAATGGACAGAGATGTCAGCAGAGAACACTGTGGTCATGACATCAGCAGAGAGCTCTGTGTTTCAAAAAGAAAACCATTACATCTGTAGTATTCAGCAGCTAATAAGTACTGGAAGGATTAAGATTTTTTTTATAGAAGTAATTTACAAATCTGTTTAAACTTTCTGGCACCAGTTTGTTTTAAAAAAAAAGTTTTCCACGGGAGTACTCCTTTAACTTTATCAGTCCTCAGACCAGCATTTCCCAACCAGTGTGCTGATGGCTGTTGCAAAACTACAACTCCCAGCATGCCCGGACAGCCGTAGGCTGTCCGGGCATGTTGGAAGTTATAGTTTTGCAACAACCTTCGGCACACTGCTTGGGAAACATTGCCTTAGATGCACAGAGACACCAAACAATTTGCCTGCATATCTCCAAGGATATATATCATATACGTCTAACGATTACACCCCAAAAATTGCTGGCTGTTGGGGTGACAGGATACGCATTCAATCTCCTAGCAACTATGTAACCCGCTGCTAAAGAGCACGGTCTATGGAATTGCCGGTAGTAGCATAGACTTGCATGGGACTACTAGCATTATAAACAATCTACAGAGTTACCGGCAGTTTGAGCGTGCATTGTGCCATCACAGCTTTAAAGCTATCCTTCAACTAAAGGGGTATTCTGGGAATTGACTATGCTACAGGGGCTGTAAAGTACTGTAGTGTCTGTACCTGTGTGTGATTGTGGTCTCGCAATTCTCATGTGATCTTTGCCCCTGATGTTTATTTTTAACAGCATACAAAATGAGTCTCGTCTGAGCTTTTCCCAGGTTACAGTAACTGAGACATGACATCACAAGTCAGGTGTTGAAAGGGAGCCTGTCCGCTTCAATGGGTAGAGCGACCCATGGGTGGGGAGATCATTCTCCACAGGGGATTGACGTGGAAGGATTGAATTAATCGATTGCAATAACTACTATATGACTTGTATTATTATCATTGTTTCATAGTTGTTGCTGTTATTAAGATTTTATATATATATATATATGTATATATATATATATATATATATATATATATATATATATATATACACACATACTGTATATATATATATATATATTTTTTTTTTTCTTTTCTTTTATGAACCTGTAATTTTACATGGGTGTATCTGTTTGATTATCACTTCCGTTGAAGTGATGTGCGTCTTTGCTCCTTTTATAAACAGGTATACTGTTCTGTGTTGCAAGCCTGATGAAAAGGTCATTCCGGCCTTGAAACGCGTCGTGTGTGTGTGTTAATAAACCAGATGTTCACGAATACCCATGCTCCTATTTCATCTATTGACGATTGTCAGCATGGATCCACTTCCGTCATCCATTGTGTTCGTCATTGTATTCCTTTGCATGCCGTTCCAGCGTGGGAAGCCTGCTGCAGCCGGTGTGCATTCACTTGCACTGTGAGCTCTGTGCCTCGGACATTGCACAACCAAATAAGGTGAGCATATTACTCTCCCACCTTTATACAGTTATTCATTCACTGGTCCTGCACATGAAAGTGCTCCTGTTCCTTTTGTTTCTAAACAAAGGATCCTGGGACTTGTAGTTGGAGGGAGGGAACTCTAACAGAACATAGCCAGTTTACAAAAAGAAAACAAGAGCGTCATAGCGGACTCACAATGCCATTTAGCCTCAGGACAAGCAAGAATCCTTCCTAAGCATGTCCATTACTGTTTGGCAAATACTTAAGTCTCCTTATGGTGGATAACCCCTTTAAATGTATCAAAAAAATGTAAAATATTTAAAGAAATGTAATCCTAAGACTGACAATAATTGCTCTAATTGTAACCCTGATTGGTATTTTGTATTGCCGACGGTAACATCTAATAAGATCCCTCCGATTGAGGGATTACCTTGCATGTTAATATATTTTAGCGCACTCCGTCTCTCAGCGGGTAACTCATAAATGCTTAAGCTTTCCGCAGATTAAAGGGGAAAAAATTGTCCGTTTCTAGTTGAGGTCAAACTAATGTACATTTATCTTTGAAATAGGACTAAGCGTACGTGTCAGACAGGGCAAGGTTCTTAATGGAAGTGGACACAAATAGTTTCCGACCCGCTGCTAGTGTCAGGGAGAGGTCGCCGCTAGTTGTCATTACTGAGAAGTGTCAGCTTCTTTATCATTTCAACTACATTTGCATATCCACAGGTAGCCAGATAAGTGACCATTACAATTTGTAGGAAAGGACAAACAGATGGCTAGCCGCTCTCTCATTCTTCTGTCCTGCATGCAAATTGCGTGCGTAGATTCAGAGTCTTGGATAAAGCAGAGCAGCTGTAAAAACTTATTGGAAGCGCCACAAAATGTACAGGACGTGATAGTCTATGTACACGGAGAATATTAAGTGGAGACCGAATAATATTTACTGATTACGAGGCAGTGCGATAAGGCAAGTCAGTGGTAGCCTGGGACTACCTAGGACCTGCTCTAGTGAGCCATATTTTTCAGATTATAGGACACACAGGTTCAGGTTTATGAGTTTACTCAGGAAGCTAAATACTTTTATGTGCAAATTATGTTCCGTTTAAGAGCTGCCGAAAAAGTGCAAAACATTTACACAAAAAATGTGTACGAGGATGCAGTCTATTGCTTAGCCCTTCTCTTAAAGGGGTACTCCACTGGCCAGCATTTGGAAGATTTAGTTCTGAGTGTTGTGTGCTGTGTGCGTGCTGCGGGGGTCGGCCACGCCTCCTCCCATACACTTGCATTGAGGGGGTGTGACATTGCAAGGGAGCGTGGCCAACCCCTGCAGCGTGCACAGTGTTGGGAACTAAATCTTCCGAACGCTGGCCGGTGGAGTATACCTTACTGGTTTTACTGCAGTTTAGAAACCACTGTCATGGAACATTGCAAATCCTCTTTAAGAAATATTTGCTTCTTTGTATCTGTGATAAAATATTAGAGATAGGAATCTGACAAGGCGAGAATCACTAGACTGGATGGACCCCCCTTAGAGAGTGGGTCCTGGGAAAATGCCCACTTTGCCCATTGGACAAGGGGACCCTTGATTTATGGCCAACTTTATACTCAATATTTTAACCACAAGTCAAATCTTTTACACATGTTGGCCTCATTACATCTGTGGGAGCAAGGGCTCTGGCACTGGACTGCTTTGTCTGCAGACACCACTAGGAGGAGCTGGCTGTATACAGATTATTAAAGCTTCTATCTAAAGTGAGCTCTCCCTAGTGGTGGCAGCAGACAGTCAACATTTTATCATTGATCTCTAGGACTATGTCATGGAAAACAGGGAGGAATTTAGATATGTGCGAAAATACATTAAAGAGTAATCCAGAGATAAACATTATTTTTTTTTCATCAACTAGTGCCATAATGTTAAACAGATTTGTAATTTACTTCTATTTAAAAATCTTAATTCTTCAAGTACTTATCAGATGCTGTATGCTCCAGTGGAAGTTATGTAGTTCTTTCCAGTCTGACCACAGTGCTCTCTGCTGACACCTTTGTCCATGTCATGAACTGTCCAGAGCAGGAGCAAATCCCCATAGCAAACCTCTTCTGCTCTAAACAGTACCTGACATGGACAGAGGTGTCAGCAGAGAGCACTGTGGTCAGACTGGAAATAATTATACAACTTGCTGTGGAGCATACAGCAGCTGATAGGTACTGGGAGGATTAAGATTTTTAAATAGAAGTAATTTACAAATCTTTATGACTTTCTGGCACCAGTTGAAATTAAAAAATATATATTTTCCACCGGAGTACCCCTTTAAGCTACCAAAGCTGTTGGGGCATAGTTGCACACAGCGAGAAACTGTAAAGGAACATCTTCTGATACTCATAGACTAGTGTTTCCCAACTAGTGTGCCTCCAGCTGTTGCAGAACTACAACTTCCAGCAAGCCCGGACAGCCAACGGCTATATGGACATGCTGGGAGTTGTAGTTTTGCAACAGCTAGAGGGTGTTAATGTCATAGAACATTGTAAAATCCTCTTTAAGCAATATTTTCGCTTCTTTGTATCTGGTATTTTTCGGAAAACGAGCGTCAGGAATCTGAAGAGGTGAGAATGACTAGAACTACTGATTTATTCAGAAGGATAAGGAGTACACATAAGACTTCATTGCCGCTTTTTCAACTTGCCGAGGTTCACTAGAGGTTCACTTTCTCCGGCCCTCAGCATCTCCGGCAGAACAAAGGTATTGATGGAAATAACGTCTGGCTCGCTCCCATGTAAGCAACGATGGCTGAACTTTTCTTTTTTTTTTTCTTTTACGTTTTTTTTTTCTTCTTCCAAAAAAACAAGAACGTTTTATTTTGAAGTGTAGATTGCAGATGTGGGATTTTCCTACTGTGTTACAGATTGTTGGCTTGAGCGTCCGTGTTTTTGTTTTCCCTTTAAGTCAATGAGTAAGTACATGCGGTATTAGAGCAATGTAACAGGATGTCAATAGCAATCATCAGTGTAACACTAAGAGTTTAAATGTGATGCACGGCCATCGATTTGGAGAATCCATCGGAGAGAATAATGCGTCAAAGATTTATTTTCATGCATTCCATAAATAAATACGTACAGCTACGGTAAGGAAAAGACGTGACGATCTTTGATTTGCTGCCAAGGGAAATGAGAATAAAAAATATTTTTAAAATGATGCGGCTCGGATATAAATATCAAGTATGGAATTTTAATCTAAAATTGGCGGATGTTGGTCATAATCTGCATTCCGACTCATCGTGGCAAGAAATGAGGCACTTCATGATTGCAAAACAGAAAATGTTAGTTTTTGCATTAATTGCTTTGACCACTAGATGTCAGTGTGAAGAACTAGTGCCACTAGCAGTTGAATTACTCTTCTTTTGCTGAAAGATTTTCCCTGTACAGCACACAGGGGTACCTCACAGGAACACATTTTTTTTTTTTCTTTAAATCAACTGGTGCCAGAAAGTTAAACAGTAGTGTTGAGCGGCATAGGCCATATTCGAATTCGCGAATATTCGCGAATATATTCGCGAATATTCGTCATATATTCGCGAATATTCGCATATTCGTTATATTCTCGTTTTATTTTCGCATATGCGAATATTAGCATATGTGAATATTAGCAAATACAAAATTAGTATACGCGCAAATTCGCATATGCGAAAATTAGCATATGCGAATTTTCTCATATGCGAATTTTCGCACGCCAGTCTCACACAGTAGTATTACAGCCTTCTTTACACCACACGAGCTGGAAGCAGAGAGGGATGATCACTGTGATGTGTACTGTGAAGAAAAAAAAAAAAGAAAAAAAAAAAAAAGAAAAAAAAAAAACGAATATTCGTAATTACGAATATATAGCGCTATATTCGCGAAATTCGCGAATTCGCGAATATGCGATATTCGCGAATAATATTCGAATTGCGAATATTCGCGAGCAACACTATTAAACAGATTTGTAAATTACTTCTATTAAAAAATCTTAATTCTTCCAGTACTTATCAGCTGCTGTATGATCCACAGGAAGTTCTTTACTTTTTGAATTTCCTTTCTGTCTGACCACAGTGCTCCCTGCTGACACCTCTGTCCATTTTAGGAACTGTCCAGAGTACAAGTAAATTCCCATAGCAAACCTCTCCTGCTCTGGACAGTTCCTTACATGGACAGAGGTGTCAGCAGAGAGCACTGTGGTCAGACAGAAAGGAAATTCAAAAAAGAAAAGAACTTCCTGTGAATCCTACAGGAGCTGGTAAGTACTGGAAGGAATAAGATTATTTTTTATAGAAGTTATTTACACATCTGTTTAACTTTTTAGCACCAGTTGATTTAAAAAATCAACCAGTGGAGTACCCCTTTAAGCATGGTATTACATGTGAAATTTACAATGATGATTGTAATGGGAAAAAATAATCACTGGTTTAACACCTTCAGGACATTGGGTGTAAATGTACTCACTTTTCCTGCTACAGTTGTATAAAACGCATTCAGGAGCTAAGTGCACTTCATACCTGGTGGTTCCCAGTTGCTATCAGCAGCCAAGACCCATGGCTAATGCCAGACATTGGTGCAATCAACTTTGATTGCAGTGTCTACAGGGTTAACCCCTTAAGGACGCCAGACATATATTTACGTCCTGTGACCTCTCTCACCATATGAAGCACTCTCAGCAGCTGAGCACGCTTCATACCAGGTGGATCTCGGTTGCTATCAGCAGCCAAGACCCACAGCTAATGTCGGACATTGCCGCAATAAACTTAGATTGTGGTGTCCAAAGGGTTATCCCCTTAAAGGGGTATTCCAGGAAAAAACTTTTTTATATATATCAACTGGCTCCAGAAAGTTAAACAGATTTATAAATTACTTCTATTAAAAAATCTTAATCCTTTCAGTACTTATGAGCTTCTGAAGTTAAGGTTGTTCTTTTCTAAGTCCTCTCTGATGACACCTGTCTCGGGAAATGCCCACTTTAGAAGAGGTTTGCTATGGGGATTTGCTTCTAAACTGGGCGTTTCCCGAGACACGTGTCATCAGAGAGGACTTAGACAGAAAAGAACAACCTTAACTTCAGAAGCTCATAAGTACTGAAAGGATTAAGATTTTTTTTATAGCAGTAATTTACAAATCTGTTTAACTTTCTGGAGCCAGTTGATATATTTAAAAAAGTTTTTTTCCTGGAATACCCCTTTAAGGACTCCGGGCATATATATACACGTCCTGCATCCTCTCCAGCGATATGATGCTCAGATACTCAGATGCTATCAGCAGCCAAGACCATGGCTAATGCCGGACACGGCCGGTGTTCAGCACGAACCCTTTAGACGCCGCAATCAAAGTTGATCGGGACACCCGCAGCAAAATAGCGGGGTGCCGATCAGCTTACAGGACGGCGTGGGTTTCCTTACGTTTCTCCTCGCCGTCCGGTCGGCTGCTGGCACACCATTTCACATTTCAGAGAAGCCGGGAACTGTAAAGAAACATCCCACACATCATACATACTCATAGACCAGTGTTTCCCAACCAGTGCGCCTTCAGCTGTTGCAAAACTACAACTCCCAGCATGCCCGGACAGCCAACGGCTGTCCGGCCATGCTGGGAGTTGTAGGTTTGCATCAGCTGGAGACACACTGGTCCACTGGTCATGAAACAGTGTCATAAACGATCTTTAAGACGTAGACTAGACAAGAAGCCGACACGGCGGGGACACCTTTTTTTTTTTTTTTTTTGCAGAAGAGTTGACAACCAGAGCAGCGCGAGCAATAAATAAAAGTTCATCTATTGTAAATGTCTCGGCGCAGCACAAGTGGCTGTAATCAAATTGCGGACAGACGAGCCCGGCGCAGATACTTTGTGTCATTAATTTACTACTTGTTTAGCGATCCTAGCAGACGGGTAAGTGATATTATTTGTGACAACACTAAATAAAATAAACTAGGAGAAAAAAAAATAAATAAAAAAAATAAGACGTGTGATGTATTACCGAGATTAATCACTCTCCGAAAACGCGGGGAAGAGGAGAAGCCCCGGAGCAGCGAAGCTCGGCGTACTTCATTGCATTCCCATCCGTCAGCCCTATTGCCACTGGCTTTGGAAAAAAAATAAATAAATATAAATAAATAAATAAATAAAAGAGAACGCTAAGGTAAATGAACACAAAATATGATTTACAAGCAGCACTTGAAAATAGTCGAAGGCAAATAAATCACAAACGGGGAGGGGGGGGGGGGGTATTTGAAGCCATTGATTTATACATTACGCCGAGTCTTTTATATTACGTTTCTTTCTTCTTTTTTTTTTCTTTTTTTTCACACGGCAAGGCGCATCGCGAATTAAGAGTCAGGAATGGAAAAGCCGCTCTACTTTGCCGGTATTTAAAGTGTCTTTCATGGTCGTTGCTACCGGATTAATCACACGGGAGGGAACCCCGCCGTATAATCAACCTTTGTTTGCCTTGTTCGTGTTCTACTTTGCGAGTTTATTTACTGACTTAGCCGGCTGCATCCTTCTCTGTAGGATATATTGTTATTGCTGCTTATCTAATTATTATACACAAGTGATATTAATACATGGAAACATCGCCGCGTATACAGATGGCAAATCGTAGGCATAGAACTAAGGAAATCTTTTCCAAACAGTGTGTCTATGGCTGTTGCAAAACTACAACTCCCAGCATGCCCGGATAGCCTTCGGCTATCCGGGCATGCTGGGAGTTGCAGTTTTTGCAACGGCTGGAGATGCACTGTTTAGAAAACCCTGAACTGAGGAAAGAGTGCAGCCGTAACTTAAAGGGGTACTCTGGTGGGGGGAAAAAAAAATATTTTAAAATCAACTGGTGCCAGAAAGTTATACAAATTTGTAGATTCATTAAATATAAAAACCTTAATACTTCCAGTACTTATCAACTGCTGTATGCTCCACAGGAAGTTCTTTTCTTTTTCAATTCCTTTCCAGTCTGACCGCAGTGCTCTATGCTGACACCTCTGTCCGTGTCAGGAACTGTCCAGAGCTAGAGAGATTTGCTATGGGGATTTGCTTCTACTCTGGACAGTTCCTGACGTGGACAGAGGTGTCAGCAGAGAGCACTGTGGTCAGACTGGAAAGAACTACACAGCTTCCTCTGTAGTATATATACAGCAGCTGATAGGTACTGGAAGGGTTGAAATGTACAGATCTGTATAATTTTCTTGCACCAGCTGATTTGTTTCCCACTCCTTTAAGGTAATGTGTGAAACAATTGCTTAAATTGGGTTATTCAACTTTACAAGATTAAAGGGGTACTACCGTGCTGACAACTTATCCCCTATCTAAAGGATAGGGGATAAGTTGCCTGATCATGCGGGGTCCCGCCGCTGGGGACCCCCGCCATCTCGCACGCAGCACCCCGCTCTCATCAGGCCCCAGAGCGAACATCCGCTCCGGGTCTGAGGACGGGGCCAGTGATCGTGATGTCACAGCTACGTCTCCGTGTGACATCATGCTCCGCCCCCTCAATGCAAGTCTATGGCAGGGGCGAGACAGCTGTCTCACCCCCTGCCATAGACTTACATTGAGGGGGCGGAGCGTGATGTCACATGGGGCGGAGCCGTGACATCACGATTCTCCGGCCCCGTGATCGGCAGTCATCAGACCCGGAGCGATGTTCGCTCTGGGGCCTGATGCGAGTGGGGTGCTGCGTGCGAGATCGCGGGGGTCCCAAGTGGCGGGACCCCGTGCGATCAGGCAACTTATCCCCTATCCTTTAGATAGGGAATAAGCTGTCAGCATGGTAGTACCCCTTTAAACAAAATAAATGACTAGATAAGCCACAGTTATAAGATCGGTGGGGGTCCAACTTATGGCCACCAGTGGTTATTCAAGTGGTACACCTCTTTAATGTTTATTTTTGCTCATACCTGGGGTACTGCAGTGTTGTTCCCTGTACTTAAATGGGACATTACGTTTTTTTTGGCTATAAATCCAGGCTCATTTTGTCCAATGGGTAAAATAGGGACTTGCTTAGGACCAACTTTTAAGGCTAAGCTCACATGGTGGAACTTTCAAGCTGAATTTTGTGGGCATTTTTTGCTGAAAATTCTGCTGCAGCAGAGTCCCATTGATTTCAATAGGATTCTGCTGCACTGTGCACACAGCAGAATTTATGTGGCAGAAAATCCAGATTTCAGCATCTACAGAAAGAATAAACATGTCTAATCTTTCTGGGGATTCTGCTTGGAAATGCATTGGCGTCCATGAGACAGCACATTTCCGAGCAGTTCTAAGACCTGACAGAACATTGAAATGTGCGGAATGTCCATCAGTGTTTTCAGGGTGGACATTCTGCACATCTTCGGCCATGTGAACTTTGCTTCAGGGGATCCACCCAGTGGCCAGAATTAAAAATCTGTGGCACTTGACAACAAATTGGGTGGATTGACAGGTCATAGGGCATTCAGGCACTGTCTGTGGGCTCGGCCAAGGAGGGAACCACATCACTTTTTTGCTGAAGGCAAGTCAAGGGCCCACTATCATGTTTTTTGCCCATGGTTCACCAGATCCTTGAATCAGCCCTGCATACGTCTCAGATATGTGTTGGCTGAAGAGTGAGCAAAAAAATTAAAAAACACAGGTTGTCCATGGTGCGGGACCTCAACCTTATTTACTTCAATAAATGAAGCAGACAATGACTTCATCCAATCACTGCAGGCTACTCTGTATCCCCCTCCTCTCTGTTTTCAGACAAGAATCTGATAGACAGGACAGGAGTGAGCACAGATGAGTGCTAGTCCCGCCCTCACTTCCTAGAAAGATGATGCTGCAGCTGGTCGGGATTATGTTCTGGATGGTAAGAGGACTCCTAGTGGTCTTTTTATTTTATTTTTTATTTTTTTATAAGCTATGATTTCTATAAAAAGGAGATACATTTTTTTTTTATGAAGTATATTAGAAAGGTTATAGTTGACAAGATGTACGAAATATAATAAATTTTTTTCATCTGACAGTGTCCATTCAATGATGCTATGGGTGTTCCATATTTATGTATGGGTATTGGCTTCCTAGATTTGGATATATAAATTGCAAGTGAATGTTTTGGAATTTGTAGGTGTAACTTCATGTAAATTGGTCATTCCCCTGAAGGGCCTGCAGACTGGAAAAACCCAGGGTGGGACCGAATTCAGCCTGCCTTGGGGATTTATGTGTTTTTCAAAGTGCTTATATTTTTAGAGAATGTGAACGTATAGAGTTAAAGGGGTATTATTGGAGTAATATTTTTTAGCCTTTAAGCCCATAATGCCAAGATATAATACCGTGTAATAGAATATTATTACTTCCGTACGCCACTTTATTCTTGTCTCGTTTCCGAGCATTCCATGTGACCAGAGACATTATATCATAAACCACATGGTCTCCGTGGGGCGTGTCTATGCTACAGTGGGTGGATGGATAGCATCACTTCAGTAAATTCCTTTCACCCTGCTATCCACCCCCCACCCACTACAGCATGGCCACACACCCGAAGACCATGTGACTTATGATATATTGGCCCTCATTTACTAAGAGTGTTGGGTTTTTACTTGTGGGAAATGTTGTTTCAGATTTGTAGCATTCCTCTCTATTTACTATGGGGATTTACAGACTTACAAGTCGGGAAATTTTCTGACCAGCCTCTTCCTGGTAGAATTTTCCAGCCATTTATTCACAAGGTTTTCTGTGAATTCAATAGTAAATAGATCGAGTTGCGAAACCATGACGCTTTTCCGGACAACCATGCCCCTTTTCCCGACCCGCCATGCCCCTTTTTCGGATTGTAGGTTTATTTTGGAACAATGCGCCATAAAATCTGACGCAAACACAATTTGTGGCACAATGCACCAAATTTTGGCGCACAACCCACAACCCAAACAAGTCGGGTTAACAATAGTAAATCATTGACCATTGTCTTTGTCCGCATGGAATGCTGGGAAAGGTCAAACTCAAATAAAGACTTACACTACAAACTCAAATAAAGACTTATACTACAGCCGGGTATGGGTCAATGTGCTTACATTCTCTAAAAATGTAAGCACTTTGAAAAATACATAAAACCCCAATACAGGCTGAATTCGGTTCAACCCAGGGTTTTGCCAGTCTGCAGCTTCTTCAGGGGCATGACCAATTTGCATTAAGTTACACCTACACATAGACTCAAAGGCTTAAAAAAATTAATCCTGAAATACCCCTCCTGCACTAGTTTTTTTTTTTCTTTCCAGGAATTTTGAGGGGATTATTTCCGTAGAATATAAAGATCAACCTATATCAAAGATAACATCTACAGAAGAATAAACAGTGCATGGGCCGCCATACGGAATAAGCCCTTTTCCCTTCTGTATATGAAGCTGGTGAGTGACTGTAAATGTTCAGTGCTGTGGACATTGTCCCTCCAGTGGCAGCAGCCGGGTAATAAACCAAGTATAGAAAAGACTTGTGGACTTTCCAGGTTTCTTGTTTGTCTCTACTGGAGTTCGGAGCTCTGTTACCTTTCAGTTTTATTTTATTTTGTACTTACAGTTCACCAAACTTGTTTTATCCAACCAGAAAAATAAAGTGTATTGTTCCTTCTTCATAATAATTTTTTTTTATTACTCAAGGAATCTAAAATAAGAAAAAATTACCGATTAAAAAATGCATTACCTTTTTGTGCCTACAGCGCTTATGTAGACCTATGTGTCTCAATGGTTCCTCACCAGAAACAAACTCTACATACAGATGTGACTACAATTACTTTACCACAAGTTTTATTAAGAACTAGGTAAAAAAAAAAAATAATAATAATAATAATAATAAATAAAATAATACAATCATAAAAATATAAATCAAATAAATGAATAAATAAATAAATAGATAATGCATTAAATAAATAAAAGAGAGAACACAAGCAGGACTTAAAAATATATAAGTGTAGCGGTAGATACTAGAGACTAACAGTAGTTATTCTCACTTCACTAGGTTATTTTATGTTATTATCTTGTGCAGGCATGGCCTATGTTGTACATCTTGGCAAAACATTAACCTTTCTAATATACTTCATAAAAATTGTTATCTCCTTTTTATAGAAATCATGACAAAAAAAAAAAAGGCCACTAGAGGTCCCCATACTATCCAGCATCATCTTTGTCCTAGCTGAAGCACAGACTAGGACAAAGTCCAGGAATTGAGGGCAGGACTAATGTGATGAGCTGGGCTAATGACGTATTCTAGTGTACTGTTGGGTGCAGCAACTGACAGAAAAAAAATTTGTGAAGCCAGAAGTGTAACTACCCACACTTCAAGGTGAAGCGGTTCTCCTGGGCCTGGCGCTGGGCAATAAGGACACCAGATGCAAGGTTACTGAAAACCACAAAAGAGTTTACTGAAGAAAGTTACAGATAGATGTTACAATCAAAGCAATAAAGAATGTTACAATCAAAAGAATAGAAAGTTGCAGAGGTAGTCAATAGTAAAATGTCTGGGCACTCTGGGACTTGTAGTACTTTCCCCTTTTATACAAATTGGCTTGACTAGTTACTTGAGACTTTAGAGACAACTGACTTGAGACCTTCTACTTTGCCTTTACTGAATTAGCTTACCGCCAGGCTCGCACTTAGACTTTTTGACCGGAGCTGCCCGAGGCTCTCTACTCTCGTTCTTGCGCTACAGGGATCCTGTCTACACTTTAGCAACTTCTCCCCTCAACTTGGACTTGAACTTGGCCTGGTTAATGGAACACCTGTAGGTAGTGTTGTTGCTCCCTTGCAGAACTTTGACTTTCTCTCAGACTACACCAAGACTCCTCTCCTTACTCTGCACTGAACTCCACTTTCCCTCTGGCCCTATGGTGCTATGCGCCAGTCCAGGAATGAAAGGGTAAATTAGCTCTACTGAAACCCTTTGGGGGGTTTGCATACAGTATACAGCCTTTGCTGTATACTGTATACAACAGAAGATCCACTTATCAAGCTTGTTCTTGGTCTGTCTGTATTCTTCTGTAGAAATGCGTCTAATGACATCATCATTAGAGACAGGGCTACAGGAGAAGATTGACGAACCAAGAACAAGGCTGGTAAGTATGGGCCTGTTCATGGGAACCGCAAAAATTTTTTTAATGAATAAATAAATCAATAAAAAAATGTGTGTGGCTCTCCAAATTTACATTCTCAGCAAGATATTATAGCAATCAAACAGCAACAGCCTGATGTTACCAGGGTGTAATATTTTTTATTTAATTTGTTTGTGTATTATTTTGGGGGCAGCCATCTGACTGAGCTGTTTTTAACAGAATTTAGTAATATGATTTACAGCAAGTCCCATGAACATAGGCAACAATAGACAGGAGCTGTCTCCCACTAGCATGAATGGGAAAGGGGTCCCTATCATTTAACAGGGAGGGAGAAGCTGACCTGTGAGCAACAGCTATTGGGTGTACCAATTATCTTTATTCTGGTGTCACCTTTCACTGGAATCCTGTCTGGGAAGTGATTTGTACAGAACAGGAAGTCTCAGTTTAGCTTTAGGCCTAGTGGCCAGAATGTGAAAAGCAAGATTTCCGGAATATTTTAGAATATAGACCAGTGTTTCCCAAACAGCATGCCTCCATCTGTTGCAAAACTACAACTCCCAACATGCTGGTAGTTGTAGTCCTGCAACAACTGGAGGCACAATGGTGAGGAAACACTAATCTAGATACTTAATGGGAAATTAGAAAAAAATATAACCAAAAATTCTTAAAAAATATGGTCAACATAAAAATTTTATTTGAACAAAAATAAAAAATAAGTAAAATATATTATGGATAGAAACAAAGTAATTAAAGATTTACACGCGGTTACCTGCGAACTGGCAGGAGATCGTATTTTTTTCTCACAAGTATTTGTGAGATAATAGTGAAGCAATTTTTATTCAAATTTCCAATATAGTATTACGACAGATTGTAAAAAGTATTTTATTATACAATTGGAGCAAATCTCTGATTTAATGGCGCCATAATGTAAACGTACCGCCGTGATTGCAGCATCAGACTCTGAAAAAACAAGGGATAAAATTTTTTACTCCCATTATAAAAGCATACTTTGCCTGGAATTTTGAGGACGGCCGCATCGCCACTTAATCTGATTGAATGTTTTCTCCCATAGAAGACGAGCTTTTTTTATTATCTTTTTCATTGTGTAACAAAGAAGCTTTATCATGATACTTATAATAAAACTGAAATTATTCACATAATAAAAGTACCTGGAGTCTAATACATTAAGGGCATTTCTATTTTGTGGGTTTGTGTAGGACCTGAGGCATACCTAGTGCCCCAGCTGCCCCATAGGCAGATATGCCCTCAGGTAGGTATCCCCCATAGGTTAATACATGCTTAGGTTGGTAGATCAATATCCCACCCCCCAACAGTAGGTGAATATGATAGTAGGTATGTATCCAAGAAGGTAGATAGATAGCTAGGTAAATATGTAGCCAGGAAGGTAGGTAAGTAGCTAACTAGGTAGCCAGCTAGGTAATAAGGTAGGTAGGTAGCCAGGTAGGTAAGTAAGTAGGGAGCTATGTATCTAGGTAGATAGGTAGCCAGGTTGGTATTTAAGCAGGTAGCTATGTAGGTAGCCAGTTAATTAGGTAGGTAGCTATTTAGGTAAGTAGGTAGTTAGGAAGCAAGGAAGGTAGCTATGTAGGTATTTATATAGCCAGGTAGATGAGTAAGAAACTAGGTAGCTATGTAGGTAGCCAGGTAGCTAGGTAAGAAGCTATGTGGGAGGTCATGTAGCAATGTAGGTAAGTAGGTAGCCAGGTAGGAAGGTAGGTGGCCAGGTAGGTAGCTAGCTAGGTAGGTATATTGGTAAGTAGGTAATAAAGTAGCTAGCTATGTAGTTAGGTCGATAGGTAGCCAGGTAGGTAAGTAGTAAGTAAGTATTTATGTAGGGTCAGACCTACGCTTTGGCATAAAAATGCAACCTTGCAATTCACACGCAATGGAGTGCAGCCCAGGGGGAATGCCATGCAATTTCAATTTTCCGGTAGAGTAAGGGAGACACCAGTAGCAATACTGTGATGTGACATGGGGTCCCTGTTTTTTTTTTTTTTTTTTTTCTTTTGCTATGTTTATTGCCAAGTCTGTACAGTCACTGCCCATTCACTCTCCTTCATCAAAAGGGGCTTACTTCATAGTGGCAGAATTTCTGACATTTATAGTACTGTATTTCTTTATGTTCTGCAATGCCCAAAGCTGCAGGGTGCCTGCAACTGAGGTGTAGTTCTCTTAGCTACCGGAATGACTATGCCCGAGGTCTTTTAACTCAATGAGGCACTTGCAATGCTTCTCCTTACTGACTTGAGATGGTTGTTCTCTCAACTAGGTGGCTTAGAAGTGCAACCATCTTTTGAAAGCTACAGTATAAATCACTTTTTCATTTGGTTGTTGAAATAATTTTTGGGCATAATTGATACATCAGGCTTTATATTTACATCACTTTTATTTTAATACATTTTTGTGATATTAGGGTAAAATGTTAAACAATAATAATAATAATAATAATAATAATAAAAAATGAAATAAGTTCCCGTCTGTTATGTTTTTATTTATAGCACAAAGTGAGGCTAAAATATGAATATGTAATATAAAGGTGGTGTATCTAGAGACTGGGGCAAGGAACATAGTTCAGACCATTTATTTTTTTATTTTTTTTATTGTCTTTTATTTATTTATTCTTTTGTTTTATTTATTTATTTTTCACTTTAATTATAAATATATTTGAACTGTTTATTTTTCAGGTGCCTGCCATTGGCAATCAACATGATCGCCTGGCCAGGAAGCAAAAATGCTAGGGCTAGGGCAGTGGAGTACCCCTTGAAATACTGAACAAAAATGTATTTACCAAAATTCATCCACATGAACACAGCCCAAAGGGCCAGGTGTGACTGCAAACTAGATACAGCAAAAGAATAAATAAATAAATAAAATGTACCTCACACCACTTTTCAAACAATCTGGTGCAGTTTACACACAAAAATACACAAATTTAGCTTTGGATATTCCTCCTACTATTTTGGGAAAATAACACAAAAACTGCATCATCATATATAAAAAACGAATTGCTTCAGTTATTAGTGGCCTTTTCCCCCTCCAAGCCTAACAAAATGAAAAATAAAAAAAAATATTGTCTTAAGAATGCCTTAAAGGGGTACTCAACTGGTGCCAGAAAGATAAACATATTTGTAAATTACTTATATTTAAAAATCTTAACCCTTCCAGTACTTATCAGATTCTATTTGCTCCACGTGAAGTTCTTTTCTTTTTGAATTTCCTTTCTGTCTGACCACAGTGCTCCCTGCTGCCACCTCTGTTCATTTTAAGAATTGTCCAGAGTAGGAGAAAATCCACATAGTAAACCTATACTGCTCTGGACAGTTCCTCAAATGAACAAAGGTGTCAGTAGAGAGCGTTGTGGTCAGACAGAAATGAAATTCAAAAAAGAAAAGAACTTCCTGTGGAGCAAATAGCAGCTGATATGTACTGTAAGGATTAAGATGTTTATATAGAAGTAATTTACAAATCTGTTTAACTTTCTGGCACCAGTTGATTTAAAAAAAAATGTTTTCCAGGGGTTTTAACAAGATTAAAAAACAAATAAATAAAAACTTCCCTTCTTTACATGCTAAAACTTTTGTATTTCAAAAGGGTTCCATATAACTTTAAAAAAAAAGAGAGAGAGAAAAAAAATAAAATGATGATAATCAGAATGTGGGAGGACAAAGAAAAAAAATAACCTCCTTAAAGGGACGGTGTCATTTTGATTTTATTTCCTGATTAGAGATAGATACAGAAACCTGTCGATTTTTCTAATACGTTTCTATTTTCTGGTTGACATTTTTATTTAATTTAATTTTCTGTACATTACATAGTTACATAGTTACATAGTTACATAGTTAGTACGGTCGAAAAAAGACATATGTCCATCAAGTTCAACCAGGGAATTAAGGGGTAGGGGTGTGGCGCGATATTGGGGAAGGGATGAGATTTTATATTTCTTCATAAGCATTAATCTTATTTTGTTCCAGGAATGTATCTAATCCTGTTTTAAAGCTGTTAATTGTTCCTGCTGTGACCAGTTCCTGAGGTAGACCGTTCCATAAATTCACAGTCCTCACGGTAAAGAAGGCGTGTCGCCCCTTGAGACTAAACTTTTTTTTCTCCAGACGGAGGGAGTGCCCCCTCGTCCTTTGGGGGGGTTTAACCTGGAACAGTTTTTCTCCATATTTTTTGTATGGGCCATTAATATACTTATATACGTTTATCATATCCCCCCTTAAACGTCTCTTCTCAAGACTAAACAATTGTAACTCCTTTAATCGCTCCTCATAGCTAAGATGTTCCATGCCCCATATTAGTTTAGTCGCGCGTCTCTGCACCCTTTCCAACTCCGCAGTGTCCCTTTTATGGACAGGTGACCAAAACTGAACAGCATATTCCAGGTGAGGCCGTACCAATGCTTTATAAAGGGGGAGTATTATGTCCCTGTCCCTTGAGTCTATGCCTCTTTTGATACATGACAATATCCTGCCGGCTTTGGAAGCAGCAGCCTGACATTGCATGCTATTCTGTAATACATTATTTTGGGGGCAACCATCGTGTCTGAGCATTTAGTAATAGGTTTTACTGCAGTCTATGGACCATAGACAATAATAGAATGGACCTGTCCCATTCAGATTAATTGGATACCTTTACAGAGGTCATTGTACAGGGAGGGTGGAGGCTGTTCTCTGCTGTGAATGGTGGTAAATCCAGTGTTATCTCTTTACTAAAGTTACCTCTCACTCTGCTCTTGAGAAGAAAGCTCATTGCTGGGAAATGATCTGTACATAACAGGAAGTTTAATCTTAGTTTTAGCCCTAGTGGCCAGAATGGAAATTGCAAGATATCAGAATTATGATAAAATATAGATGGCAAAAATGGAAAAGTTTAAAACATTCCCCAAAAAATTATTTTAAAAAAATAGACTTAAAAGACTGATTTAAACAATAGGTCATTTTCTGATGGCACATTCCCTTTAAGGACAAAGCTGTGAAGAGTGAATCACCCGCATTTCCCTGATTATGAAGTACTTTATGATATGCCGGATCTTTCAGAGTAAATTGATTTGTCCAATGGATTCTAATGGCCGGTGATGAATCGAGCACCAGAACGCAAGTCAGAAAAAAATATGTTCTCCTTTGTATTTCACTAGTTCCTCGGTTTGTTTGGTCAGACGGCCTCTATGTGAATCCTTCAGCGCTGTTTTTTGCTTTCTTTTTTTCCTAAAATTATATTGCTTTTTATATAGTAAAATGACTGTGTTTATCTTCCTTTTGGCTCTGCTTCGCTGGGCTGCTTGTTTTATGATTGTAATCCAATTTGTCTTTTTATATCATTATACTCATAGTGTCGCCTTTGTTCCTCGGAAAATAATGGGCTGTTGTGTTTTTGAATGCACATTATGGGTTTCTCTTTGTCAAAATATTAGGAGATTGCTCCCCATCTGATAGTGAAGAGAACCCTCTGGAGGATCACACAAATGGCAAAGCCGCGTTCATTTGAATATTTTAATTAGCGCCTCTTTGACATGGAAGTTGATATTCAAGTTCATTAGGAGAATTAACAAGTGTCGGGTCATGTTGTTTTGCTTTGTCTTTGGCTGGACAGATTTATGTCTTTCTACATGGTTGAAAGGTTAAGGACGTCTCAGAACAGTTTCCGCGAGGCTGTGATTTGAGGAGTGATAATCATATGCACTAGGCACTAGGGCTGGGAGAGGAATGCGAAAAAGTGATATTCTCTATAAAACAAAGGACTAAGAAGGTTATTAATGCCAAGAATAGATGAGATGTCTTCTTAAAATATATAAAAAATAGCAGGTAGATGTTGATGAAGACCAATCTGCACTTGCGTTTGGAATGTTTTTGGACATGACAATGACCATAAGAAAGAGCTTTATTGATTATTCAGTCGTCATTACAAGTCATACAATAAATTACAATCACACAAAGCATGACAGTACAGTATACAGCACAGGTTCTCTAAGCTACACACTATACCACATGCTACACTAACACTCCGCTCCATCACAATGACCATAAGAAGTCAAAACATCACCACGTAAGTCTCATGGGATTCTGTTTCTCCAGAAACTGGTAGGGGGATTCTTAAAGAGGTACTCTACTCCTAGACATCCCCCTGCTGCACCCGGCGTTCGTTTAGAGCGTCGTGTGCAGTGCCGGAGGCCGCCCGCTTGTGACGTCACGGCCATGCCCCCTCAATGCAAGTCTATGGGAGGGGGCGTGATGCCCCCTCCCATAGTCTTGCAGTCAGGGGGCGTGGCCATGATGTCACAAGCCTCCGCCCCGCATCGCCAGTCATCCAGCACAGAGCGAAGTTCGCTCTGTGCCCTGGATGTCTGGGGTGCCGCAGCCAAGATCATGGGGGTCCCTAGAGGCGGTACCCCCGTGATCAGACATCTTATCACCTATCCTTTGGGTTATATTGGGCATGTTGTATTTAAATTTTCTGACCCATAGGTTTTTTGGTAGATAAGCGTCTGGCAGTTACTTACCTCCCTCTTATTCAGAACACAGAAATGCTTGGACCACCCGGATGGTCACGTGTAAGGAGTGAACAATAGTGATAGCTGTCGAATAAACAAACAGTAATTGAAGATGACCTTTATAGGCCAGGCAATTCTTGGGAAAGTTATGCAAATTAGCTTACCTCCAGAAGGAAAAAACTGTCCCTCTAGTGCCACCTATGAGAGGCTCACATCCTATCCTACTGGTTTGTAGTTCATTGTACTGTCTGATTCCTATTAATAACCACTGCCAGTACAGTTGTAGGCAGATAGGCCCAGACTGTGAAAAGTCTTTAAATTTTTGCACAGCCCTCTGTTTTGAAACTTTTTCACCTTACCAGGTGGGCGGAGCTTAGGATAAAGGGAGTAGGAAAGGAGGCAGAGCCTCATGCAACACCAGATTTATCACAATTTATGCTACAGAGGTAACATAAATTGTTGCTAAAAGATGCAGTAGAAGTGAACACAATTCATCTCACCTCCTAGTGTTTTGGGCATGCGGATCTACATCGGCCTGGTATGAGGCACGCAAAGGCAAACAAAAGAAGATGGATCCAGTGCTCTTGGTAAAATTACTCTGGCTTTATTTCAAGCTTTAAGAGTAACATTACACAGTGCTGGGAAACAGAGAGCTCTGGACGGGTTTCGGGAGCATGCTGGGATCTTCTGGGGCTGTATATTGATAAGAAGGTTTTTCTTTATATTATAGGTCTGGTTCCAGTGGTATGCAAGTGATGGAGTCAAGAGGAGTTACCCCATCCATGTCATCTTCATCTTTAAAAGTATAATGCATATCTACCCACCCTGAGCCAATATCAATCCCATTGGGTCATAGTAATTGACAAACTTTGCTTGGTCCTGTCATCTGTGCTAATTAATCACAATAATATTTACATAATGGCTGGATCAGCATTTCCATCAGACCACAGTATACTGAATAAGTTTGATTCATAGGAAACCTTCACCGCCATCCATGGCTCTTTATCCTCCATTCCACTGAACCAACTTCAAAAATAAATATTTTTGACAGCAGATAACAAAATCTTATTAAATACATACAGTATATGGTTTTTGTAACCGCCCCAGTATGGTTAGTGTATTGATCAGTAGCGTCTAGTCTCTAATCTCAAAGGCCATTAGATCTGGTAACAGTAGGTAGAGTGGTAGCATGGTGGCAGTCTTACTGTGGTCTGGTGCCTGGGAGCACCCAAAGATTCCATTACCACAGAAACATGAAATAAGAAATATTTCACCAAGAATCCCCACTCATTTTACTTTCCCTGAGAGGACCCACTGATCTGAATCTCCTGCCAAGGGCTGGGGATTTAAATTTTTCCGCAAGCCCAGCACCCTAAGGCAGCAGCTGTCACGATGCCGGCTGGCAGGTGGTGGATCCTCTGTGCCAGAGAGGGATTGGCGTGGACCGTGCTAGAGGATCGGTTCTAAGTCACTACTGGTTTTCACCAGAGCCCGCCGCAAAGCGGGATGGTCTTGCTGCGGCGGTAGTGACCAGGTCGTATCCCCTAGCAACGGCTCAACCTCTCTGGCTGCTGAAGATAGGCGCGGTACAAGGGAGTAGACAGAAGCAAGGTCGGACGTAGCAGAAGGTCGGGGCAGGCAGCAAGGATCGTAGTCAGGGGCAACGGCAGAAGGTCTGGAATCACAGGCAAGGAACACACAAGGAACGCTTTCACTGGCACTAGGGCAACAAGATCCGGCGAGGGAGTGAAGGGGAAGTGAGGTGATATAGGGAAGTGCACAGGTGTAAACACTAATTGGAACCACTGCACCAATCAGCGGTGCAGTGGCCCTTTAAATCGCAAAGACCCGGCGCGCGCGCGCCCTAGGGAGCGGGGCCGCGCGCGCCGGGACAGAACTGACGGGGAGCGAGTAAGGTACGGGAGCCGGGGTGCGCATCGCGAGCGGGCGCTACCCGCATCGCGAATCGCATCCCGGCCGGAGGTGGTAACGCAGCGCCCCGGGTCCGTGGAACCGACCGGGGCGCTGCAGTGAGGGAAGTGTAGCGAGCGCTCCGGGGAGGAGCGGGGACCCGGAGCGCTCGGCGTAACAGTACCCCCCCCCTTGGGTCTCCCCCTCTTCTTGGGGCCTGAGAACCTGAGGATCAGACTTTTGTCCAGGATATTGTCCTCAGGTTCCCAGGACCTCTCTTCTGGACCACAACCCTCCCAATCCACTAAAAAAAAAGTTCTTCCCCTGACCTTTTTAGAGGCCAAAATCTCTTTGACAGAGAAGATGTCCGAGGAGCCGGAAACAGGAGTGGGAGGAACAGATTTAGGAGAAAAACGGTTGAGGATGAGAGGTTTAAGAAGAGAGACGTGAAAGGCATTAGGGATACGAAGAGAAGGAGGAAGAAGAAGCTTGTAAGAGACAGGATTAATTTGACACAAAACTTTAAAAGGACCAAGATAGCGTGGTCCCAACTTATAGCTCGGGACACGGAAACGGACATATTTAGCGGAGAGCCATACCTTGTCTCCAGGGGAAAAAATGGGAGGAGCTCTTCTTTTCTTATCTGCGAATCTCTTCATGCGAGAAGAAGCCTGTAAGAGAGAATTTTGGGTCTCTTTCCATATGGTGGAAAGATCACGAGAAATTTCATCCACAGCGGGCAGACCAGAGGGCAAGGGGGTAGGGAGGGGGGGAAGAGGGTGACGGCCGTACACCACGAAAAACGGAGATTTGGAGGAAGATTCAGAGATTCTGAAATTATACGAGAATTCGGCCCAAGGTAGAAGATCTGCCCAGTCATCCTGGCGGGAGGAAACAAAATGTCGTAAATAGTCACCCAAGATCTGGTTAATTCTCTCTACTTGTCCATTGGATTGAGGATGGTATGCAGAAGAAAAATTTAATTTAATCTTGAGTTGTTTACAGAGAGCCCTCCAGAATTTAGACACAAATTGGACGCCTCTATCCGAGACGATCTGTGTAGGCAACCCGTGAAGACGAAAAATGTGTACAAAAAATTGTTTAGCCAACTGAGGCGCTGAAGGAAGACCAGGAAGAGGGATGAAATGTGCCATTTTGGAGAATCGATCAACGACCACCCAAATAACAGTGTTGCCATGGGATGGGGGTAAGTCAGTAATAAAATCCATACCAATCAGAGACCAAGGTTGTTCGGGGACAGGTAGAGGATGAAGAAAACCAGCGGGCTTCTGGCGAGGAGTCTTATCCCGGGCACAGATAGTGCAGGCTCGCACAAAGTCCACCACATCAGTCTCTAGAGTCGGCCACCAATAGAAGCGAGAGATGAGTTGCACAGATTTCTTGATGCCCGCATGACCTGCGAGATGGGAGGAGTGACCCCATTTGAGGATCCCAAGGCGTTGGCGTGGAGAAACAAAGGTCTTTCCTGGAGGAGTTTGCCTGATGGAGGCTGGAGAAGTGGAAATCAGGCAGTCAGGAGGAATGATGTGTTGAGGAGAGAGTTCAATTTCAGAGGCATCTGAGGAACGAGAGAGAGCATCGGCCCTAATGTTCTTATCAGCAGGCCGAAAGTGAATTTCAAAATTAAATCGGGCAAAGAACAGAGACCACCTGGCCTGACGAGGATTCAGCCGTTGGGCAGACTGGAGGTAGGAGAGGTTCTTGTGATCGGTGTAAATAATAACTGGAAATCTTGATCCCTCCAGCAGATGCCTCCATTCCTCAAGTGCTAATTTAATGGCTAGAAGCTCTCGATCCCCGATGGAGTAGTTCCTCTCCGCCGGAGAGAAGGTCCTGGAAAAAAAACCACAAGTAACAGCATGCCCGGAAGAGTTTTTTTGTAGAAGGACAGCTCCAGCTCCCACTGAGGAGGCATCAACCTCCAATAGGAAGGGTTTAGATGGGTCAGGTCTGGAGAGCACGGGAGCCGAAGAAAAGGCAGACTTGAGTCGTTTAAAGGCGTCTTCCGCTTGAGGAGGCCAAGACTTGGGATCGGCATTTTTTTTTGTTAAAGCCACAATAGGAGCCACAATGGTAGAAAAATGTGGAATAAATTGCCTGTAATAATTGGCGAACCCCAAAAAACGTTGGATGGCACGGAGTCCGGAGGGGCGTGGCCAATCTAAGACGGCAGAGAGTTTATCTGGGTCCATTTGTAGTCCCTGGCCAGAGACCAAGTATCCTAGAAAAGGAAGAGATTGGCATTCAAACAGACATTTCTCTATTTTGGCATAGAGTTGATTATCACGAAGTCTCTGAAGAACCATACGGACATGCTGGCGGTGTTCTTCAAGATTGGCAGAAAAAATCAGGATATCGTCCAGATATACAACAACACAGGAGTATAGGAGATCACGAAAAATTTCATTAACAAAGTCTTGGAAGACGGCAGGGGCGTTGCATAGACCAAAGGGCATGACCAGATACTCAAAGTGTCCATCTCTGGTGTTAAATGCCGTTTTCCATTCATCCCCCTCTCTGATGCGGATGAGATTATAAGCACCTCTTAAGTCCAGTTTGGTAAAAATATGGGCACCTTGGAGACGATCAAAGAGTTCAGAGATGAGGGGTAGGGGGTAGCGGTTCTTAACCGTGATTTTATTAAGACCGCGGTAGTCAATGCAAGGACGTAGAGAGCCATCTTTTTTGGACACAAAGAAAAATCCGGCTCCGGCAGGAGAGGAGGATTTACGGATAAAGCCCTTTTTTAAATTTTCTTGGACGTATTCAGACATGGCAAGAGTCTCTGGGACGGACAGAGGATAGATTCTGCCCCGGGGTGGAGTAGTGCCCGGGAGGAGGTCAATGGGACAATCATAAGGCCTGTGAGGAGGTAGAGTCTCAGCTTGTTTTTTGCAAAAAACGTCCGCAAAGTCCATATAGGCCTTAGGGAGACCGGTTACATGAGGAAGCACAGGGACACGGCAAGGTTTACTGGGAACCGGTTTTAAGCAGTCCTTGGAACAAGAGGGCCCCCAACTCTTGATCTCCCCAGTGGACCAATCCAGGATTGGGGAATGGAGTTGAAGCCAGGGAAGTCCAAGAAGGATTTCAGAAGTGCAATTGGGGAGGACCAACAGTTCAATCCTCTCGTGATGAGATCCGATGCACATTAGAAGGGGCTCCGTGCGGAAACGTATAGTACAGTCCAATCTTTCATTGTTTACACAATTGATGTAGAGGGGTCTGGCGAGACTGGTCACCGGGATGTTGAACCTGTTGACGAGAGAGGCTAAGATAAAATTTCCTGCAGATCCAGAGTCCAAGAAGGCCACAGCAGAGAAGGAGAAGGCAGAGGCAGACATCCGCACAGGTACAGTAAGACGTGGAGAAGCAGAGTAGACATCAAGGACTGTCTCACTTTTGTGCGGAGTCAGCGGACGTCTTTCCAGGCGGGGAGGACGGATAGGACAATCCTTCAGGAAGTGTTCGGTACTAGCACAGTACAGGCAGAGATTCTCCATGCGGCGTCGTGTCCTCTCTTGGGGTGTCAGGCGAGACCGGTCGACCTGCATAGCCTCCACGGCGGGAGGCACAGGAACAGATTGCAGGGGACCAGAGGAGAGAGGAGCCGGGGAGAAGAAACGCCTCGAGCGAACAGAGTCCATATCCTGGCGGAGCTCCTGACGCCGTTCGGAAAAACGCATGTCAATGCGAGTGGCAAGATGGATGAGTTCATGTAGGTTAGCAGGGATTTCTCGTGCGGCCAGAACATCTTTAATGTTGCTGGATAGGCCTTTTTTAAAGGTCGCGCAGAGTGCCTCATTATTCCAGGATAATTCTGAAGCAAGGGTACGGAACTGTACGGCATACTCGCCAACGGAAGAATTACCCTGGACCAGGTTCAACAGGGCAGTCTCAGCAGAAGAGGCTCGGGCAGGTTCCTCAAAGACACTTCGAATTTCCGAGAAGAAGGAGTGTACAGAGGCAGTGACGGGGTCATTGCGGTCCCAGAGCGGTGTGGCCCAAGCCAGGGCTTTTCCAGACAGCAGGCTGACTACGAAAGCCACCTTAGACCTTTCAGTGGGGAACTGGTCCGACATCATCTCCAAGTGTAATGAACATTGGGAAAGAAAGCCACGGCAAAACTTAGAGTCCCCATCAAATTTATCCGGCAAGGATAGTCGTATTCCAGAAGCGGCCACTCGCTGCGGAGGAGGTACAGGAGCTGGCGGAGGAGATGATTGCTGGAGCTGTGGTAGTAACTGTTGTAGCATAACAGTCAGTTGAGACAGCTGTTGGCCTTGTTGCGCAATCTGTTGTGACTGCTGGGCGACCACCGTGGTGAGGTCAGCGACAACTGGCAGAGGAACTTCAGCGGGATCCATGGCCGGATCTACTGTCACGATGCCGGCTGGCAGGTGGTGGATCCTCTGTGCCAGAGAGGGATTGGCGTGGACCGTGCTAGAGGATCGGTTCTAAGTCACTACTGGTTTTCACCAGAGCCCGCCGCAAAGCGGGATGGTCTTGCTGCGGCGGTAGTGACCAGGTCGTATCCCCTAGCAACGGCTCAACCTCTCTGGCTGCTGAAGATAGGCGCGGTACAAGGGAGTAGACAGAAGCAAGGTCGGACGTAGCAGAAGGTCGGGGCAGGCAGCAAGGATCGTAGTCAGGGGCAACGGCAGAAGGTCTGGAATCACAGGCAAGGAACACACAAGGAACGCTTTCACTGGCACTAGGGCAACAAGATCCGGCGAGGGAGTGAAGGGGAAGTGAGGTGATATAGGGAAGTGCACAGGTGTAAACACTAATTGGAACCACTGCACCAATCAGCGGTGCAGTGGCCCTTTAAATCGCAAAGACCCGGCGCGCGCGCGCCCTAGGGAGCGGGGCCGCGCGCGCCGGGACAGAACTGACGGGGAGCGAGTAAGGTACGGGAGCCGGGGTGCGCATCGCGAGCGGGCGCTACCCGCATCGCGAATCGCATCCCGGCCGGAGGTGGTAACGCAGCGCCCCGGGTCCGTGGAACCGACCGGGGCGCTGCAGTGAGGGAAGTGTAGCGAGCGCTCCGGGGAGGAGCGGGGACCCGGAGCGCTCGGCGTAACAGCAGCCTAAGCTGCTTTATGGTAACGCCAGCCCTGCTGGTGATGGCATTTTCCATTTTGCCTTGCCAAGAGCTTGTCTCTTTGGCACAAGGGACAGACCTCCAATAACTGCAATGTATTAACAAGAAGGTCAGTTCCATGCCGCAGTAATAGTTTAGGGTTCATCTTATTATCATAAACATCCAAGCCCATCTACATTAACAGACTTATATCTGGTCTAAGAAAAGTAAATGACTATATGAGTAAGAATGAAGGAACATTTTCATTGCAGAGATCATTTTTTTCATGGAAGTATTTTACAAATAATTGAATTTTTATAATGAATCCATCATGGCGATCTATACCTGGAAGTGATTTCATTAAGTATGAGGTTAATTAATTGGATCTTACGCCGCCGTTGCCGCAGATGTCTAGACCATCGCTTTCTAGTTGTTAATCAATCAGGTGATTAGGTGTTCTGTCTCACTCCTCTTAATCTATAATCACAACTATGAATTAAACATGAGATCAGGGTGTCATAAAGAAGAAAAGGATAGATAAATAGAAATTTCATTTTGGATTTCATGGGCCTAGGTGTTCATCCAGGCCTTGGCTACATGGAGACTATTTGAAGCGCTACTCATTGACATATCCAGGATTTTTTTTTAAACACAGCTACTTTCTTCCACTAATAGTGCCATTCCTGTCCCCAGGTCAAGTGTGGTATTACAAATCTGCTCCCATTTCAATGGTAGAGCTGCAATACAATACACAAACTGAGGACAAGCGTAACACTGTTTTTAAAAGAAAGCAGCTATGTTTTTTCTAACCCTGGATATTCCCATTCTATGAAAGGGCTACTCCACCCCTAGACATCTTATCCCCTATCCAAAGGATAGGGGATAAGATGTCTGATCGCTTGGGTCCCGCCACTGGGGACCCCGCAATCTCCCTGCTGCATCCAGCGCTGGTTTAGAGCGACGGCTGCTCCCCGCTCGTAACATCACGGCCACACCCCCTCAATGCAAGTATCCCCCATAGACTTGCATTGAGGGGGCATGGCCGTGACCTCACAAGCGGGCGGGGCGTGACTGTGATGTCACAAGCCTCCTCCCCGCATCGACAGTCATCCGGCATGGAGCGAAGTTTGCTCCGTACATCAGATATCTGGCGTGCCGCAGCCGAGATCGTCGGGGTCCCCAGCGGCGGGACCCCCACGATCAGACATCTTATCCCCTATCCCTTGGTTAGGGGATAAGATGTTTAGGGGCACAGTACCCCTTTAAGTAAAGACCACAATTCACAAGGTTTAATCCAATGCATTGTATTCCTCTGGACTGCAAATCCATAGATAAAAACAATTATTAGTGCTACAAAAAAAGTCTCAGGCTGCGTTCACATATTGCAGTTGCATTGTGGCTGGGCTGTGGAACTCTGGTGGCACTGTCATGTCTGTCTCGGTCTGTGTTCACACACAGCTATTGGATTTGGTTGTGTTTGAACAGTTATATGTTCCCAGGTCAGGGAATAGTTAAAGCGTACCTGCCATAGTGCAAAAAAAAAGAAAAAAAGTGATATGTTACTCAGGACCCAATCCTGATCATGTACATATAATTTTTATGTGTCTTGGACCTATATATCCAGAGATATAAGCATTTATCTGCTGGTGAGTTACTTTTTAATTGTACAGGCTGGAGGGGGCGTGTCAGTCTGTCTCCCTCACAGGAGCAAGCCTGGGCAGTCAGCCAATCAGTACTCTCTACTCTGAAACCCTTTCATCTCTGGTTTTATGCTGTGTCATGTTACACAGAGAAAGATACTTGGAGCTTGCCTGCAGTAATCAGAAGACATTATGGTGAATTCATAACAGGATAACATGTATAAATATAAGAATATATCTTTATAAAATTAGTGCAAGGATTTTTTAGATAAAAGTACAGCATTTTTATGAATACATGTTCTATCTGTTTCTCCTAGTAAGGCTGGATGCTAATCAGCATAGCTGTCACTATGTGTGTAATTCATCTTTCACAGACTCCTTAATGTCTGATTAACTTCTTTGTCATTCAGGAGTCCGAGAAGTCTTTGACTATTTCAGCATGCTGGGAGTTGTAGTTTAGTAACAACTGAAGCTGCAATGTTTGTAAATAACTGTTAGAGCAGTGTTGCCTCCAGCTGTTGTAAAACTACAGCTCCCAGCATGTCCACACATCCTTTATCTGTTGTTTTGCATACACTCAATAGAAATCTCCTATACTGGATACCGGTATGTTTTTTGGCCGGTATCCAGTATGCAGTAAAATCTAGACTAGTCTGTCTGGCTAAGAGACAGGTGACCCCTAGTGGCGGCTATTTTGAGCTTGAATTTTAGGTGAAAATTTTAAAAAAATGTAACTGCAATATATGAAAAGTTTTTAACAATGACAGTGCCTCTTTAAAGCCTTTGGCTTTCTATCCAATAGCTCTTAGGCTAGGTTCAGACTACGAAATCTCTGGGCAGAAAATTTCCGCCCGGAGATTCCGAGTGCGGCCAGCGCCGGCTGAATCAGTCGGCGCTAGGACCGCGCGGACACTGCAGTCTCCAATAGATTGCAATGTGTTCTGCACGGATTTCCGTCTGAAGAAAGAGCAACCCCTTTCTTCAGGCGGAAATTTCTAAGCGGATTTTCCTGGAGGTTTTCTGATGGATTGTGATTATTCCTGTCTTGTGTTCAGTGTGAACAGTGTTCTATAACTAGGTCCTGTTGTATCGGTTTTCTGAGTTGTAGCTAGGCATCCCTGTTACCTATCCATGGGGACTCCTTGTCTACCGGAGGTTTTCAGAGGGATTGCGATTATTCCTGTCTTGTGTTCAGTGTGAACAGTGTTCTATAATTATATCCTGTTGTATCTGTTTTCTTAGTTGTAACTAGGCATCCCTGTTACCTATCCATTGGGACTCCTTATCTAATGGAGGTTTTCTGAGGGATTGCAATTATTCTTGTTTAGCAATAGATTCCATTTACCTTTTTATGTGGGCTCTGGGGAATTGAGAATGTATATAAGATATCTCCATGCTCCATCCTGGACTCTGGGAGATTGAGTTTTAGTGTCAAGACATTCCTGTGCCTACTGGAGGTTTTTTGGGGGATTGTATGTTCCAGTCTGTTTCTGGAGTCTTTGTTGACTCATTCGTTTCCTTGTCTGGTGTTTTGAACTAGATTTGTTTATTAGTTCTTGATTTCAGATCCTTGGAGTTTTTGTACATGCACTGATCATAGAGGACATGATCACTTAGCTAGTATTTTCCTCTGTGCTTTACCATTGGTCTATAGTGTCCTCTGTGCTGCCCACTGATCTGTGTCCTCTGAACTTAATAGTTCTATGCTCCTGTTTTGTTTCTGGATTGTGACGACTATTTATTTGTATGTGCTTTTAAGGCCACTGAACTTAAGCTCAGGGAGGGACCGGTGCCCAGTCGTCGATCCACCGTTTAGGGTGGATGGGCAAGTAGGCAGGGAGAGCGGTTTCAGGGTCAGTTAAGGGCTCACTCTCCCTGTCCCCTTGTCGGTTCCTGACAGGCACATCAAATTTTTCCGGAACTGCTAAAAAGTTGCCATTTTACTTTACTAAAAAGTTGTGATTTTTTTTAGGTAAAACTGCTTAATTCTTACCTTCATTTCAGAGAAGTAACAGAAAGTTAAAAGTCATTCTTAGTCAGTCGTATACATATATTTAGGTTTTTATGCAATGTATACAGTGATAAACTGTTTTAATTAAACAAAAGTCTGGTACTTTCTTAATAATGGCCATCAATATCTAATTGGTGGGGTCCAAAACCTGGTATCAATTGCTTCTCAGAATCACAGCACCCCCATACCTAGTAAAAAGAGCCAAGAGCAGACAGCTCCATACATTGTGTTGTGGTCATGCTGGAGTACTGCAATTCAGCTTCCATTCATTTCAATAAAGACCAAGCTGCAGTAACCCAGCATGTCCACTAACCAATGTATGGAGCTGTCTTCTGCCTCTTTTTACTGCTTATATGGGCATCAAGGCTCTAGTAAACATCTGACCAGTGGGGGTCCGTGTGTCCAACCCCTACTGATTAGATATTAAAGGGGTATTCTGGGCAAAAACATCTTATCCCCTATCAAAAGGATAGGGGATAAATGTCTGACCCCCCCCCCCCCCATGATCTCCTGCAGTAGCTGCGTCGGAAGTTTCGGAAACCTCAGGGCTTCCAAGACGGGGACGTCACGTCATGCCCCCTCCATTCATGTCTATGGGAGGGGACGTTGCAGCCGTTACGCCCCCTCCCATAGAAATTAATGAAGGGGGCGTGGCGTGACGTTACGTCCCCATCTCAGAAGCCGGGCGTTTTCCGAAACTTGAGATGCAGCTACGCATTGGATGCGGGCTGCTGCAGGGAGATCGTGGGGGGTCCCAGCGGCAGGCCCCCCGCGATCAGACTTCTTATCCCCTATCCTTTCGATACACTGCAAGGTAACAGTGCTGGAGTCCTAGGCTCAAATCCCACCAAGGACAACATCTACAAGGAGTTTATATGTTCTCCCCATTATTGTATGGGTTTCCTCCGGGTACTCCGGTTTCCCACCACACTCCAAAACATAAAGATAGGTTAATTAAGATTTAGAGACCCAATGAAGACAGGGAGCTATTTGAATGTAAAGTGCTGAGGAATATGTGAGCGCTATATAAATAAAGAATAATTATTATCCGGGTTGGGCAAAAGACGCAATTACCCTTTTTAGGGGCTTCAGTCAATATTGCTCACTGCTTTCCACGCGTTGGTACACTCAACTTTTCCAACCAAAGGGGTTTTCTTTGACTACAATTTTGATGAGCAATCCCTTGGATATGTCACCCATCTTGGACCATAAAGGGTCTAACTACCAGTACCCTTACCAACCAGGTTACCCAAGGTATCTTCATTGTTGTCTTTAATCCACCTCACTCAATTGTCTCCTCTAACCCAACTGCCTCCAGCGAGCGGCTTGGTCTCTTCATTCTTCACTGCCTGTGCCCACTGCTGCTCCCCACTCTGCATTCACTGTGTACTGTGCAGCCTTTCTCGTATAAGACAATAGGGAAAAAAACTGATACCGATACTGACCGATGTATGCCTTTATCAATTTAGCTAATTCTTAGCTTTCTCCCTTTACCATGAGAAGTTTTAGAAAGTATTAAAACTACGAACAAAACAGCATTTTGCATATACATCATGCAACATACCGACACGTTTCCAGCACTTATGTGCTCTTCATCATAGGCCACGATGACTAAGAGCATATAAGTGATGGAAACCTCTGTGTGATATATGTGCAAGATGCCATTTTGAAAACTTTCTAAGCAAAAAAATTGTTGCGGTCAGTTTGAGTCAATTGAGCTCTGGTTGGGCCATAATATGGACAGATAAATGTAGCAATATCACACTCATCTTGAACCGGCCTTACAGACATCTTCAGACCCGGGAATAGTGAAGAAGGACGAAAACATGCCATCTTTTCATTACCATGATAATGAAGGCTTACTATGGCTTTTGTTTTGTTTAATCGACATTTACGCACAGATACAGTGAGTGAAGTCGAGTCAGGGGGTCCCAAGTAAAGAGTCAATAAAGAAATTAAGATAATCGTTTATGCCAGATTCCATGTTCAATGGAAACAGTTTTTGTTCCTGGAGCAAGGATTCTACAGTTCCATCACTGGATTGTAGAAAAGTTCTCAGTGTGAGAGCGCAGCAATGAAACTGCTCGAGTGATCGGGGGAGGGGAAGGAGGGGGGCTCCGAAATTGCTGGAGACATTTCTGTAAGACACTTAACACTTCGCTTTACATAGCGAGACATCTTTGGGTAGGCACATATATTTTATTAATTGCTCGAAAGGCAATCATGGAGCCTTGGAGATGTTTTTTATTCCGTTGCGCCTTTGATATATTTCTGATATGGAACTTGACAATAGCAAACCGAGACGAACCAGAAAAAATAAAGTACACAAGGATGGAGAAACTTCAGCGCAGTTCTGACGGGTTGTGTTTTGCATGTAAAAGCAGTTTACCCTCATTATTAAAAAGTGGTTTCCCAAATGTCAGACTAGTGCCAAAGCCTTCTTCACGGCATTATGTAGATGGGGCATTAAGGAATTTATCTGAAATCCTCTTCAAAGAATAACGTTGTCAATCACTTGCTGCTGAAATTCCCTCAACTCGTTTTGCTATGTGGTAAATATCAATGCATTGTTCCAAGAAAACTGAATTTGTTGTGAGTTATGTCCTGCCAGACGAAGTGTCAACCCTACTCAGGATGAATCCTCTCCGGAGGGGCACACGATGTAATGTGAAAATAAATGAAGACCTTGTGCCCTGTTTTGTCTTTCCCACAAAACTAAATGTAAAGAAATCACATGTACTCTGCCTGACACGTGGCATCCTCTGCCCTGATAAGCCTTTTTTATTGTTTGAGCCCAATAATAGGTGAAGCTGACACAGGAACGGGGTTTGTATTTTGGATGCCTGATCACATACGTTTTCATTGAATGGATTGAATACCCAAAAATATTTATGACCCTGAGAGCTAGATAAAATGAGGGATTCCAAAATGGCGACCGGGAAGGAGACCAGCAGGCGTACCGGGAGGACTACCAGGAGAACTACCAGGAAGGGTACAAGAAGGGATACCAGGAGAAATACATGGAGGATTACCACTAGTGTTGAGTGCAAATATTTGAAATGTGAATTTTTACAGCAAATATTAGCACTTCGCGATTGCGCGAATATTTAGAATATAGCAATATAGATTTGTAATGCCGAATTTTGTTTTTTTCTTCTTCACAGTATACATCAAAACAATGATGTGTACTGTGTAAAAAAAAGTGATCATCCCTCCCTGCTTCCAGCTTTTAGTCCAAAGAAGGCTCCAATATTATTTACTGTGTGAGTCGGTGTAGAGCGTGAATATTTCATACATATACGAATATACAAATATTGGCGAATATCAGCACTTCCAGAGGTCACTGATCCCTTCCTCCTTTTTGGAGAAAGATATAATTGCGCATGCGCACTTTGCGACTTTCCTTACAAATTTTCGCATGAAAAAAACGTTCATAGCGTTCGAGAACATAGGACAAATATTCTTCCATATAGTCGTGAAATATTGCAAATTTGAATATGACCCCTGCCACTCATCACTAGTTACCACGTGGGGTACCAGGTGTTTTACCAGGAGGGATACCAGGAGGGGTACAAGGAAGGAAACCAGGAGAGATATCAGGAGGTATACCATGAGGGGTACAAACTATCCAGGGCTTGGGTAGAAACTAAGGGGGGGAAGGAATTTATTATTTGTTTTACACTTCTTTTTTTGTGGTGAAAAGTTGCAAATGTTTGCACCATGGCAAATCTTGTTAAAAAAGTAGTAAATTCTTGTGCAATGGATTTAGCCTCATTCAAGAAAACAGTTAAAATGTCATGTGGCATTGTTAGCTTTTTTGGGGGGATTTATCAACTGTGAATTTTTTAAAAATCAATGCAAAATTTCTCCAAAAAAGCATACACCAGTCCAGATATGGCTTAACTTTTCGGTGTGTGTACAAATGGGTACATTTTGAGCAATGAGATAAAGTCATAAAGTTTTGTGCATTGAGCTAAACTTATCAAATGCCCTGCGACCATTTAATACATTTGGTGCGCGTACACTTTAGCACCACGTATGCTGTTGTATACAAGACACAATTGGGGAGATTTATCAAAACCAGTGCAGAGGAAAAGTTGCCCAGTTGCCCATAGCAACCAATCAGATTGGTTACCATGGGCACCTTTTCCTCTGGACAGGTTTTAAAGAGTACCTGTCATCAAAAAAAGTTTTTATATATTGTACATTAATATATCCCTATCAACTTCCTAAATGTGTGGTAAGCCTCTGGGGTAGGGGTAGTGTAGTCAGGGTATTGCTTCAGTATATCAGGGGTTAAGGTTAACCCTATTGTTCGTGACGCCAGGCTGTGGGCTAGTATGCTGAAGTAATTCTCCGGCCTTTCGCCGCCTTTCCCAGTAACCATAGGTGCATGCATAAAATGACTGAAGATCCACAAGGTAGTTGAACTTGGATAAACTTTACTTAAAGACTTACGATACATCCAATGAACAGTAACAGTCTTAGTAATACAGTCTCCATACACTTCAGTGACTGACAGTTGTTACGGACCTTGACTTTTGATATAAGTCTCTGAAGTTAGGGTAATTTGCGAAGATCCATATGGATTTAGGGGTTAGATGCGGTCCGGTGATCTTGCAGAGTGCTAAGGGATTGATTACACTCACAGTTTTGTAAAGATCAGCCGTCGCTGCAAGGCTCGGGCCTAACTCACTGATGACAGCAGCGCAGATCCTTCCCTGTCAACAGCCCAGGAGGAAAGAGAGAGAGTAATGGCTGCCGCTCCCTTATATGGGCAGGGCTGTTTTGGATTGGTCCAAGTCAGCTGTCACTCACCGTTACATAGCCTGATGGGCAAACACCTGACTTCCTCCAAAGGTCCTTGAACTACAAACCATAGAGTCTTTGGAACGCATCACGTGACCCGCATGTCCTGCAACGCTAACTAGGCAAGTACATTTACTATATAAATATATACATTCAATTTAGATAATTTTAACTACAAAAGGGGTGACAAGGGGCTAACTAAGGATGAGGACCCCACCTACACCTAGGGACTCTGACTTTGGGGACCTCACCACAAGGCAGCGGATGCAATCCGGTGCCGGGACACCACAAATGTATGTGATAAAAATTTTTTTTATTTCCATGTGTTATTTTTATTTGAAAAACCCACCACTAGGGGTCTCCCTACATAAACCAGCCTTATAGATTTCGGACTCATGGTGGCCTGGCATGAGTCCGAAATCTCAGACACGTGACTAGCACAGCGCTGCTTCCTTCTTGTCAATCATACAGACAGGAGCTAGCGCTGTGCGCTGCTGGGCTTACTGATTGGCTTACTGCTCGCTCCCCCGCCAGAGGAAAGGAGTTCTCCCGCCAGAGGAGATGAGTTCAGGGACCCCTATACCAATCACCGGCAAGTACGGGGGGTGGGGGGGACATGCCGACGGGAATCTGTAAGCTCTTGCCACCGGCAGTGAGAGAAGGCAGGGGATGCACACGCTGCCGGCAGTGAGAATGGGCAGGGGATGAACACGCTGCCGGAAGTGAGTACGGGCAGGGGATGGACATGCCGCCGGCAGTGAGTAAGAGCAGGGGGTGGATACGCAGTGGGCTCTGCTCAGCTAGTCAGTCACCTGCCCATCACTGCAGCTCAGGTCCAGGTGGCCCCCGGTGAAGGCACAGGATATTGGGGCACAGTGTGAGGGAAGCCCCTGTGGCAGGCAGCCCCTTACTTCATGTTGAGGAGAGTGTACCTGAGACAGCTTGGGGGACCTACAGGATCCTTTGTGTGTGCTGAGAGGAGGAGAGGGGGGGTTACCCAATCATAACATGACACCATGGAAGGGCAGAAGTGTTACTTGCAGGCTTCATCTGATGTCACACTTGCTGGGTAACACCCCCTTTAGCAAGAGAAAGATGACAGGCAGTGAGTAGGCTTTGAAAGAGAATTTTGAACGAAATACTGGGTGAAAATAAAAAAGAAAAACTGCAGCAGGCAGGTAATAAAGAGGGCAACATACCAGCAACATAATATAAAGCAGTAGAGATGGTGGAAGGTACTCTTTAATAAATATCCCCCAATATGTTGTAGAGCATGTAAATTAAGAAGTGGTGCTACCTCCGGGAACCAGATCACACATACAAGCTAACCAATGGTGGAAATAGAGGTGAAAAAACCCCAGAAAGGACCCTGGGTCTTCACGGCGAGGCTCACTAGTACTTGGGACAGTTGAACTTGGTTAGTGACCAAGAACGCGCTTTTAGGACAACAGTTTTTCTTCATCAATGTAACATTGTAATACTGGCAAAGAGACACTGGCCTTGCTGGTGTATCCCCCTGGTATTGTTGGTATTATTCTTCAATGACATGAAGTATCCAGTAAATGGCGGACTGCACAAGCAAATGAACTGAGCAGTGACTAAAGCTGGGGAAGGAGTAGCTTTGTGGACAGGTGCTCATAGCCATCTTGGATTTTTCAGTTCCAGCAGAGTAGGCAGAGAGAGAGGACACAGAGGGACTGCCTCAAATAGTGCCTACAGCACTGCAAGAGGAATCTGCTAACAAGTTGAACAAAATCCAGTGCTGTGCTTACCTGATTTACAGGCTGTGTTATCCTGAAACCCTTCTTCCCTGTCCAACAACAGGGTACCCTGAATTTGCAAACTAGTAAAAGACCTTGAAATCCATTGAAGCAGGCCGTTGTATGGACTCCATCTATTCAATGTGCACCAGCTAAAGGTACCTAATGGCCGGTAGGGAAGCATTCACTGTGAAGCAGGACATTGTATGGATAGTGTTGAGCGGCATAGGCCATATTCGAATTCGCGAATATTCGCGAATATATGGACGAATATTCGGCATATATTCGCGAATATTCGCATATTCGAAATATGTAGTATTAGAGCCTTCTTTACACCACACAAGCTGGAAGCAGAGAGGGATGATCACTGTGATGTGTACTGTAAAAAATAAAAATTAAAAAAAAGAATATTCGTAATTATGAATATATAGTGCTATATTCGCGAATATTCGCGAATTCGCGAATACGCGATATTCGCGAATAAAATTCGCATTGCGAATAAAATTCGCATTGCGAATATTCGCGCGCAACACTATTATGGACCCATCTATTCAATGTGCACCAGCTGAAGGTACCTATTGGCCGCTTGAGAAGAGATGTGCTTGTTGGTGGTTGAGGCCTATATACATATTGCATTTGTTTGATTTTCTGCTGTGCTATACCCAACTGTTTGTTATGCAATACAAAGTTAGTTCCAAGTTAGCTTTGTGTCAGTCTTATTATTCTCTTAACCCAAAATAAGGGAAGCCATGGCATTGGGTAAATTGCAGTTAAATTCTTCCTTATTGCAGCATAACAGGTGTACGAGGAACTGGACCGAGACGCCAACAAGCGCTGGTTTTGCATGCAGAGACGCTTTGTCAAGGCATGCTGGGAGTAGACGGAGCCCCGTCTAAATACTCCCACTGACCAATCACAATAGATCAATAAGACCAATTCATTCATTTTACAAAACAGAGTAAAAACAGACTAACCTTACATTATAGAAAGGGAGAGAGATCATTCCGGTCATTCAGACCTAGAGCACCCGTTGCTCCGGTCCAGATGATCCATTTGGCTTCTTCCTGAAGGAGTCTCGTATGTTGATCCAGACCCCCTTCTGTATGCATTATTCTTTGGAGACCTATAACTCTAAGTACATTGCTATTGCCATTATGTATCTCTGTCATATGAGAAATGAGGCGAGGGCAACCTTTTCCTGTCCTGATCGAGGCTAGATGTTCACGGAACCTATGAAATAAAGGGCGTATAGTTTTGCCAATGTAGAAAAAATGACAGGGACACAGCACTGAGTAAACAACAAAATCCAAACGGCATGTTATAAAGTCGGAAACAATGTGGTTAACACAGCCCAATTGGATCGAACCGGAGTCAATAAATTGCTTGCAAAAGGAGCAATGTTTGCATTTAAAGTTCACTTTCGGGAGACTCTTTTGTATCCAATTGGATTGATTCTGAGGGATACGGCTTTTCACTAGTTCGTCCCTAAGGTTACGGGTTCTACGAAATGAAATCAAGGGGGGTTCACTTGCAAGGGCTCGTAGGTCAGTGTCTGCTTGCACTATGTGCCAGTTCTTTATTATCGTTTGTTTGATGGTGTTGGCCATGTGACCATATTCAAAGGAGAAGACGGCTCGGGTTAATGTACCTTTTTTGCCCTCTCCTCGTTTGAAAATTAATTCGTCCCTATTCTTAGAGCTTGCCCTGGAGAAAGCATCTTGTATAAGTTGTTCGGTATACCCTCTGTCTCTTAATCTTTGCATTAGTTCACATGACTGTTGCACAGTGTTGCACAGAGTTATTGCGGCAAAGACGTAGAAATTGACTGTATGGAAGTGATTTAGACACATGGGTAGGATGAAAACTATCAAAATGTAAAAGTGAATTGGTAGCTATTTTCTTCCGGTAACCTTTGACCGAGATACTCTGAGGAGAAATAAGTAAGGTGACATCCAGAAACTGTAGCTCACTTTCCGAAAAATTTGAAGTGAATTGCATATTCACATTATTCAAATTAATATAGGTGACAAATTCATCAAACCTATTCTGTGGGCCGTCCCAAACGATCAGGCAATCGTCAATGTATCTTAACCAATGTTTTATGTAGGGTTTAAAGGGATTCCTGTCGGAGTAGATAAATTGCTCCTCCCAAAGTGCCAAAAATAGTATTGAATAAGTCGGTGCCACTGGCGTGCCCGTGCTTTGGGCTAACCAGTGGCACCCAAACTGAAACGCATTGTGCTCTAGCACATACATAAGTGCTTCACAGATAAAAATTAATGCATGCCTGGTCCTTGCCAGCTCTTTCCACACTTATTGAGTGTACTTTTGTAACTATTTTTACTCTGTTTTTGTAAAATGAATGAATTGTTCTTATTGATCTATTGTGATTGGTCAGTGGGAGTATTTAGACGGGGCTCCGTCTACTCCCAGCATGCCTTGACAAAGCGTCTCTGCATGCAAAACCAGCGCTTGTTGGCGTTTCGGTCCAGTTCCTCGTACACCTGTTATGCTGCAATAAAGAAGAATTTAACTGCAATTTACCTAGTGACGTGGCTTCCCTTCTTTTGTGATATATGGACTTCTCTCTCTTCCATTGAGCACGGGTATGTGGATTCAGCCTCTACATTGCCATCAGTCGTCCAGTTTGTATGTGACTGGTGCGGGTCTGTGCTTCTCCTTACCTGATTATTCTCTTAACCCTTTAAGGACCAGGACCCATTTTGGCCTTAAAGGGGTGAACAAACTGTTCCAAATGCTGGAGCCGGCGCCAGGAGCTTGTGACGTCATAGACCCGCCCCTTCATGATGTCACTCCCTCAAGTCTATGGGAGTGGGCTTGACGTGGAGCAGTGGAGTACCCCTTTAAGGACCAGGCCAATTTTATTTTTGCATTTTTCATTTTTTCCTCCTCGCCTTCTAAAAATCATAACTGTTATATTTCTATCCACAGACCCATATGCACGCTTGTTTTTTCCGTCACCAATTTTATTTTGTAATGACATCCCTTATTTTACCATAATATGTAAGGCACAACCAAAAAAATTATTATTTACGTGGGAAAATTTAAAAGAAAACCCAAATTTAGCAAATTTTGGAAGGTTTTGTTTTCACGCTGTATACTTTATGGTAAAAATGACATGTTTTCTTTATTCTGTGGGTCAATATGATTTTCTATAATTGTATCGCTTTCAAAAAATCTCAAACTATTTTAACAAAATTGCTATGTTTGAAATTGCCCTATTTTGACCATCTATAACCTTCTCATTTTTCCATATACAGGGCAGCATTAGGGCTAATTTTTTGCTCCATGATCTGTAGTTTTTATTGGTACCATGTTTGCTTAGGTTTTACTTTTGATGAATTTTTTATGATTTTTTTTGGAATAAAATGTGACAAAAAAGCATCAATTTTGGATTTTTTTACATTTATGCCATTCACCGTACAGGATAATTTTTGGCCAAAAAACACTGCGGTCAGTTGTTAGCTGTAAATCAATGATAAATCGCAAAATTCTTTTTCAACTTTGCGTTTTTCACTTTTTTTTTTTTTTTAATCCTTTTGGAGTTTTTTCAGCTCCTTGGCAGTTTTGCAAAATCGCAGCATGTTGAGCCTATGGCATTTTTTTCCCTGAAATCTTTGCGTTTTTCTACCATAAGTCTATAGAACGCCATGTGGGTTTTAACTTTGCAGGTGGTTTTTATTCTTTTTTGGACTTTAGTGATCCCAAAAAAGTGATGGAGATATCTTTTTTAATAACATTTTGTAGGGTACCAATAAAAATAAAATCATAAAAAAGATACAGTAGTGATGGAAAAAATTGTATTTAGCAAAATGTATCTTTTTTATAACAATTTTCATTAATTTTTGAACAGGGATCAATTTATGTGTGTAGACAAGGCACTAAAAATGTAGCAGACAATAAAAATGTAGTGTGTGTGTTTTTCACTTTTTTTTTTTTTTTTTTTTTACATTTTTTAGGTAGTACTAGCACTCCCAGCATGGAACACACTGTTCCATGATGGAAGTAGTAGTACCTGTACTAATTGACAGATCGCCGGGGTTCATTGCGATCCTCCTGTATAATGTATAGATGCGGCCGGCTGCTCTTCTATGGTCCCTGCACTGCTGTATATGTACACCTGTTCATATTTCCCGCAGAGAGCTGTGATTGGCCAGATGGTTCCAGCCAATCACAACTCTCTGTGGGGAAATATGAATAGGTGTACACATGTGTCAGTGCAGGGGACCAAAGAAGAGCGGCCGGATGCATCTATACATTATACAGGAGGATTACAGAGGGTGTCAGGAGTGACACCTGCTGTGATCTTTCCTTAACTGTAGGTACTACTGCTCCCAACATGGAGCACACTCTGCTCCATGCTGGGAGCTATAGTACCTGCATTAATAGACAGATCGCAACAGGTGTCAGAAGTTACACTCGCTGCCATCTGTCTATTAATGCAGGTACTACAGCTGCCAGCATGGAGCAGAGCGTGCTCCATGTTGGGAGCAGTAGTACCTGCAGATCATCCTATCTATTGCAGAGATGCGGAGCGGCTTTTTGCTGCACTCCGCTTCTCTGCACTATACTCTGGCCGGCCAGTGATATGAATAGAACATCACTCATTCACTTTTCCCTCTGAGAGCTGTGATTGGCTGCAACCCTCCGGTCAATCCCCACTCTGGGCAGAAAATATGAATGAGTGAATTTCTATTCTAGTACAGTGCAGAGATGCGAGTGCTGTATAGAGCCACTCCGCATCTCTGCTATAGATAGGACAATTGCATTGGGTGTCAGGAGTGATACCTGCTGTGATCTGTCTATTAGTACAGGTACTACTGCTCCCATCATGGAGCAGTCTGTTCCATGCTGGGTGTAGTAGTACTACCTAAAAAAATAGAGAAAAAAGAGAGACACACACTTTATAAAAAATTAATTACAATTTTGTTATAAAAAATGCAATTTCCACTCAAATGCAAAAACGCCAGAAAAAAACGTCAGATGCTAGAATTTGCTCTGGTGTTTTTTCTGGTGTTTTTTTCAGTGAAAAAAATGGAGGAAAAAAACCCAAGTGGAATCCTAGCCATCTTCTTCTCTGATCTGCTCGATCTCAAACCAGAGCAGAAGACACCTGGAGACGGACGGAGGCCGGTGAGGGGACCACCGTCCGTCATTATGGATGATCGGATTCCCGCGGCAGCGCTACGGGCGATCTGATCATCCATTTAAAGCACGGCACTGCCGCAGATTCTGTGATCTGTATTGATCACAGCATCTGAGGGGTTAATGCCGGACATCCGCGCAATCGCGGATGTCCGTCATTACCGGCGGGTCCCTGGCCGCTGATAGCAGCTGAGACCTGCCGCACATGGCACGAGCACCGGTCCGGTGGTCGCAGTCATGGCGGAGTGTAAATGTACGTCGTGGTGCGTTAAGTACCACGGCATCATGACGTACATTTATGTCAATTGTCATTAAGTGGTTAAAGATGTTTCCAACGAGACGCCACATCCATACCCAGGTAATCCACAGGGCGGAGGCACTGCAGCAAAAATGTATTCAGCTTCCAGGTAGCAGAGGCTCAGGATCCGGCTGCTGAGTGCAGAGAGGTAACAAGGGTAAGGGCCCAGAGGGATATAGGGGGGCACTCCCAAAACCCTGTTACACTGGATAAATTGTACTTTCATGCAACATATTTAAACACAATACTAAGACGTCGGTACAACTAGATCCGTGTTTCAAAGTTGACTCTGGGACAGAAAGTCTACAGAGCAGAGGAAATCTCCGTTCCTAGTCTTTCTAGCTGCGGGATAATTACATACCACGAAACAAAAACAACCGCAACTAAGCGAGGGGAGACTTGGAACCCAATCGTAAAACAAATTAGAATGTTTTTATTTCGGAAACATAACATTGAAAGACTCTGATGATGAAAGTTGAGACTTGCAGGAAATTCAATAATTGTATTTAGGACCTGAATATGTAATACACACTTCATGCTTTCATTTACGACACGAATGGATGTAAAACACAATGTACTTGTTGGGAAGGGAAAAAAAAGAATTACGCAGCATTGTTTGTACTGGAGGCTGGCGCATGTACAAAACAACAAATTAACATAGCTTTAAATGAGAACAATGGAGCCTGCAAATATTTGATGTAAAATGAAGTCAATAAAATCTACTTGGATTATTCATTAGCTTTTGTAAGTCACAAAATCTATGGGGAAAAAAAATTTCCTTACTATCCGCCAACCTATTCCATAATGTATCTAAGGAAATTTTGTGGCATGATCGGTTGCTATGAAAAACAATGGCCAAATGATTGTGTATCAAAGTTCTTCTTGGCTTTGTTGCTCATAACAACTATACATTCCAAAATTCATCTCCTTATAGGGTATGTGCGGCGCACTAAAGAATATCCGTCCGGAGTAATTTCAGGTGGAGATTCCAGTGGGGTCACCTATTGCCTTCAATGGAATTCTGCTGCATTGTGCACTTTGTGGAAATTCCTTCACGGAAAATCAAATTCTAGACTCTGCAAAAAAAAAAAAAAACATGTTCATTCTTTCGGTGGAATATCGCATGGACTGCATTGCTGTCAATGGGGACGGCACAGGTTTGCGCAGTTAAAGTGCCTATTGATTCAGTGACGTCATGACTCTGGCCTCGTGTGACATCACACGGGGGCAGAGTCGTGATGTCACGATACTCCGGCCCCGTGGTCACCACCTGGCTGTTTGTGAGCTGGCACCGCGGATTGCAGCTCAAACAGGTGGGTGGCGAATACAAGATTGTGGGGGTCCCCAGCGGCAGGACACCTGTGGTGAGACATCTTATCCCCTATCCTTTGGATAGGGGATAAGATGTCTCAGGGCCAGAGTACCGCTTTAAGGTGCTGGCCCCGAGCTGCTCAGAATTGCTTACATAGAGTCCCAAAAAGGGATTAAAAATTCAAAAACTACTGTTACAGCAATATCAATCACATTTTTAAAGGTCCCTTGTGCTGCTTTGAAAATACAATATGTGCCTAAGGGAAAGCTGGAGATACAGAGCGCAGTACCCAGGTATTTTCGGCTCCTCCATAAACAAATAATGTACTGTGTGCTGACCCACCGTTCCATTCAGCTGTCGGAGCACCATTCTATGGGAGACCATGGGTCCTAGAAGTCAGATTCCTCACCATCAGACACTAATCCCACATCCCGTGGAGAAGAAAGTGTGTCTAAGGGCTGTCCCCCATAAACTGATATTTACAGCTAATCTGCACTTGATTTCCATAATTTATGCCAATTTCTGGAGTAAATTACAGCAAAATGTGTAAGACAGTGGGAGATACCCCCCTCCCCCACCACCGCTACAACCATGTCCTCACCACCACCATTCCCCCCCCTTTACCACCACTATACCCCACCATCACCCCCACAACCAACATACAAACCACCATATAGACTATGGGAATAAACAGTGAAGGAGTTTAAAGGGGTACTCCGCTGCCCTGCTTCCGGAGCTCCGCTCCCCAGCATCCGGAAGTTTATTGTTCCGAATGCAGTGTGCGGGCTTCCGTGTTCAGGGCTGCCCCTCGTGACGTCACGCCCGCCCCCTCAACAAAAGTCTATGGGAAGGGGGCTCAACTTTCGTTGAGGGGGGGCAGGCGTGACATCATGAGGGGGCGGGCATGACATCACGAGGGGCGGCCCTGAACATGGAAGCCCGCTTACTGCGTTCGGAACAATAAATTTCCAGATGCTGGGAGCGGAGTTCCGGAAGCAGGGCAGCAGAGTACCCCTTTAAGCATGCATGGGATAGGCATAAGGCTATCCTTCATATAAGATAGGATCAGGGACTATTCATAGTATTCAGGATATTGGGCAGACTAGATGTTTTCTGCTTTATTTTCGGAATATACTAACTGAGCGCACAGGCGTATGGGGTAAGTGGTCATCCAGGGATATTCTTCATGGCAGCTGCATTCAATCAGCGGATCTGCACTTTGACAAGAAAACCCTTCAATGCTATATACACGTATGAGTGAGTGCGTATACTGATATCATATTCCAGGACTGTAGAATATTTATTCATTGTTATATCAGTGGAGAACTATGCGAGGTGAGGCAAGAAATATTTACGGATCTGGATATAATCCTCCAGCTTTCATTGTTTTTCTTTCCTCTTGATATTTGCTATTTGGAAATAACGAAGACTTAGGTTACTATATAATATTTGTTCGAAAAGCAAGATGATAGAACATAGAGTCAAATGCTGAAACGGCGATAGACAAATAATAGGGGAGCACCCTGCTTCTCTTTTACACCTCATATATTGGTGGTTGTATATATTTTGACAGCTCTCTTACTTCTATAAGAGGCACATTTAGCTGTTTGCAGTGAAATCAAATCTGCATCTCGGGTCCAGATGTCTTCTCCCTTCTATCCAAAATCTTAGAGTGTCCATCAGTTATATTTTCCTTCTTCTCTTGCTTTCTCAAACTCAACATAACAAAAACTGAATTCATCACTTTTTCCCCATCTCGCTTTTCCAACCCAGTACCCCCACCGATCTATTATTCACAGTCAATGGCTTCACTCTCTCCGCAGTCCCACCTGTTCGCTGCTTTGGGGTTCTGAGCCGTCTTCCAAACTACACATCCAGACCCTCACCACCAACTGCCGCCTTTACCTCAAAAACATTTCTCAAATCTGCTCATTTCTCAACTTTGAATTAAAGGGGCACTCCGGCCCTAAGACATCTTATCCCCTATCCAAAGGATAGGGGATGAGATGTCTGATCGTGGTGGTGGTGTCCCGCCGCTGGGGACCCCAGCAATCTATCATGCAGCACCCACCTGTGGGAGCTGCACGCAGCACTGCAGCTTCCAAATCTGCTGGGTCACAACTACGGGGCCGGAGTATCGTAATGTCACGACTCCGCCACCGTGTGACGTCACGCCCCACCCCCACAATGCAAGTCTATGGGAGGGGGCATGACGGCTGGTGGGACCCCCGAGATCAGACATCTTATCCCTCTCCTTTGGATAGGGCATAAGATGTTTTAGGGCTGGAGTACCCCTTTAAAGTACCCCTTATCCCCGCTGTGGCATCCCAGACATCCGGTGCACGGAGCGAACTATGACTTCCAATGTAGTTTTCATAGGCGTTTTCACATTCCGTTTGAGAACAATAGGAGCAGTTTGAGGGTGGATTCGATAAGAACTGCAATGTGGGATACTAGTGAAAATTCATTCTACGAATGGGTCATTTGGCTATGGAAAGGGAAGCAGAGGATTTGGTTCTCACAAAATCCGGTTTCAGTCTCTATGATGCTGGACCATGAAACGAAACAATGCAAAAATGTAGACTATTCAAGTAGATAAAATAATGATTGACTGACACTTCGGGGAAATGCAAGTGCAGATCTCACTTTTGGCCCTAACGGCCACTTTGCCCCATGCAAGTGATAATCTCATTTCTAAACCTAACTGGCACTTTGGGGTCATGCAAGCTCAGGACTTACATCTAGCCCTGACTGGCCCTTTGGGGGTCATACACATGCAAACCTCACATCTATCCCTGACTAAAACTTTGAGGCCATACAAGTAGAGAGCTCACTTCAAGTCCTGACTGGCACTTTGGGCTCATACAATCGCTGAACTCACTTTCAGCCCTGACCGGCACTTTGGGGCTGTACAAGTTCATAGCTCACTTCTAGCCCTGACTGCCACTTGTTTGATACACTTGTACTCATTTGTGTTCTTTTGATAGAATATTATTTAATACACCCTATATCCAAAAGCAGAAGAACAGAAAAAAGAACGGTCTGGGAGGCGCTGCTTGCGTAATGGATAAGAAAGGACCAAGGCTCGCACAGGACAGCATATTTTTTTATTTTTCACAATAAGAACTAAAAAATGTGTTGTACTGTACGAGCCTTGGTCCTTTCTTGTCCATTACGCAACCAGCGCCTCCTAGACCGTTCTTTTTTCTGTTCTTCCGCTATTGTCTGCCCGCTCCATTCAGGAGAGGATATTGGTCAGAATGCAGCAGCTTTCATCCACTTCATTATTTAGTTACTTGTAACTGATGTTACACTCAACTATACGTTTACCCATCAGGTCAGTACATCACTTTGGTGTGGTGGAGGGTAGACGCCAACTGATATACTACACTAAGGAAGCGCCCCCCTGTTCTTTTTCTCCTCCATGTTCCTCTATATCCAAAAGGCGTTTGTTCACATATTTTCCTTATTTTTCAAAAGGAAAATGCAAAGCACTCCCTCACCCCTACCCCATCCCACTCAGCTAGCACAGCATGAATGCTGGAATTTGTAGTGCGGAATCTTCCACTTGAACATCTGTTCGGAGCATCAAAAAAGAATCGACAAAATTGTGCAATGGTAGAAAAAAACAACAGCGATAAAATTTACGAATGTCCTTTTGTAGCAGATTCTTAGGTGTAAATGTTTGTTCTTTCATTCGGATCCTTACGCTACCGTATCCTCACGAATGTCTGGATCTGCCAGCTCTGCCTGAAATGCCGCTTTGTGATCTGGTGGAATTTGTCTGAAACCTGAAACTCGTTTCATTACATTTTGGCACAGACTCGGCTCCCTTTGGTCTTGACCCTGAATAAATTGCCCGACTACTACCAAGTTCGCTTCCACAAGACATTTGTGCACTAGCACATTCCTTTCTATCCCCCACCGAGATCTCTATTGGATCAAACTTTACCTACTGATGATCTTCACAGTAATTTGCCTTAATGCTATTCTCGCTGCTGCCAGGAACTAACTCTCTCCTTGTGCTGCGGAGTCGCTCCATCTGCTCTCCGTGTTAACAAAGACTGCATTGTGACCCCTTCAGCTGAATGTAACGTGCGCAAAGCTTTCTAGAAAAGGATCAGATATGTTTTTTTAATTAAAAAATGAAATATGCCGGCAATGTTTTTATTTACTCTATCAATCTATCGGTTTCGCGGCGAGGGGTTGGCTGGGGTGATCGGATTTCAGCAAGCGTGGGAGAAATGGCCAAGGCAAAGTACAATCGAAATGATAACTAGTGTTGCTCGCGAATATTCGCAATTCGAATATTATTCGCGAATATCGCATATTCGCGAATTCGCGAATTTTGCGAATATAGCGCTATATATTCGTAATTACGAATATTCGTTTTTTTTTTTTTTTTTTTTTTTTTTTCTTCACAGTACACATCACAGTGATCACCCCTCTCTGCTTCCAGCTTGTGTGGTGTAAAGAAGGCTCTAATACTACTGTGTGAGACTGGCGAGCGAAAATTCGTATATGCGAATTTTACCTTATGCTAATTTTCACATCTGTAAATTTTCGCATATGCGAATATTCGCATATGCGAAAATAAAACGAGGATATAACGAATATGCGAATATTCGCGAATATATGACGAATATTCGTCCATATATTCGCGAATATTCGCGAATTCGAATATGGCCTATGCCGCTCAACACTAATGATAACATTGCCCAATAAAAAGTGATAGCAGAGGCGAAATACTGTACTTACTGTTCAGTTTTAACTTTTGTGCGTTTTGTGCATTGAAAATATTTTTAGACAACAAGAAATACTGAAATACATTGGAAAAAGAAGTTTTCTCTTCATTGTGTTTTAGGGTAAATGTTGAAAATGTTTTCGAAAATGATAATGGTCAAATGCTAATTTGACACAAATACTATTTATTGGTATATACTGTATCAAGAGCTATCAGTCTTAAAGGTATATATAGAGCATTATTAGGCTTTGTTCACACTAGCAGTATGACATCCATTGGATCTAAGTGGTGAATGGCAGGAGTGTTTTACCCTCCTTATCAAAATTTAAAGGGGTTGCCGGGCAGAGACATCTTATCATTAGTGTTGAGCGGCATAGGCCATATTCGAATTCGCGAATATTCGCGAATATATGGATGAATATTCGTCATATATTCGCAAATATTCGCATATTCGTTATATCCCCGTACGTGCATGCGAAAATTTAGCATATGTGGAAATTCGCATATGCGAAAATTAGCATATGCTAAGCGGGCGCCCCCACGATCAGATATCTTATCCCCTATCCTATGGATAGGGCATAAGATGTCTATGGCCAGAATACCCCTTTAGCAGACTCCTAATAGTGTTGAGCGGCATAGGCTATATTCGAATTCGCGATATTTCGCGAATATATGGACGAATATTCGCCATATATTCGCTAAATTAGCATATTTGTAATATGCGCGTTTATTTTCGCATATACGATTATTCGCATATGCGAAAAGTAACATATACGAAAATTCGCGTATGAGAAAATCAGCATATGCGAAGATTAGTATGAGCAAAAGATTCGCATATGCGAAAAGTAGCATAAGCTAAATTCCACATGAGAAAATAAGTACATACGAAAATTAGCATATGCGAAAATTCGTGTATACAAAATTTCACATGTGAGAAAATTTGCATATGCGAAAATTAGCATAAGCAAAAATTCGTATATGCGAAAATTAGGATATGCGAAAATTTGAACGCCATTCTCACACAGTAGTATTAGAGCCTTCTTTACACCACACAAGCTGGAAGCAGAGAGGGATGATCACTGTGATGTTCACTGTGGAAAAAAAAAACAAAGACGAATATTCGTAATTACGAATATATAGTGCTATATTCGCGAATTCGTGAATAAAATTCGCGTTGTGAATATTCGCGAGCAGCACTAACTCCTAATAGAAGCTCATAGTACAAGTGTGAACAGAGCCCTAGTGTTCCAGCAGGAGGCTACATTACGCATGGGAGGTGTGGGTGTGGAGGGTGCAAACCCTAAAGCAGGGGGACACCACCAAGTAAGAAGTAATTATCACGGGATGGTATCACCCATAGGACACCTTGCTTGCTGCCCAGAACTTAAAACCGGCAAGGAGAACGAAAAACATAATCTTCATCGCAATGGGGGAGATTTATGAAAACCTGTCCAGAGGAAAAGTTGCTGAGTTGCCCATAGCAACCAATCAGATCGCTTCTTTCATTTTTGAAAAGGCCTCTGCAAAATGAAAGCAGCAATCTGATTGGTTGCTATGGGCAACTCAGCAACATTTCCTCCTGACAGGTTTTGATAAATCTCCCCCATTGTGTAATTGCCGGCAGGGAAGTAAAACCTCTGAGGGATCCACAGCGGTGGTGTTAAAATATACAAGTTCTTATGTATGTGGCCTATACTCTGCAAGTGTGTAGAAAATCTGTGTAAACCCCTAACACCACTGCGGCAGCTACTTCATGCTGACCTGTCACAATCAGTGCGCTGCAGATACTGTTTCCCAACCAGGGTGCCTCCAGCTGTTGCAAAAATACAACTCCCAGCATGCCCGGAATTGTAATTTTGCAACAGCTGGAGACACCATGGTTGGGAAACACTGTTCTGGGCAGACGTTCTGCAAACTGCGGGCACCAGCATAACATGACGGCGCTAAGACCGCTCGGAAGTGTGCTGTCTCAATAGACGGCAATGCATTTCCGTGCAGACTCATTGCAGAAACATTGTACATGCAGACATTTGTGGATGCCGAAATCAGGATTTTTGCACCAGAAACATGCCATTTGCACAGTACAGATAAATCCCGGAAATGCTGCCGTGTGAACATAGCCTAACACATTTTTTATAAAACACAATATTAAATGGGTTATCCAGGAAAAAACTTACATGTATATATATATATATATATATATATATATATATATATATATATATATATATATATATATATATATATATATATATATTTATAAAATGGCTCCAGAAAGTTAAACAGATTTGTAAATTACTTCTATTAAAAAATCTTAATTCTTTCAGTACTTATGAGCTGCTGAAGTTGAGTTGTTCTTTTCTGTCTAAGTGCTCTCTGATGACACATGTGTTTGGGTACCGCCCAGTTTAGAAGCAAATCCCCATAGCAAACCTCTTCTACTCTGTGCAGTTCCCGAGACAAGCAGAGATGTCAGCAGAGAGCACTGTTGCCAGACAGAAAACAACAACTCAACTTCAGCATCTGATAATTATTGAAAGGATTTTAACAGAAGTAATTTACAAATCTGTTTAACTTTCTGGAGCCACTTGATATAAAAAAAAAAAAAAAAAAAAAAGTTTTTTCCTGGAATACCCCTTTAATATTAAAAGGATACTATGAACATAACTAACGCAGGGGAAAGGAGGAAATGTTTATTACAGCCACCAATAATATTGTTGGTTCCCAGGTCCCCTGAATCATAATCTCCACCGTGGGTCAGGGACTGAACTGAAGAAAATGGGCACTTCCCATAGTTATTTATATAAGTGTCCACATAACGATGCCAGACTGCCCAACACTGCCCAGGGCACTTTTAGGAGCAACATCAAAAGGGCAGGGGCTCAAGCCCCCTTTCTAGTCTACCTGTTCCTGCGTAGTGTTGAGCAGCATAGGCCATATTCGAATTCGCGAATATTCGCGAATATATGGACGAATATTCGTCATATATTCGCGAATATTCGCATATCCGTTATAATCTCGTTTTATTTTCGCATATGCGAACATTCGTGTATGCGAAAATACACATATGCGAAAATTAGTATATGCTAATTTTCGTATATGCGAATTTTCGCACGCCAGTCTCGCACAGTAGTATTAGAGCCTTCTTTACACCACACAAGCTGGAAGCAGAGAGGGGTGATCACTGTGATATGTACTGTGAAGAAAAAAAAAAAAACGAATATTCGTAATTACGAATATATAGCGCTATATTCGTGAAATTCGAATTGCGAATATTCGCGAGCAACACTATTCCTGCATACCGCTATATCATATCATTACAGGCTCATCTCCAGACCAGGTCATACCGCGATACTGACAACTAGAGATGAGCGAACTTACAGTAAATTCGATTCGTCACGAACTTCTCGGCTCGGCAGTTGATGACTTTTCCTGCATAAATTAGTTCAGCTTTCAGGTGCTCCGGTGGGCTGGAGACTCTTTCCTAGGACTGTACCCACCTTTTACAGCCCACCGGAGCTCCTGAAAGCTGAACTAATTTATGCAGGAAAAGTCATCAACTGCCGAGCTGAGAAGTTCGTGACGAATCGAATTTACTGTAAGTTCGCTCATCTCTACTGACAACAATGCAGAAGTATACATAATCCGCAAGTGGTATTCATTTTACCTTTTGCCTTGACAGTGTTCACAAAAGAATAGGTTCACCCAAGGTTGGTGGCTGCTGAAGAAGACAAAGCTGCATTTTCATTTTCTGTACAATGGCGCATGTGAAAACTACAACGGCTTCATGTGCACCGTATGGTGTCTTGGGGAGTGATTTTTCTAGTAAATAGTATCTCCATATCATGCTATAGGGGCCCTTGTCCTGGTTGGTCCCATTTAGTGATGAGCGGCATCGGCGATATTCAAATTCGCGATATTTTGTGAATATATAGACGGATATTTATCCTATATTCAAAAATTTCGCGTATTTGTTATATTCGCATATTCGAGGAAGAAAACAGTGAGGGGGTGGGCAACTTTACTATTGGTTGCTAGGGATGTTGTTGATAACCTCTGACAAGTGTATTTGCATCATTCTAATTGGCCCACAAATGAAAAGAAGGAATATGCGAATGTGCGCATATGCAAATGTGGTGAGCTTGTGGGGGTGTCGGGTATGTGGGGTGTAGCTGTGCAGTGATGAAAGGGTGCTGGTTTAACCCTTCACTGTCGTGACGCCAGGGTGAGGGCTCCTCTGTATATGCTTGTCCTATCGCCATCTGTCCTAAGAGCGATAGGGAGGAATAATAAATGAATGTCCACAACCGGAGGTTTCAGAAAACTGTCGGAACTTTTACTGCAGGTTTTATGCAGAATTAAACAGGAACAGTCTTTGTACAATAAGTGTCTATGAGGATCCTGACAGTTGGTTGTAACCTTGTGAGTTTTAAGCTCAGGAGATTTATATGCGCTGTTCCGCTGGATTTAGGGGATTGAGTTTAGGTCCAGCAGTCACGCAGACTTTAGTAGGGAGTTGTATTGTAACTCACGATTTGGTAAGTTGCGTTATTATCAGGCTTCGGCCTGGTCTTGTCTTTGAAAGTTGCACGGATCTCTCCTCTCTGCTAGTCTGGAACCCAAGAGCGACAATTGTCTGGCAACTCCCTTATATGGACAGGGGCTGGCCTTGAGCTCATTGATCAATACCATCTGTCATTCACTTTACACAAGGAATTATGGTCTAAACATGTGAACACACACATGACCTAGGAAGGTCCTTTAACATACCTTAACCCCTTAAGGACTCAGCGTTTTTCCGTTTTTGCATTTTCATTCTTTCCTCATCACCTTCCAAAAATCATAACGCTTTAAATTTTGCACCTAAAAATCCATATTATGGCTAATTTTTTGTGCCACCAATTCTACTTTGCAGTGACATTAGTCATTTTACCAAAAAATCCACTGCGAAACGGAAAAAAAAATCATTGTGCGACAAAATTGAAGAAAAAATTAAATTTTGTTAATTTTGGGGGCCTCCATTTCTACGCAGCGCATTTTTCGGTAAAAATAACACCTTATATTTATTCTGTAGGTCCATACAGTTAAAATGATCCCCTACTTATATAGGTTGGATATTGTCGTATTTCGGAAAAAAATCATAACTACATGCAGGAAAATTTGTATGTTAAAAATTCTCATCCTCTAACCCCTATAACTTCTTTTTTCCACGTACGGGCCGGTATGAGGGATCATTTTTTGCGCCGTGTTCTGAAGTTTTTATCGGTACCATGTTTGTATTGATCGGACTTTTTGATCGCTTTTTATTCATTTTTTCATGAAATAAAAAGTGACCAAAAATACACTATTTTGGACTTTGGAATTTTTTTGCCGTTTTTGCCATTGACCGTGTGATTTAATTAACGATATATTTTTATAGTTCGGACATTTTCGCACCCGGCGATACCACATTTATTTTTATTTTTATTTACACAGTTTTTTTTTTTTTTATGGGAAAAGGGGGGTTAATTGACCTTTGTTAACTTTTTTTTTGCAGTGTTCTAGCTCCCATAGGGACCTATAACACTGCACACACTGATCTCCTATGCTGATCCCTGCAAAGCTTTGCAGAGATCAGTCAGATAAGCGGTCGGTTGCTCAAGCCTGTAGCTCAGGCTTGGAGCAATCAATCGACGATCGGATGCCACGGAGAGAGGTAAGGAGACCTCCGCCTGCATCCCAGCTGATCGGAACATCGCGATTTTATCGCGATGTCCCGATCAGCCCGACTGAGCTGCCGAGAACGGTTTACTTTCGTTTTCAGACGCGGCAATCAATTTTGATCGCCGCGTCTGAAGGGTTAATAGCGCGCCCCACTTCAATCAGTGCCGCGCGCTATTAGCCACGGGTCCCGGCTGTTGTTAGAGGCCGCGCGGCGTGGCCCCGCGTTATAGATCGTAGCGGACTCATGACGTAGCAGTACGTCCTGAGTCCTTAAGGGGTTAAGAGAATTAACATTAGTCACTAGTGTTGAGCGGCATAGGCCATATTCGAATTCACAATATTTCACGAATATATGGACGAGTATTCGTCATATATTCGAAAAATTAGCATATCAGCGTTTTATTTTCGCATTAACGAAAAATAGCTTAAGCAAAAAATCGCAAATGCAAAAATTTTAATAAGAAAAAAATCTCAAATGCGAAAATTCGCAACTGCGAAACTTTGTAAATGCAAAAATGAGCATATACGAAAATTAGTATATGCAAAAATTAGCATAAGCGAAAATTCGCAAATGCGAAAATTTGTATATGTAAAAATTAGCATAAGCGAAAAATTCGCAAATGCGAAAATTAGTATATGAAAAAAATAAATAGCATAAGCGAAAATTAGCATATGCGAAAATTAGCATAAGCGAAGATTCGCAAATGCGAAAATAAGCACCAGTCTCACACAGTAGTATTGCAGCCTTCTTTACACCACACAAGCTGGAAGCAGAGAGGGATGATCACTGTGATGTGTACTGTGAAGAAAAAAAAAACGAATATTCATAATTACCAATATATAGTGCAATATTCGCGAATAAAATTTGCATTGCGAATATTCGTGAGCAACACTATTAGTCACATGACTTAAGGTCCTGCGACACTATATACACAATTAAATATACATGCAAACATCACAAAATTGAAGAAGGAAGAGGTGACTAGGGGCTATCCCACCAGGAGGACCCCACTGGAACGAAGTAACTCTGACTTTGGGGACCACCATACAAGGAACATTATACCATACGGTACCGGGACACCACACAAACAAAAAGCAAATATTCGTAATTTCGAATATGTAGCGAATATATTGTCATTATTCGCGAATTTGTGATAAAAATTTGAAATGCGAATACTCGCGCCCAACACTAGTCCCATTCCTTTCTCTATTGTTATGAAACTCTGGACACAACTGGCCCACAGGATCTTATATGGCATACTACAGCATATCCTTTTGGCTGGGGCTACACGGTGACTATGGTTTCTGGCAATTTTTTTGTTGCATTCGCAGTGAAATGTGTGGTGACCCAGTACAGAGTCACGTACTCCTGCCCATCCTGTGTGGCAGATGCTGCTCGATGTCCGTCATGGGTCCCCTCTCCTCAGAACTCTTAATATTGCACTTACTAATGTCATGTTACATAATAGTTAATATAACGGATTTTATATGCACTGTTACCTTAAATCTATGTTGCTAAGGAACCTATGTTGTTAAGGGGAGTATGAAAGGGGAACAGGTGACTTATCCACCCAATGGGATCTCTCTAAACTGTTCCCCTTATATAGTAAGGTCAGGGTTTAGTTCTTAGTCTTTGCTGAGGTACAGTGAAGAGAAGTCTGAGGAGTGTGTCTGGCGTTCCTCAAGGAGGCCTGAGGCCTAGTCCAGCAACCACGCGTCTACTGCAAGTTAACCCCTGAACCGTGGGTAAAAGTCAAAGCCTGACGGTAGGAACTAAACATATTGGGGATTCTGCTGGAGTCCAGTCCAAGTAGTCAGTCAAGTCAGTCTGTTAACAAGCGTGGGCTGCATCTGTCAATATACTTACAACTAGAAGTCCCAACAAGCTGATAAGCTTCCCTAAGTTCACCCTACATCTCTTTACTGCTAATCTGAGCTGTATGGACTTTAACTCCTTGTCTACCTCAGTAAAGCAAGCCAGTTAACCGTAACCTTGCGTCGGAGTGATTATTTTCCTCGTGCCTGGCACAGGTGAAGCTGGTCTACCTCGGGTGGTGTACAGGTCAACCACGCCCTGGCATCACGAACAGGTTAATACACACATTACCCCCGTCCGACACCACAAATGTCTAGAATAAAACATACATAGAAAAAAGGGGGCTTCGTAGAAAATATCAAAATGGTTCTCCTAATGGTTCTCCCACTGCCCCAAATTTCGGAATATTTTGTTCCGAATGTCGGGTGAGGCTGTGGGGGTTGTAACGTCACACCCCCTCCCATAGACTTGCATTGTGGGGGGCATGGAGTACCCATTAAGGCATCTGATTTTGCCCTCTATGACAGAAAGGTCTGGGGTATATTACCCCTTTCTTTCCATGATCCATTGGTCAATATTTCCCTCCATTAATTTGCTGACCATGAAGTTCGCCCAAAAGTTCTGCACAGTTTCTTACCAATGGAGAAAGGACAAAGGACAAACCAGGAAAAGGGCCTCTTAGCAGCTGCATCATCTGCCCCTATGGTTCATATGCCCTTCTATTATATGGAGATACTTTTCTCTAGATACATTATATACAGTGCAAATTAATAGATGACATATAGACCAATAGGTCATGGAAAGAAAGGGGAAATATTCCCCAGATCTTTTTTTATCGGGGTTTCCTTTATCACATGCCAATATAGGTCCATTTTATGGTCTATATTAGCTATGGGGCCCACTTTCTTCTATATTGGGGAGATTTATCAAAACCTGTGCAGAGGAAAAGTTGCCCAGTTGCCCATAGCAACCAATCAGATCGCTTCTTTCATTTTTAAAAAGGCCTCTGCAAAATGAAAGAAGCGATCTGATTGGTTGCTATGGGCAACTGGGCAACTTTTCCTTTGCACAGGATTTTGATAAATCTCCCCCATTATGTTTTACCACAGGCAATTTACCTGTGAACACAACTCGAAAATTGCCAAAAATCATAGTCACTGTGTAGCCCTAATGTAGTCACCCTGTAGTCCCATATCTAAGGTTGCCACCTGGCCGGTATTTTACCAGCACAGATGGTATTTTGGCCACCCTGTCGGTATTTTTATACTAAAGGGGTACTCCGGTGGAATTTTTTTTTTATCAACTGATGCCAGAAAGTTAAACAGATTTGTAAATTACTTCTATTAAAAAATCTTAATCCTTCCAGTACTTATTAGCGGCTGTATACTACAGAGGAACTTCTTTTCTTTTTGGATTTATTTTCTGTCACGACCACAGTGCTCTCTGCTGACACCTCTGTCCATGTCAGGAACTGTCCAGAACAGAAGAAAATCCCCATAGCAAACATATCCTGCTTCAAACAGTTCCTAAAATGAACAGAGGTGTCGGCAGAGAGCACTGTGGTCAAGACAGAAAAGAAATCCAAAAAGAAAAGAATTTCCTCTGTAGTATACATCCACTAATAAATACTGGAAGGATTAAGAATTTATCATAGAAGTAATTTACAAATCTGTTTAACTTTCTGGCACCAGATGATAAAAAAAACAAAAAAAAAACGTTTTCCACCGGAGTACCCCTTTAAAAATACCGGCCAAGCAATGGCCACTATTTATCCAACCAATCCTCCAACTCCTTGAATGTTGCACCATAACCTATACCAGTGTTTCCCAACCAGAGGGCCTCCAGCTGCTGCAAAACTACAACTCCCAGCATGCCTGTTGGCTGTCCGAGCATGCTGGGAATTGTAGTTTTACAACTACTGGAGGCTCCCCTGGTTGGAAAACTCTGACCTATACTGTATACCACTATATAGTCTAACATGCTGGGAGTTGTAGTTTTCATTTGGGGCAGCTGCTGAGCCACAGGCTGTATCAGGGCATGCTGGGAATTGTAGTTAGTAACTAACTGCAAACTCCAGAATTTAATTTAAAAAAAGCGATTAAAAAGTCAAATCAAAACAAAAAAACTTATACTGTTAAAAACTACAGATCAGGGCGCAAAGAATGATCCCTCATAAAGGCCCGTATAAGGAGAAATAAAAAAGTTATAGGGATCAGAATAGGACAAAATTTCCCCCGCATATGTGTATCCTGTCATGTCACGCATATATAATTAATTATGCAAATTAACAGGGCTGGTATTTTTACTTTTAATTTTTTTTGCAAGAAAGGTGGCAACTAGAGATGAGCAAACTTACAGTAAATTCGATTCGTCACGAACTTCTCGGCTCGGCAGTTGATGTCTTTTCCTGCATAAATTAGTTCAGCTTTCAGGTGCTCCGGTGGGCTGGAAAAGGTGGATACAGACAGTCCTAGGAGACTCTTTCCTAGGACTGTATCCACCTTTTCCAGCCCACCGGAGCACCTGAAAGCTGAACTAATTTATGCAGGATAAGTCATCAACTGCCGAGCCGAGAAGTTCGTGACGAATCGAAATTACTGTAAGTTCGCTCAACTCTAGTGGCATCCCTACAATATCCCAAGGACATGCTGTAGTAGGCCATGTAAGGTCATGTGGGTCAGTTGTGTACCAATAGAGGAAGGAATGGGATCAACCAGGACAAGGGCCTCATAGCAGCCACATGATCCTCTATTCTGCTACGTTCGGCCCTTGTAAAATATAGAAATACTATTGACATTATCCACTGAGACAATATGCGGTGCACATGAGGCCCTTGTGGTCCTTCTATGCGCCATTGTACAGTAAATAGAAATGCAGCTTTGTTCTGCAGCAGCCAACAACCCTAGGTGAACCGGGTCTTTTGTGAACTCTACCGAGGTAAAATAGCGAAACGAAGGCCATTTGTGGGTTATGTATACTTCTGCCACGTCGCCGTCAGTACCGCAGTACGAGCGAACACAAGACGGCACACAGACGACAGCGATACAAGGATGTCAGGAGTGTCTGCACAATAAGACGCTGTCAGATCCCACTTGGCAGCCGAACAGCTGCTTATCATTGGCCTAATTGTCAAGTTAATGAGATCCTAATATGTAAGTTCATAAAGTATTCATGAGATGGAGCGTGCGGCGGTGAGTTCAGCCACAAAAAAGCTGCTGTTCTTCCCTCTCTCTAAGGCAAAAATAAAGCCTCCTAATCTGTGATGGGATCTGATGGGTCCATTACTTTTTATAAACACTGTATCAATCAATATAGTGCCATGAACTGACTGCCGGAAGGGTCTGGTCTACTAAAGCACGGGAAAAGTTAAATAAGAGGGTTCATTGTTGAAGTATGGCGGTGATTAGCTCACGGCTCAAGGCATTGAAGCAGTGTTTGCCAACCAGTGTGCCTCCAGCTGTCACAAAACTGCAACTCTCAGCATATCCGGGACGCCAAAGGCTGTCCTGCCCCTCTTTTAAAGGGGTATTGCCGGAAAAAACAACAACTTTTTTTATATATCTCAATTGTCTCCAGAAAATTAAACAGATTTGTAAATTACTTCTATTAAAAAATCTTAATTCTTTCAATAATTATCAGCTGCTGAAGTTGAGTTGTTGTATTCTGTCTGGCAACAGTGCTCTCTGCTGACATCTCTGCTTGTCTCGGGAACTGCACAGAGTGGAAGAGGTTTGCTATGGGGATTTGCTTCTAAACAAGGCGGTTCCCGATACATGTGTTATCAGAGAGCACTTAGACAGAAAAGAACAACTCAACTTCAGAAGCTCATAAGTACTGAAAGGATTAAGATTTTTTTAATAGAAGTAATTTACAAATCTGTTTAACTTTCTGGAGCCAGTTGATACATGAAAAAAAGTTTTTTTCCTGGATAACCCCTTTAAGTTTTCGAAGTAAAAACGAGAGTTGGTTGGTTGGATTTTTTTTTTTGGTCACAAATTCTGGCACACGAAGCGTGTAACACAATATGTGCACAAAATCTGAGAAAAACGGTTACTAAATAACTTTAGTAAATGACTCCTCTTTATAATCATGCTCCAATTTAGTAAAAATATTATAGAAAGCATCATGAAAAGTTATTATTATATTTTTATTGTACTTGAATACAGTTGTTTAGGTATTTTGCATGTTATTACTAAGCTAAAAATAATGACAAATAATAATACTAATAATAATAATAATAATAATAATAATAATAATAATAATAGTAATAACAAATACTAATTCTAATTCTTATAATAATAATTCCTTTTTTTTGTTTCCTTTCAGATTAATTAAACATAACTATACAATATATAATTCAATATGATAATCAAATAAAAATAGCCTAATAAGAGCAAGAGTAAAAACAATAATAATAATAATGATAATGATAATAATAATGCTGTTGTTGTTATACTATTTAGAGATGAGCGAAGTTACAGTGATTCGATTCGTCACGAACCTCGCGGCTCGACGGTTACTGACTTTATCCTGCATAAATTAGTTCAGCTTTCAGGTGCTCCGGTGGGCTGGAAAAGGTGGATACAGTCCTAGGAGAGAGTCTCCAGCCCACCGGAGCACCTGAAAGCTGAATTAATTTATGCAGGATAAAGTCAGCAGCTACCGAGCCGCGAGGTTCGTGACGAATCGAATTTACTGTAACTTCGCTCATCTCTAATTCTATTGTTATTTTATTATTAACATATCAAATTAACATAATAATGATATCTAAAAGTAATTAAAATATTATTGTTATTATCAATAATAATAATAATACTTTTTATTTATTTATGTTATTAAATGGGTACTCCGGCCCTGAGACATCTTATCCCCTATCCAAAGAATAAGGTTTAAGATGTCTCACTGCACGGGTCCCGCCACTGGGACCCCCGCAGTGTATTTGTATTTGCCACCGCCACTGGGACCCCCGCAGTGTATTTGTATTTGCCACCGCCACTGGTACCCCCGCAGTGTATTTGTATTTGCCACCCACCTGTTTGAGCTGCACGCTGCGGTGCCACCCACCTGTTTGAGCTGCATGCGACGTCACCCCCCCCCCGCCCCCGCTATGCAAGTCTATAGGAGGGCCGTCATGCCCCCTCGCATAGACTTGCATAGCAGGGGTGGGGGGGGGGGGGTAACGTCACATGGGGGCGGAGTCGTGACATCACGATACTCCGGCCCCGTAGTTTTGACCCGGCAGACTTGGAAGCTGCACCGCTGCATGCTAGATTGCGGGGGTCCCCAGTGGCGGGACCCCCGCAATCAGACATCTTATCCCCTATCCTTTGGATAGGGGATAAGATGTCTTAGGGCCGGAGTTCCCCTTTAAGTCAAAGTTGAGAAATGAGCAGATTTGAGAAATGTTTTTGAGGTAAAGGCGGCAGTCGGTGGTGAGGGTCTGGATGTGTAGTTTGGAAGACGGCTCAGAACCCCAAAGCAGCGGACAGGTGGGACTGCAGAGAGAGTGAAGCCATTGACTGTGAATAATAAATCGGTGGGGGGGTCACGCCCCCTCCCATAGACTTGCATAGCAGGGGGTGACGTCACACGGGGGCGGAGTTGTGACGTCACGATACTCCGGCCCTGTGGTCACCACCCGGCTGTTTGTGAGCTGGCACCGCGGCGTGCAGCGCAAACAGGTGGGTGGCAAATACAAGATTGCGGGGGCCCCCAGCGGCGGGACCCCCGCAGTGAGACATCTTATCCCCTATCCTTTGGATAGGGGATAAGATGTCTCAGGGCCGGAGTACCCCTTTAATTTAACTATTACATTATTATTATTATTATTATTTACTATTATAGCAGACATTTACTTACACAAAAGAAAGAAAGGCTAATAATATTTTTAAAAGCTATAAATGAGATGGGACATAACTCTCTTTCCAGACCACAGACACAATCCCTGCAGTTTTGTGGCCTGAAAACCGCAAAGTAAAAATTAGGAATAATGGAGATTTGATGAAGGTATCTCCGCCATCTCCTCTCTGGTGACTACATACGGCTTCTCTGGGCCAACACTGCACCCCTTTGGTTCCCGATGATGTGCACTATGTGAGGAGCGAGCATTAATAACCATCCTCTGTATATCACATTCCTTGATATGAAAACCTGCCAGACATCACATCACTGCTCCATTGTCATCAAGTTGCAATATTAATTCTCTCAGTTTCCTCAGTTCTCTGGATCAAAACAGACTATTTTCAACTTCTCCCAGGCAACAGAGAACTAAGACATTGGCTGAATTTCAAGATATGAGATTCCTTCCTGCTTCTTTCTCTAAAGAAAAGAGCTTCTCATAACCCGCATCCAGGTGCAGTCTTGGCAGAAAATCACAAATATCTGCTTTAAATATGTGGTGGCCCAGTACGGGAGGTGTTACCCCGTACCCTTGCTGCCCTGTCAGGCAGCTTCCTGCAGTGCCCCCCCATGTACGTATGTTTCACCCATTTGTTGTATTATAAAATATGTAAAGCGGTGTTATAACTTTAAGAAGGTTGTCATGTGAGTTGTCATGTGATTGTTACCCAGGAGGTATCAGTGACCAGATGACCCAAGGATGGCCAATGGGCTCCCTGCTAGTCTGCCCCATAAAAGCCCTGGGAGGAGCTAGCTCGCTCTCTTTCCCTGCTCTCTTGCTTCCCGCTGAGGTCCAGTGCAGTCGAGTCTTGGTGAGTGTCCAAAGTCATAGGAGGCATCAAGTCCAGTCTGCAGCCACAAGCAGCTACAAGTGAGCCAAAGTCTCAGTATTGTCAGTCATCAGTCAAGTCAGTCACAGTCATCATTTGTCAAGTCAACGTGGCCTGACCCCATCTACTACAAGACATCAAGCCCTTAAGGTCTCTGAGTCACTGGTCTCCGTGGTCCGTGGTCCCTGGCTGAACTGTATAGACGTTTCCACTTGTCTAACCTAAGTAAAGCTACCGTTGTTCCGTAACTTGGCGTCGGAGTCATTATTGCCCCCATGCCTAGCCCAGGATCCAGTGGTATACCTTAGGGTGGTATTGAGGATTAACCACACCCTGGCGTCACAAATTCAAGGGGTTAATGCCATCTGCCCCTAGGCAGATAAATGATTACATATTTTTCTTGAACAAGTGAAAATGAAGGACACTGCAGATCTACGGTTGGTGTCCCCTTCCCTGTTGATCATCACGGTCTGAAGTTACTTTAGATATTTATGCAACTTTCCATGAGTTTATGCAACTTTCCAAAGTTTGAGAAACTTATGGGCTTGTGAAGATTCCAGGACCTGTTTATATAGAGAGAACATCTGTGATACTGTATTTAAGACATTTTATTACATGCAGATTTATGAAATAGTAAAATCCTGATAATCTGTCATCCTCTGAATAGCCAATTATTCAGACATATCAAGAATTCTTGGCTAACATACATAGTAATAACCATACAAGTATGTACATGTAAGAATAGGAGAGAGAGAGCGATGAGATACCTGACAGATAGATAGACATGAGAGAGAGAGAGAGATGGATGGATAGATAGATGTAGTTAATATGAGATAAGCAGATAGATAAAAAAATATGACATAGATAGATGATTGATTGATTGATTGATATGAGATAGATACTATGAGATGGATAGATAGATAGATATGAGATAGATAATATGAGATAGATAGATAGATAGATTGATGATAGATAGATAGATAGATAGATAGATAGATGAAGAAAGAGCAGCACACCATCAGAGTAGATGAGGGTTGGTGCAATTCAGTGGGAGACCCTGGTCACAGAACTCCAGACTTCAAGAAGATAAAAGAACACTGCAGCACTCCAAGATGTGGCAAGAAAATGTGTAGAAAAGTGTTTATTCCATCAAAAATGCAGAAGGCAACGTTTCAGCTGCTAACATGCAGCTTTTCTCAAGCCATGTTAGCAGCTGAAACGTTGCTTTCTGCATTTTTGATGGAATAAACACTTTTTTACAAGTTTTTTTTTACCACATCTTGGAGTGCTGCAGTGTTCTTTTACCTTCTAGATAGATAGATAGATAGATATGGGCAACATCTGGCACTCAGCATCAATATTTATTCGCAGCCCAGGTATTGATTATGTGTTCACCTATTTTCTTTGCACCATCCACCGTAAGAATCAGTGGATAAAGTCATGTCAGACCCCTCATCTCCATAGGTAGGACCCCACTGCTGGGTTAATATGGACAATCTTTGTGCAGGATTTCCCAACCAATGCTTGTATGATTGTAGTTATATGGTGTCATGTATTTGAAACAAAAAAAACATAATAAAGAAAAGCATTCCAGGAATGACAATAATATTTCCACTGAAAACATCTTGTGTGACTTATTGTGATATCACTCTCGATCCTACAACACAAAATAATCCAGACCTGAATCGCACAATTATCTCAGGCCAGAGGAACATGTATATTATCTTATAGATAAGTTTGGCTATCCAGACAGTGGGATCAGGCTGTGTGCGGTTCACAATCCATACAGCGGTTAGGAGTTAGGATGTGTTGTGTACATTAAAGCTTAACCCTAAAGTCTTTGTGTGGGTGAACTCTAGGGGACAGCAAAACATTTTACCATTCAGTTTTATTATGGAATAAGGCTTCCTTCACACACTGATATTTTAATTTAATTTTAGTTTTTTATTTATTTATTGTTTGCTCTTTCTTTGCATTTAAAAACACCATGTATTTGTATATGTTCATGGATAATTTTGAGTTCATCTTCTCCCATACTACTTCCAGGTCTGTTCCCTTAGGACAAGGGATGCAACTTCAAGTGATATTGGACCCTTAAAGGAGGATTCCAGCCAAAATAACTTATCCCCTACCCACAGGATAAGGAATAAGTAGCTGATCACAGGGGGTCTGACCACTGGGACCATCCGCGATCTCCGGAACTGGATCCTGATTCTCTCAGTGAGGAGCAGATGTCATCTACAGGTAGACAGCAAACACTCCCTTAGTTTATAAGGGAGAGACGATGATGGCCGAGTGATGTACATTCTGCTTTCAGATTTTTAAATCTCTCTTTTTTTCTCCCCTTAAAGGGATACTCCAGCGCTAAGACATCTTATCCCCTATCCAAAGGATAGGGGATAAGATGCCTGATCGCGGGGGTACCGCAGCTGGGGACCCCCGTGATCTTGCATGCAGCATCCCATTACAATCAGTCACCGGAGCATGTTCGGTCCGGGTCTGATTACTGGCGATCACGGGGACGGAGCGTTGTGATGTCACAGCTCCGCCCCCGTGTGATGTCACGCTCTGCCCCCTCAATGTAAGCATATGGGAGGGGCTTACATTGAGGGGGCGGAGCATGACGTCACACAGGGGCGGAGCCATGACATCACAACGCTCCATCCCCGTGATCACCAGTAATCAGACCCGGAGCGAACAAGCTCCAGGGACTGATTCTAACGGGGTGCTGCATGCAAGATCAAGGGGGTTCCCAGCAGCGGGACCACCGCGATCAGGCATCTTATCCCCTATCCTTTGGATAGGGGATTAACCCCTTAACCCCTTAAGGACCAAGCCCATTTTGGCCTTAAAAGAGTACTCTGCTCCTAAACATCTTATAAAATGTCTGATCGCGGGGGTCCCGCCGCTGGGGACCCTCACGATCTCGGCAGTAGCACCCTGCTATCATCACTGCACACTCGCTCTGTGCGTAATGACGGGCGATACAGGGGCCGGAGCATTGTGACGTCATGACCCGCCCTCTCAATACAGATCTATGGGAGGGGGCATGGTGGCCGTATTGAGGGGGTAGTCAGTGACCTCAGCGGCGGGGACTTTCTAATTTACGTATATGGGGCTGTATGAGGGCTAATTTTTTGCGTCCTGATCTGTAGTTTTTTTGGTATATGTGACAATTCGATAAATTTTTTTTGGGAATATGATGCGACTAAAACACAGCAATTTTGGACTTTTTTTTTACGTTCATGCGGTTCACCGTATAGGATCATATACATTATATTTTATAGTTCGGACAGTTATGCACGTGGCAATACCAGATATGTTTATTAATTATTTAATTTTATTTATTTTTAGAAATAAAATGGAAGCAGGGGGCAATTAACATGTTTATTGGGGGAAGGGATTTGAAAAAAAATGTTAAACTTTTTTTAAACTTTTTTTTTTACACTTTTTGTCCCCATAGGGGACTATTTATAGCAATAATCAGATTGCTCATACTGTTCAGTGCTATGCATAGGCATAGCACGGATCTATATTAAAGGGGATCTTCTTCTCTGGTCTGTTCGATGTCAGAACAGAGAAGGAGACACTGGCAGACGGACGGAGGCAGGTGAGAGGACCTCCGTCCGCCATCTTGGATGATCGGACCTCTGCGGCAGCACCATTGTGAATCAGATGGGAAAATCCAGTGATCTGAGAGGTTTGGAGCCAGGCCTGGTCATTGGTGCTTCACTAGCCGAGGCTTGGGTTTTACTTGTACCATGCCTTGAAGAATAAGAAGGGTGTGAACATGGAAAAAAAGTTAAACATAACGGGACCTTGTGGACGGTAACAAATGATTGATTGAAGGGATGGAGGAGAATTTCAGGAATGGTTCTGATGAATTCATGGTGCACAATCAAAAAACAGTTGCAGCCAAATACAAGGCCAATGTCTGACTAATGTGTCTGGATGGGCTATAACAGCAGATGACCAGCTCCGGGGCTATTGTGTCTAAGGGTAACAGAGAGATGAGATTCCAGGGAACAAAAGAGCAAAAATTGTACCACTGAGCAGTGTAAACATCACCCAGTCAAAGTAATCCCGATTTTTGTTGCCCCATACTAATGTCATAATGTCATGGTCAGAATTTGGCACTAGAAGTATGAACGGGTAAGCCCTTCTTGTTAGATCTCAGCAGTTCAGATTGGTGGGAGAGGTATTATGGTGCAGGAAATGTTTTCCGTGCATCCTGAGTCTTCCGATACCAATGGATGGACATCTGGACAGTAGGATTTATTTAAGCATTGTGGCCCACCAAGTTCATCCCTTCATGCCAGCTGTTTTCCTATGATTAGAGGATGACCCTTTCAGCAGGAATATGCAGCATCAAGGGTTGTGTAGCCATGCATTGGTTCCAGAAACAGAAGAGTTTTTTCACAGTCCCAAGATATAAGTCCTATAGAGCATCTTTGGGATGAGGCAGAAAGGTTTGTTCAGAACCTGTCAGCGCCTCCATCTTACATACAGCAACTGCAAGAAGAGATCCTGTCCACATGGGTCAATATTTATTTAGAATCTCATTTTTCCATTTTTATCTCTAATCAAATCCTAATACCCGGCAGTGACAATGTAGTGACCCAGAGCCCACCACATGGAGGTGGCTGCATTTCAAGCTCCTCTTTAAGGGGTACTCCCCCCTAGACATCTTACCCCTTTTCCAAAGGATAGGGGATAAGATGTCTGATCGTGGGGGGCCCACCGCTGGGATCCCCGCGATCTCCCTGCAGCACCCGGCGTTCCTTTAATACGCTGGAAGCTGCACCGGAGGCTCGTGACGTCACAGCCACGTCCCTACCGGACGTCACTATCACGCCCCCTCAATGCAAGTCTATGGGAGGGGGTGTGGCCATGAGGTCAGCGCCGCATCGCTAGTCATCAGGCACGGAGTGAAGTTGGCTCCGTGCATCTGATTACTGCGGTGCCACAGCAGAGATTGCGGGTGTCCCAGTAGCGGGACCCCCGCGATCAGACACCTTATCCCCTATCCAAAGGTGTCTAGGGGCAGAGTACCCCTTTAAGCCTTACCCAACTAACCATATGTAGAGCTTGTGCACTGATTAAGCTTGAATAACACATCAAATTTAGCTAGTTCAAAACCAAACAACTACCAAATAGCTAACAATTCATCTTTATTACAAAAATTCCCTAAAATCCTATTACACTTATGACCTATAAACAATATACAAGAATCAGAAAACATATAGAGTCAGTATCTCCTATATAAAGAACCTTCAAGGCTCAATCCCCAAACTTCTTCCAACGTATTTCTCCGTATATCCAATAGAATTACAGTTCATCAGGGTTTTAACAGTGATACAGTGACAATAGTGGACATATAGTCATATAAGAGATTATTCCATTCTATAGGCCTTTAGATAATACATTAAGCAGCAAGACAAGAGCAAATATAGCACATACCAGACGAGACATAACTCTACATCAAATAATGATAATAATGCTTTTTAAAAATGCAAAGTAGATCAGTACAATCAGTAGATTATAGTCAGGCAGATCCTTGAAGACTGATGAACATCTTCAGAATGTGATCCTTATTCCCAATATTCGTATAGGAATAAGGATCACATTCTAAATATGTTCATCAATCTTCAAGGATCCGTCTGACTATAATCTACTGATGGAATCTTGCTTTTTTAAATAGCATTGCTATCATTGTTTGATGTAGAGTTATGTCTTGTCTGGTATGTGCTATATTTGCTCTTGTCTTGCTGCTTGATGTATTATCTAAAGGCCTATAGAATGGAATAATCTCTTATATGACTATATGTCCACTATTGTCACTGTATCACTGTTAAAAAAAAAAACCCTGATGAACCATAATTCTATTGGCTATACGGGGAAACGCGTCGGGAGAAGTTTGGGGATTGTCCTCTGAAGGTTCTCTATATAGGAGATCCTGTCTCTATGGGGGAGATTTATCAAAATCTGTCCAGAAAAAAAGTTGCCCAGTTGCCCATAGCAACCGATCAGATCGCTTCTTTCCTTTTTAACAAAGCCTCTGCAAAATGAAAGTAGCGAGCTGATTGGTTGCTATGGACAACTTTTCCTCTGGACAGGTTTTGATAAATCTCCCCCTATATGTTTACCGATTCTTGCATATTTCTATGGTTTATAGGTCATAATTGTAATAGGATCTTAGGGAATTTTTGTAATAAAGAAGAATTTTTAGCTATTTTGGTAATTGTTTGGTAGAGCTTGTCTGAGTGGTCTTCAGCAGGAAAGTTGGCAACAAATTGACCCTTATTGTCAAATTTGGGCAAGGCCTGTCTGGATAAGGGAGTAAATAGTATTTGGTGATGATGTGCCTCTTGACCACTCTATACTCTCACAGACAGCTCAGTCACAAGTTTCACAGTCCTCTCTACTCCATGGCATGGATATTTACTAAGAGACTACCCTGGCACTGTGTTATCAGGAAGGGAAAGTCTATGAGTTTTAACACATTGCAACCCAGTAGGGACTGTGATGGTGACATCTGGATTATCCCAGGAAATCAGTTCAATATAATTCTTAGCTTCAATGTATTATAGTGGTGACAGAACCATAACACTGTGGCTAGCTTTTAGTGAACTGGTATTTCCTGTTTGACTTTTCTTTTTTTTGATTACAAATCCCACAATTCCATTTTCCTCCCTCCCACACATCAGACACCCCATCCATTGAAACATAAATTAGCTGCATCCATTCAAAAGACCTGTGGTTTTCAATCAGGGTGCCTACAGCTGTTGCATTCGTTGCAGATTGATCTCTCACCAAGCGATCGCTCCACCCAGTGAAGCAGACAGGCTCCCTGTCATCAGATGACTAGTGAGTCAGGTCTCGGCCGCATTGCAACCTGGGAAAAATCTGAGAAAACTGTCATACACAGGTACAGACACTATATTATGAACTACACTAACTTTAACAGCCCCTTTAGCATAGTCAAATAAAAAAAAATCCTGGAATACCCCTTTAAGTTGCAATGCTGTGCCTTTCCATAGATTGGGCACCTTGCATCCGACCCATGTGATGCCGACGTGTACTGTTAATGGGAGCAGCGCACCCCATTCACTTCTGCTGGTATTCACTAGGGGTGACTCCATTTGGGACTTATGCGCTAATTAAAGCGCACTCAATACAGGGGCTGTTGCGCTTTTGAAATAGCGCACACATTTATTTATTTTATTTATTTATTTATATAGCGCCTACAGATTCCGCAGTGCTTACAATTATGGGGTACAAACAAAGACAAGTATCAGACATAAAATTACACAATAACTATTCAAACAAGAGGTGTGGGGATATATTGAGGATATGTTGGGGACACATCACTAAAGGAGTGACTAGGTCAGGGAGTAAATAGTATTTGGTGATGATGTGCCTCTTGACCACTCTATACTCTCACAGACAGCTCAGTCACAAGTTTCACAGTCCTCCGTACTCCATGGCATGGATATTTACTAAGAGACTACCCTGGCACTGTGTTATCAGGAAGGGAAAGTCTATTTTTAACACATTGCAACCCAGGAGGGACTGTGATGATGACATCTGGATTATCCCAGGAAATCATTTCAATATAATCCTTAGCTTCAATGTCTTATAGTGGTGACAGAAGATCTTGCCCAATCGGAACCAAACTTTCCATATGAGTTGCCTTTATGGGTGGGCAACTTTAGCCTAGTATTAGGATTCAATGAGAGAAAAAAGTAGAAAAATTTGCAACCCTACTGTAGACCAAGGTCAACACCAAGTAGAACCCATGACAAGATTAACTGCTGCAGTTCTACAGGCTAAAGGAGGTCCAACACACTACTCTCATAAAATGACTAATCACTAAATAAATAAAATAAAACAAAATTATAATATATATATATATATATATATATATATATATATATATATATATATATATATATCTTGGCCATATAGGGGCCACACATCAAATTTTTTCGGTAAATATAAGGGATTTACTCACCCATATCAAGGCAATGTTTCAGCCTTGTCACAGAGACAGGGCTGTACAGTTACATTGCCATGGGTGAATAAATCCCTTATATTCACTAGAATCTATGGAGTGTTGCAGCTTCTTCGGCTTCTAGCTACTGGGACCCTGGATCAAAGTCAAGTTCACCGGCACCCTTTAATGACCTGTATTCTGCTTAGAATATAAATATATCCATTGAAAAATTCTCAAAAATAAACCAAGAAGTCTGTGCATCCTTTGTTTCTGAGTAGTTTCCCCCTAATTTTCTTTCACGTGCAAAGGCGATTAGGAGTGAAATTAGGCCTTAAAATAATACAATGATAAATAAATTAAAAAAGTGTTCTGCCGAAGCGCAAAGTCCTGTAAATTACCTGTAAAGGCCCAAACATCAGGGAGTTAGAAATGATAAAATAGCTTTTTTTTCAGACATAAGTGAGAAACAACCAATAATATTTTTAAGCCCTGTATATTCCTAATAAAAGCTATTTTTATTATGATAATGAAGCACTTTTATGTCTGGGCCATAAAGTGGTCAGAGTGTTTCATTTTCTAAAAACCATTTCCTGGATCAAAATGCATAAACACATTACTAAAAAGTATGATAAAATATAAAAGTCTAGAGAAAACTGGCCTCAAAAGCTGGAAAATCATAAAAAAGGAAAAAAAATTAAAAAAAATTAAAAAGGCAAAAGTAAAGTTTACTACAGGAAGACAAGACCTAACAAACCTTTATCTGCAGGCAATATAACTCTATAATTGTACCCGTTCTGCTGCTAAAAGGCCAAGGGGCATAAAGCTAAGGTAGTGTTTATATTATTCTGTAATATACAATGTGTCTGGTTTAGGACCTGCCTCAGCTGTAAAGCCTGTCCTTGCTGGATACACAATGTTACCCAGCATTTGTCTCAGTACAATTCCATTAATTTGGTGTCTGGTGATCAAAATTAGTGATAAACAAACTGACAACACTACATAGAGTAGTAGAGACGCCTAATGACTGGAGTCCCTCTCCCTCTACATTAAAGGGGTTCTCCACCAAAAGGTGATTTTAGTACGTAGCTAGCAGACAGTAATGGACATGATTAGGAAGGATCTGCGCTTGTCTTGGGGCTAAATGGCTATGTTGTGATTGCCATAACACTGCGGCTAGCTTTTTGTGAACTGGTATTTCCTGTTTGACTTTTCTTTTTTTGACTACAAATCCCACAATTCCCTTTTCCTCCCTCCCACACATTAGCCACCCCATCCATTGAAACATAAATTAGCTGCATTCAGTCAAAAGACCTGTGGTTTTCAATCAGGGTGCCTACAGCTGTTGCATTAGTTGCAGATTGATCTCTCTCCCACCAAGAGATCCCTCCACCCATTGAAGCAGACAGGCTCCTTGTCATCAGATGACTAGTGAGTCAGGTCTCGACCGCATTGCAACCTGGGAAAAATCTGAGACAACAGTCATTTTGTATGCTGTTAAAAATAAATATTGGAGTGAAAATCACAGAAGAATTGTGAGAAAACCATCACACACAGGTACCCACACTATATTATGAACTACACTAACTTTACAGCCCCCGTAGCATAGTCAAATAAAAAAAAATTCCTGGAATACCCCTTTAAGTTGCAATGCTGTGCCTTTCCATAGATTGGGCACCTTGCATCCGACTCATGTGATGCCGACGTGTACTGTTAATGGGAGCAGCGTACCCCATTCACTTCTGCTGGTATTCACTAGGGGTGACTCCATTTGGAACTTATGCGCTAATTAAAGCGCACTCAATACAGGGGCTGTTGAGCTTTTGAAATAGCGCACACATCACTAAAGGAGTGACTAGGTCACTCCTTTCTCCCATAGAATTAAATGGGATCTGCTGCCCCCGTTAACAGTATACATCAGCATCTTGTTTTTGTCGAGATGCTGATGAATACGATTAAACAAAAACGTGGTGTTTCTACCCTAAACGCCACATTCACATGCTCTATACTTAAAGGGGTACTCCACTGGAAAAAATAAAACAATAAACTGGTGCCAGAAAATGAAACAGATTTGTAACTTACTTCTATTTACAAATCTGTATCCTTCCAGTACTTATCTGCTGTATGCACCACAGGAAGTTCTTTTCTTTTTGAATTTCCTTTCTGTCTGACCACAACGCTCTCTGCTGACATCTCTGTCCATTTTAGGAAGTGTCCAGAGTAGGAGCAAATCCCATTAGCAAACCTATCCTGCTTCAGACAGTTCCTAAAATGGACAGGTGTCAGCAGAGAGCACTGTTGTCAGACAGAAAGGAAATTCTAAAAGAAAAGAACTTCCTATGGAGCATTTGGCAGCTGATAAGTACTGGAAGGATTAAGATTTTTAAATAGAAGTAGTTTACAAATCTGTTTAATTTTCTGGCACCAGTTGATAAAAAAAAAAAAAAAAAATGTTTTCCAGGGGAGTACCCCTTTAAATAGCTGCTGTGTAATGCTGAATTTCTCCTGCGGTGGCACTGCACAGAAACTGAACACTTACTACCAAGCTTTCACACAGACTACAATTAACTTACAACGACTTACCAAAAATAATGAGCACATAATCATTAATATGCAAAGAGCAATGATGCTCCAATCGAAAACAAGGCTCTTAGTTTTCTTCAACTCTCTGTGAGACTAAAGAGGTTATACCCAATTCTAATTTTCTTGTATGACCTGTATAATTCACTATTCATAAAAGTTATAAAAAAAAAAAAAAAAAAAGAAAGGTTATTGTCAGATGACCAGTTTAAAGCACACCTGTCAGATCCCACACAAAAAAACCTAAATAACTGTTATATGTTACTCAGTACCTCATCCGGTTCATCTACAGGTAATTTTATGTATCTCTCACCCATATTTCACTAAAAAATAGCATATTACAGCTGCTCAATTACTTTTTCATCTTCTCAAAAGGAGGAGGCATTCCCTCTCTTGCCTGCACTGTGATGACTCGTCCCCCTCCCTCACTCTGCTGACTCACTACTCTAGGAGCCTGGCAGCCCTGCTCTGTAACCCTTTCGTCTCTGGATTTATGCTGTATGTACGTACACACACACACTTTTTATTGGAGACTGCCTGTACTCTACCACTAAAGACAATATGGTGAGTGTATAACTTACATCTTCCTAAATTACTGCAAAGGTTTAGTGCCAAAAGTACAGTGGATTTTTATGCACACATTTTATATATGTTCCTATGTCATTCATGTGTCTCAGTCTTTGCCAGTCCTGTAATGCTGGGACTTGTAGTTTTGGAATAGTTGGCGCTACAATGTTTTTATCACTCTTTTTTTACAGCAGTGTTGCCTTTAGCTGTGTGCCTACAACTTTTGCAAAACGACAACTCTCAGCATGCCCAGACATCCTTTGACTGTCCAGGCATGCTTGGAGTTGTAGTTTTGCAACAGCTGGAGAGCTGGAGGCACATGTTTGGTTAAACTCTGTGTCACAGCAGTGTTGCTGCAGGCTGTGTTCCTCCTGCAGCCTTGTCAATCAGCCATCTTGTGTCCATGACCCTTGGACACCCTCATGCTGCTGTGGGACTCAGTGTCCTAGGAAATATGGGGACCCCTAGTGGTGGGATTTTCAAAGGCTGTTTTCTTTAATAAAATTAAAAACAAAATGTTAAGCAATATTTTAGATAAACTTTTGTTTCACCAAGATGTACAACAAATAAAAAGTTTTTAGATCTGACAGTGCCCATTTAAATTTTGGTGTACCTCTTTCATGTGATGTTCCAGATATTCTCTCTTATCTGGTCATCCTAGCTGCCAGAATTAGTAAACACTTAAATTTAAACTTAAAATCCCCATAGGAAACATATGCTGCTTTGGACAGTTCCTAAAATGGACAGAGATGTCAGTAGAGAGCACTGTGGTCATGATGTCAGCAGAGAGCTCTGTGTTCCAAAAAGGAAAGAATTTCCTATGTAGTATTCAGCAGCTAATAAGTACTGGTAGGATTAAGATGTTTTAATAGAAGAAGTAATTTACAAATCTGTTTAAGTTTCTGGCACCAGTGGATTTAAAAAAAAAAAAAAAAAAAGTTTTCCACCGGAGTACCCCTTTAAACGTACACACAGGGCTTGGTTAAGATTGGTGAAAGCCTCTTAGATGTGACCCCCTATAGAACCCACATTTAGGAGAAGTGGCTTCACATTGGCCTCTACATTGACGTCTATTGGAGTTATGGAGACAGCCAAGCTAGTATCTCTTTAGACTAAAGGTGAAAATCTCTTGCATATGCATGAAAACTCATCTTTCTATATTGGTGACTGCCAAGGTGTACCAAGAAAACAATGGGTGTAGGGGATCAGGGCAACCAGTTTGGCCAGGGTGGTTGGGTATTGAAGGCTCCTCATGCCAATGGTGGTCACAGGTGCCCTAGGTACGGGAGACTAAGGGTTTTCACCCATCGTCTTTTACCCAAGATAACTCAGAAATGCCTGAATAAGCAAGACTCCACAAAAGAGGACGATTTGAGGATTTATATTTCCAGGTCATTCCTTCTTAATAGAGGGAAATGTTCTTCTATTGTTTCGGCAGTCCTCCAGTATCTGGCACAAAAGTGCTGATGGTTTCAGAAAGTAAAGTTTCAAAAGGAATGTAATCTCCCATTTCGAGCAGCTACACAAACAGAGTATGTTGGACATTTCTGTAGTATTAACATGCAAACACATCAAAGGCAAAATGTGATGAGCGTCTTATTTTTTATTTTCTAGCGTTGGAAAATATTTGTCAGTAGCTTTAGCTTGAAGTCGATAAATATTTAAGTAAAAAAAAACACAACTGGAAATTTTAATGACTTTGGTATATTTTCTGTTATTTTTTTCACTCACTTTTTGGAGTCAGAAAAAGCAGCGGGATCACTGGAGTTTAGGATAAGATGAATGCATTTTCTCCAACCACCTGGGTCTTAATGAAATATTCAGAATGGACATGCCATAGCATCGTGGTATAGAGTGTATGACATTCATACATCATTACACCGGCAACACAAAACCCACAAATTACAAAAACACTATAAATAATTTGTAGGAGGAAGTTGCTTTTGCAGTAGAAAGAATAATTGTAAAAACATCTTAGTTCATGGTAACCAAGAGTTACAATGTATTTAGGAAATAAACCATAACTCAAGAGTAGAGGCCACATCTCTATAACAATGCTCTTGAAAGAGTCTTCCACCTTCTTACTAACTGCAAATCCGGATTTGAGCCGAGCTGAGCAGTGCCCGCAGCTGACAGCCATGAGTACAGCTTAGCCCAGCAAGGAAAGAGTTAAAGGGGTATTCCAGGCCAAAACTTTTTTTTTTTATATATCAACTGGCTCCGGAAAGTTAAACAGATTTGTAAATTACTTCTCTAAAAAAAATATTAATCCTTCCAATAGTTATTAGTTTCTGAAGTTAGTTTTTTTGTTTTCTGTCTAACTGCTCTCTGATGACATCCCGGGAGCTGCGCAGTTCCTATGGGGATATTCTCCCATCATGCACAGCTCCCGGGACGTGACATCATCATTGAGCAGTTAGACAGAAAACTTCAGAAGCTAATAACTATTAGAAGGATTAAGATTTTTTAATAGAAGTAATTTACAAATCTGTTTAACTTTCCGGAGCCAGTTGATATATATAAAAAAAAGGTTTTGACTGGAATACCCCTTTAACCCCTTAAGGACACATGACGTACTGGAACGTCATGTGTCCACTCCCGATCTATAACGCGGGGCCACGGCGTGGCCCCGCGTCATAGCGGTTCGGGCCCGGCCTCTAACAACGGCCGGGACCCGTGGCTAATAGCGCGCGGCATTGATCGCTGTGCCGTGCGCTATTAACCCTTTAGACGCGGCGTTCAAAGTTGAACGCCGCGTCTAAAGTGAAACCGAAAGCATGCCGGCTAGCTCAGTGGGCTGTTCGGGATAGCCGCGGTGAAATCGCGGCATCCCGAACAGCTGACAGGACAGCGGGAGGGCCCCTACCTGCCTCCTCGCTGTCCGATCGCCGAATGACAGCTCAGTGCCTGAGATCCAGGCATGAGCAGTCATGCGGCAGAATCATCGATCACTGGTTTCTTATGAGAAACCAGTGATCAATGTAAAAGATCAGTGTGTGCAGTGTTATAGGTCCCTATGGGACCTATAACACTGCAAAAAAAAAGTGCAAAAAAAAAGTGAATAAACATCATTTAACCCCTTCCCTATTAAAAGTTTGAATCACCCCCCTTTTCCCATAAAAGAAAAAACACAGTGTAAATAAAAATAAAAATAAACATAAATGGTATCGCCGCGTGCGGAAATGTCCGAATTATAAAAATATATCGTTAATTAAACCGCACGGTCAATGGCGCAAAAAAATTCCAAAGTCCAAAATAGTGCATTTTTGGTCACTTTTTATATCATGAAAAAATGAATAAAAAGCGATCAATAAGTCCTATCAATGCAAAAACGGTACCGTTAAAAACTTCAGATCACGGCGCAAAAAATGAGCCCTCATACCGCCCCATACACGGAAAAATAAAAAAGTTATAGGGGTCAGAAGATGACAATTTTAAACGTATAAATTTTTCTGCATGAAGTTATGATTTTTTCCAGAAGTGCGACAAATTCAAACCTGTATAAGTAGGGTATCATTTTAATCATATGGACCTACAGAATAAAGGTAAGGTGTCATTTTTACCGAAAAATGTACTACGTAGAAACGGAAGCCCCCAAAAGTTACAAAATGGCGTTTTTTTTTTCAATTTTGTCTCACAATGATTTTTTTTCCCGTTTCACCGTAGATTTTTGGGCACAATGACTGACGTCATTACAAAGTAGAATTGGTGGTGCAAAAAATAAGCCATCATATGGATTTTTAGGTGCAAAATTGAAAGAGTTATGATTTTTTAAAGGCAAGGAGCAAAAAACGAAAATGCAAAAACGGAAAAAACCCCGGTCCTTAAGGGGTTAATTAGCACTAGTTGACTCCTTGGAGGAGTGGTATTCATTATGTAGCAATCTATATGGCTGTATAATGTATAGGGAAAAGAGTTCTACTTACTACCAATGTATAATGTGAACATACCATTTTTGCCAAGGTCTTCTCAAACAGCCTCCAGCTGTTGCTAAAGTACAATTCCCAACTTTCCCAGGGAGCCTTTGTAGATCCCTTCACTATATGTATTATGGCTGTATAATGTATACCCCCAAAGAGTTAACAGTGCTTATTAAAGGAGAACTCAGGAATATAAAAATTGTCGCCCATAGTGCCGGCAGTAAAAAAAATAAAGCTGTACATACCTTCCTCCACTCCCCCGGGGCCTTCATAGTGCCGGCACTATGGGCAACAATTTTTATATTTCGGAGTTCTCCTTTAACTCTTTCCTTGCTAGCCTGGCACATGGCCCTCTGGCCAGCAAGATGTTACAGCAAACCAGCAGATTCATCACAAATCGAACACTTTCAGAAAGTCCACTCATCTCTAGTCAGGAAGAGAAAGCTGACACAGCTCAGCTCAGCCCTTGCTATGGAGAGGAATGCAGGGGAAGTAAGCAGCACAACAGGGCTTTTATCTGGCCAGAAAATAGATAAAAATTAAGGGAACAGAATGCTAATTGCATTGTAACATCTATGAGTTGTTGCTTTTTATTTTTTACAGGTGACAGGTACGCTTTAAGTTCACAACTCCACAAATTAATACCAGAAGAGTTTCCTTTAAGAAACTAGAGAACTTTTTATTGTAATTTTTTTTTTTTTTGGAAGACTAAAGCATCTCCAGTCAAGAAGTAGATCAGTCCCGTCTAACTTAAAAATGAAAATGCAACAACCCAGTATATATAAAGCGTGAGATAGGAGGGAAAAAAAAAAAAAAAAGATATATCCAATTTGTTGCTGGGCTGTTATGGAACGCTTTCGTGCACCAGAAAAATACATCAGTGCTGTCAGATTATAGACAGCGCAGTTAGTGCTCAACACACAAGTTAAACATTCTCTCATTAACTGTCAGTCAAGATGCCATTCACCCGTAACAATGTGACAGTGCAGCTCTGCATTCACCAGGCAGCACTACTACAATGTGTACGAGCTCCAGTCTGTTTGCTCACATTCACAGCCTGTTCTATTCTTTTCAAATAGCAAAGATAAAGGGAAGGTACATGTGCCTGGTATGGCTGTGGGCCGCAACGACCTTCACATGTAGCTTTGTGTTCTGTTGTATTTAAGGACAAGCTCTGACAGGTAATGCATTGCAGACATGAACCAACATCTAAATGTGCCAGGTTTTAATTCTTTACCATTGTGTCTGGATTTAGCTCGTGATTGACATCACACACCATTCATTTATTTTTATTTTTTATGTACAGTGGTCCCCCGACATACGATGGCCCCCTCCTGCGCACAGCCCGGGACCCCCAGCATGGACATTGCAGCGCCGCTCGCACAGTTGGATGAGGACTGGCAGGACTTCTATGAGTTCCGTCCTCCGCTCCTAGGACTAAGAGTCACATGGATAAGGTGAACTCCAACTCCCCCGTACACACAATACACGCCACACATCAATGTTTCCCAAACAGTGTTCCTCCAGCAGTTGCAAAACTACAACTCCCAGATGCTCAGACAGTCAATGGCTATACAGGCATGCTGGGAGTTGTAGTTTTGCAACAGCTGGAGGCACACTGGTTTGTTAAATACAGTGGCCGGTCCCTCAAAATACGATGGTAATCCGTTCCAAATGCACCATCGTTTGTTGAAACCATCGTATGTTGAGGGATCTGTGCAATGTAAAGTACTATTGGAGGTTCTACTCACGTATCCCCGCCGCTCCGGACCATCACCGCTCGTCATTGCTGCCTTGGATGTCGCCCTCCATCGCTGTCACCGCATCCCCGGGGTGTCCCTGACGCTCCGGCAAGGCCTCTGCTTCCCTGGCATCCTCGCTCTCCGTCGCCTCCATCACGTCGTTATGCACACCGCTCCTATTGGATGACGGGACGGCGTGCGCAGTGACGTGATGACAACGATGGAGAGCGCCCACGATGCAGGGGAGCCCGAAGAGTACTCCCCGGAGCCCCGAGGACAGGTAAGTGATCGTCAGCGGACCACACGGGGCACCGTAAACGGCTATCCGGCGGCAGCTGAAGCAGTCTGCGCTGCCGGATAGCCGTTTATGCGATGGCCCCGACATACAAAAGCATGTTGCTGCCTTCAACATGCGATGGCCTCTGAGAGGCCATCGTATGTTGAAATTATCGTATGTCGGGGCCATCGTAGGTCGGGGGGTCACTGTATTCCCCATACACTCAACATGCAATGGTCGTCCCGGAAACAATTACCAGTTTTCCATAGAGATATGTACTCTACATACAATGGTCCCGGGGCTCCAGAACCAATTACCAGTTTTACATATGGCATATGTACTCAACATACTATGGTTTCAACATACAATGGCCTCCTAGAACCAATTAAAATTGTATGTTGAGGAACCACTGTACAATACGTCTAAAGGGGGGTGATATAGAGAAAAGTTGTCTGGCTGTGAATTTTTCTAATTCCCAAGCCTAAGTCTGAGAATAGAGTCCTGGCAGAAAGAAAAAACTAAGCTGGACCATTGGTCCATTGTTCCACGGACACCAAAGGATCCCATTGACTAGAATGGGGTCCATCTGGTTTACCATTGGTGTCTATTGTCTTACAGGAAGAAAAAAACAGGAAAAAACAACTGGTATGTAGCATTTTTTTTCTCTGCTTAATTTCCACTATTTAAATATGAATGGAGCTCCCTGAATGTTTATTTGAAGAAGGTCTACTGCCCCAGCAATCAGCTGTAATCTCTTGGGAAATCTAGTAGTAAGTGTACATTTTTGCTGCAGTGCCACCTCAGGGTAAACTAAGCATTGCACAGTGCAATTTAAATTTAAGGGATTGTCTGTATATTGCTAAACAAGAGATGCCCCTCACAACTTCTTCCTACTCTGGCCAAGAGATGTGGACACGGAACAGAAGATACCCCTTTCTCTACTCTTCCATAATAGGGTGAATTAAAATGTGTTTTCTCTACTGGACACCCCCTTTATAGTGTACCTAAACTTTTGGTCAGCTTCTGACATGTGATCGGTGGGGGACTCTCACTGGTCTCTAGTGTTGAGCGGCATAGGCCATATTCGAATTCGCGAATATTCGCGAATATGTGGACGAATATTCGTCATATTCGCATATTCGTAATATTCGCGTTTTATTTTAGCATATGCGAATTTTCACGTGTGCGAAAATTAACATATGCGAAAATTTGCATGTACAAAAATAACATTAGCGAATATTTTCGTATATGCGAAAATTCGCACACCGGTCTCACACAGTAGTATTAGAGCCTTCTTTACACCACACAAGCTGGAAGCAGAGAGGGATGATCACTGTGATGTGTACTGTGAAAAAAAAAAAAGGAAAAAAAAAAAAACACGAATATTCGTAATTACGAATATATAGCGCTAAAATTCGAATTGCGAATATTCGCGAGCAACACTACTGGTCTCTAGAGCAAAGAGACAGAAGTGCTGGGCTGAGCACCTTATCCCTTAGTTTCTGCTCAGATTTCCTCAGTAAACTAAACACTTAGGCTAGGTTCAGACTACGGAATTTCCGACAGAAATTCAGTCGTAAAATTTCCGTCAGAAATTCCGCTTGCTAAAATGTATAGTGTAGTGAATGGTTTTCCATTCACAAATTCACACTTCGGAATTTGTGAAGCGGAAAATTCGCTTAGAAATTTCCGCCTGAAGAAAGGCGGTGCTCTTTCTTCAGGCGGAATTCCTCGCAGAACACATTGCAGTCTATGGGAGACTGCAGTGTCCGCGCGGTCCTAGCGCCGACTTATTCAGTCGGCGCAGGCGGAACTCAGAATCTCTGGGCAGAAATTTTCTGCCCGGAGATTCCGAAGTCTGAACCTAGCCTTAGGCTAGGTTCACACCGTGGAATCCCTGGCAGAATTTCTGCCAGATATTGAGCCAACGGCACTAGGACCATGTGGACTGCATTGCCGTCTTCATAGATGGCAATGCATTTCTGAGCGGATATCCCTAAAGATCCACCCAGAAATGCATTGCAGTCTATGGGGGCCGCAATGCAATATGCTCGATCCTAGTTTCGCCGGCTCTATCTATGGCAGAAATTCTGCCCAGAAATTCTGCAGTATGAACCCAGCCTTAGGGGCTATTTAAACAGCAGAATTTCTGCTTGTGGAATTCAGCCTCAAATCTAAGCCCAAAGACTTCTATGGGATTCTGCACTCCCATTCACAGTTCTGAATTTCCGCTTGCGGAATTCCGCTAGCGGAATTCCGCAAGCAGAAATTCAGAAGTGTGAATGGGAGTGCGGAATCCCATAGAAGTCTATGGACTTTAATTTGAGGCGGAATTCCGCAAGCGGAAATTCTGCCGTGTGAATAGACCCTTAGGCTAGGTTCATACTGTGGAATTTCTGAAAACAATTTCATTCTTTCGGCAGAAGTTTCACAGTCTGAATGGAGCAGCAGGATCCCGTTGAAAATAATGGAAGACTGCTGCATCGGAACTCCGGAGCGGAAGTCTATTTGGAAAATAAGTAGTGTGAATGAGCCCAAAGGGAATAGCTTCCCTGCATGTGTCCTAAGCATACATACAGTATAACCGCCATATTCAGTACGAACCCATCTCTTCAATGTACCATGGTATAATGTTATATCAGCAGTTCTATTAACAGGGATGGCTCGGCAGCATGAGGATGCAGCATTATGGTTCAATAACAATGGCTATACTTCATCAATTAATTACAGTGCCTATACCTGTAAGTTTAATAAGAGGGACCATTGATGATCATACAGGCGCATTATAGCTAAGCGGCACATTAAACGCCATCAACGTGAATAATGGAATACTACCCGACAGTGGTTTTCTATTTCAAAGACTCATCCATGCCAAAAATCCATTAGAAATATTCTTCAACCCAATAATTACATGCAGGTTAACGCCAACGATACCAGTCTAATACACAGATATCCCAGGGTCCTAAGTAAAAGGCCCCAGGAGATAGGCTGCGGCCATAAAACTCTCTTCCCTGTATACATTATACAGCCATCTAAATATATGGCTGCATAAAGTATACACCCCCCTGCCCCAAGAAGTTAAAGGGTACCTCTCATCAAATAAACTTTTGATATATTTTAGATTAATTAATTTTGAATAACTTTCCAATAGCATGTTAAAGAAAAATATGCTTCTTTCTATTGTATTTTTCCCGATCAGTCCTGTCAGCAAGCATTTCTGACTCATGCTGGAGTCCTAAACACTCAGAGCTGCCAGCCTGCTTTGTTCACAGCCAAACAGGCTGTGAACAAAGCAGGCTGGCAGTTCTGAGTGTTCTCCTTTGTGAACAAAGCAGACTGGCAGCTCGTAGTGTTTAGGACTCCAGCATGAGTCTGAAATGCTTGCTGCCAGGACTGGTAGGGATACCCCTAGTGGTCATTTCTTCAAAGTGGAAAATTAAATAGAAAGAAGCATATTTTTTAATAACATGCAATTGTAAAGTTATTCTGCATACATTAATCTATAATATATCAAAAGTTTTTTTGATGAGAGGTACCCTTTAACTAAGTACCAATTCATTCTTTCCTTACTGAGCTGTTGGCACATCTCAGCTCCAACATTGTCAGATTCGAGCGAGCTCGTTCAACTTAAGTAAGAACATGGAAGTCTGGTCCAAAATAATTATTTCATGGGTGATACTAGGATGTACCATAAAGTCATGTCAGGAGAGCTGAAAGCTCCCCTATAAATCCAGTGACTTACAGATGACGTCTTTGTTCATTTTTAAAAAAGTCTATTTCTTTTTCTTTTCCATCCAGTGAGAGACCATCTCTGGTTTCTCACTTTGCACCTATTTCCAGCCTCTGTAGTAACACACATAAATTAAGACCCCAGAACAGACACCCTATATTAATTGAGACCCCTCAATCAATGGTTACTGAGGACCAATGCCCCGATCCTCTGCCAGATCAGATCTGTTAAAGTCAAACCACAGACTAGACTAGAAGACAAGGTGCTTATGGTAAGAAACGGGGTCGATGTAGCTGCAGCATACCCAGAGGGTGTAAAGGGGTTGCAGATAGGGGATTCTGCCTGTTGCCCGAAGTGCTAATAGAATCCTACACAAGCAGAACTTGGCATTTACCGTATTATTCGCCATATAGGACGCTCCGGCATATAAGACGCACCCAATTTTAAAGGAGGAAAATCTAGAATACAATGTAAAGTATAGGACAGTGATCTTCAACCTGCAGACCTCCACATGTTGCAAAACTACAACTCCCAGCATGCCCGGACAGCCGTTGGCTGTCCGGGCATGCCAGGAGTTGTAGTTTTGCAACATCTGGAGGTCCGCAGGTTGAAGACCACTGGTATAGGAGGTAATACTCACGTGTCGCCGCTGCTCTGGACCCGTCACCGCTGCCCTGGATGTCGCTCTCCATCGCTGTCGCCGCATCCCTGGGGTGTCCCCGTTGCTCCGGAACATCTCTGCTGCCCGGTATCCTCGCTCTCCGTCGCCGCCATCACGTCGCTACGCACGCCGCTCCTATTGGATGACGGGACGGCGTGTGCGACGACGTGATGACGACAAAGGAGAGCGCAGGCCAAGCAGGGGATCCCGGCACGGAGCAGACACCGAGGAGGCAGGTAAGGTCCCTCCCGGTGCAGCCGGGTCAGTGTCCCTTTCCCTTCAGACGTGGCAGTCAGCTTTGATCACCACGTCTGAAGGGTTAATACAGGGCATCACCGCGACTGGTGATGTCCTGTATTAGCCGCGGGTCCCGCCCGTTGATGGCCGCAGGGACCGCTGCGATAGGACAGGGTTTTAATGTGTATTCGCCATATAAGACACACCAACTTCCCCCCCCCCCCCCCCTCCAGTTTTGGGAAAGAAAAAGTGCATCTTATACGGTGAAAAATACAGTAACCTCCCTTAACCTATTGCTTGGGGCACCTAGGACCAATACCCCTATCTTTGGCCTGGAGGTCTCCTGGGATACCCAAAAATATATAGAAATGTGAAACCATATACCTTGAGTACCTAAAATCCTGTCAGATTATCTTATCCCCAACCCAGAACCACCCACCAGTCAACCGGTGAATGTCAGACTATATTTTACCTACAGTATAAACTTGGTCTTTGCTTGGAGATCTTTTTCCAACACTTCCCGATAGCCCTGGCAGTAGGTCATAGCCCTGACATTCTTCAACCAAGGTGTCCCCTACAGAAAATACTAATGTGCTCAAACCATTGTGACCTGGTTAGGAATTTGCCAAAGCTGAAGTAGATCTTGAGAATATTATCAGCCACTATCTAATGGATAAATCTAATAGACAGTGCCACACTCTAAAAACCGGTGCAGCAGTCTGTGAGGAAGAGGGGCAATTTATTGCCAACTTGCTAAATCAGTCCCTGCCCCACAACGTACGGGAATATCTATATAGAATAGAGTGTAAATACTGAACATCTCATCAGTACATATGGTTTCCATAATAAATGAGCTCACACTCCTGCGAGTTGTTGCTGTGCTCACAGGTACACTACAAGTGAGAACATAGACCAAAATCTGCCTCTCATTACTTTTTCACACAGCACCGACATGCTCACGTTTTTATTTGGCGCATCTACTTGTTTCATTGTTGCAATTTGCACAGTAGCAGAGTAGTGACAGGTTCAATGTGAGATGTAGGAAGGTGCCTTCATTATGTGATGTGCAAACGTTTAACCCTTTCACGTGCTGAAATAACACCTTCTGTACGGATCTATATTATGCAGGGTTGCCATCAGAAACTTTGGGGCCCCTAAAGTGTGGCCCGCCCCCTGAGTCCACGGCCAGGACTCTCCTGCTAGCTTCCCCATCGTCTATGCAAAAAAATATTTTAAAACACACGACAAGATAAACAAGAGCTCATTAGTTTAATGAGGAAGGAAGGAGAAAATATTATCACCATACATATTACCATCATATTGTTACTGACCAAATCCTGTATACTGAGACCAAAATTACCAATAATACCAGTATACAAGGAGGAATATTATCACAGTAGATATTACCATCATACTGTTACTGACCAAATCCTATATACAGAGACCAATATTACCAATAATACTGGTTTACAAGTAGGAATATTATCACCATAAATATTACCATCATGCTGTTACTGACCAAATCCTGTATACTGAGACCAATATTACCAATAATACCAATATATGTTACGCCGAACGCTCCGGGTCCCTGCTCCTCCCCGAAGCGCTTGCGGCATTTCTCTCCCTGCAACGCCCCGGTCAGACCCGCTGACCGGGAGCGCTGCACTGACATTGCCGGCGGGGATGCGATTCGCATAGCGGGACGCGCCCGCTCGCGAATCGCATCCCAAGTCACTCACCTGTCCCGGTCCCCGGCTGTCATGCTCTGGCGCGCGCGGCTCCGCTCTCTAGGGCGCGCGCACGCCAGCTCTCTGAGATTTAAAGGGCCAGTGCACCAATGATGGTGCCTGGCCCAATCACCCTAATTAGTTTCCACCTGCTCCCTGGCTATATGACCTCACTTCCCCTGCACTTCCTTGCCGGATCTTGTTGCCTTGTGCCTAGAGAAAGCTACTCTGTGTTTACAACTACTGTGTTCCTTACCTTCTGCTATCACCATTGACTACGAACCTTGCCGCCTGCCCCGACCTTCTGCTACGTCTGACCTTGCTCTTGTCTACTCCCTTGTACCGCGCTTATCTCAGCAGTCAGAGAGGTTGAGCCGTTGCCAGTGGATACGACCTGGTTGCTACCGCCGCTGCAAGACCATCCCGCTTTGCGGCGGGCTCTGGTGAATACCAGTAGCAACTTAGAACCGGTCCACCGACACGGTCCACGCCAATCCCTCTCTGGCATAGAGGATCCACCTCCAGCCTGCTGAATCGTGACAGTATACAAGTGAGAATAATACTGCCACACCATTACCACCAGTGAACAAAGACCAATATCCTCCTATACAAAGTCCATATAGTAGTGACCCCAGATCTACACAAGCTCAGCAGACCATATAAGTGATTACAGTGCAGTTGCATCCAATGACTCACAGGAGGCATCTTCTTAAAGTTGCTCTCTTTCTTTTTCTTCTCTGTTTATCTTCTTCCGGCCATGACTAGCCTCCATCCTGTTCTGCATTGAAGCTACAGGGGACAATATCTTCTAAACCAGGCATAGGCAACCTTTGGCACTGCAGATGTTTTGGACTACATTTTCCATGATGCTTTGTCAGCATTTTGGCTTTAAGAGCATCATGGGAGATGTAGTCCAAAACATCTGCAGTGCTGAAGGTTGCCTATGCTTGTTCTATACTACTGGACGAATTTCTGTACCCCTCATTCTACTCCTGTTCACCCGCACTATACCCCAGTGTATTTGGTTTATTGTGGGTGAACAAGCTTTCTGTTTCCCATAAAATTTTTAATATTTTGCAAATGCTTTTTAACTTGATGTCCAATCAATGACATAAGGATGTATGTTGTAGATCAGGGACATTGACCAGTAGTCTGTCATCTCCTCCACCATGAAGTCCCTTAAGGTTAAATTAAGGTCTTCTGGGATGAATCAAATACAATCCCAAAATTCTTGGAAATCTGGTGCAAAAACTTCTTTGGGAGTCCCAATGGCATAAATATTGGTTACTGAACACCTCCACAACAGATACAGTTAAAGGGGATATCTAAGGATATCACATGGTAGGTGATATGCCTCTGAGACCCCTTCAATCACAAGAATGGGGGTTTCTTGTTCCCCAAGTGAGTGAAGCGACAATTGTGGATATTCATTGGCTAGGTAACCAAATATTAAGCTAACCAAATGGTGCACTTGGCTACCTTTGGCAAAACCACTGCAAGTCAATGGAAAAATAGCACACATGCCCGACTCAGGTGACAAGGGACCCCCCATTCTTGTGGCCACTGGGGCCTGACCGCTGGTATATGTGGATAGACAGTAACCTATAATCTCGGGCATAAACCCTTTAGGAGATTTAAAACGAATCAAGGAGGGGATCTCCATGCCATGCCCTGCCCTTCAAGGGCGGGCATGGCATAGAGATCCCCTCCTTGATATGTTTTAAATCTTTTTGTCAATCCTCTCCCCCTGCACCCGGCATAACAATGTATATGATTTTTTTTCCCTAAAACATTTCTATAACATAGCGAGAGAAGAGGACGACTCAATGACTTACAGTAGCTGGCGAGGAAGCAACAAATTACTGTATAAGGTCACTTTCCCCACCAAAAGAGATATTACAAAACTATAAAGTTGCAGATACAAAACAAGGAGCGGCAGCATTGTACGGCACAGAATTTACTACATTTACTGCATTGTCTAGCTTCTGCTTTAGGCCCCGTTCACACTACGAAATTGCCGCAGAATTTCCGCGGGCGGAATTTCCGCGGGCGGAATTCCGAGGTGTGAACTTTAACATTAGTGTGAATGGGTCTCCGCGAGACCCGTTCACACTGTGGAATTTCAGCGGCGGACATTTCAGCCACTGAAAGTGCTCCGCGCAAAGAAAGAACACGTTCATTCTTTGCGCAGATTCCGCGAGCGGACCATAGCCGTCAATGGTCACGGCTCAGTGCCCCGCGGCCCTAGCGCCGAAACATCTATGGCGGCGGCCGCCAGGCGGAATCTCCGCTCGCTGAATTCAGCCACGAGAATTCCGTAGTGTGAACGGGGCCTTTCACCGGGGGGGCCCTCTTCTCCGTGCTTCGGGCCCGGCCCTGGAGTAGTGACGTTTCGTTGATGACGACGCACAGGTACGTTCATGAGCAACGTCCCTGTGCGTCGTCGTCAGGGCAACGCACTAGTTCGGGTCCGAAGCGCGGAGAAGAGGCCCCCCCCCCGGTGAAAATGGACAGCCCACAACGACTAACCATCCCCACCGGACGGTCCCTGCAGCATAGATGGCCCGGACCAGCTCACCCTAACATCCCGCTGAGGGGAGGTGAGTACAAAACAAAAGGGGGGGGGGATCTGGATGATGACGAAGGCCACAGTGGTCTTCAACCTGTGGACCTCTAGAGGTTTCAAAACTACAACACCCAGCAGCCGATGGCTGTCCGGGCATGCTGGGAGTTTTAGTTTTGCACATCCCAAGGTCCGCAGGTTGAAGACCACTGATGAAGAGATTGACAGGTGGTGATGATGAAGGGGGGAAAGATGACGGGGGTCTGGATGATTACGTGGGGGTATGATGTATTTCCCACCCTAGGCTTATAGTCGAGTCAATAACTTTTCCGGGGTTTTTGGGGTAAAATTAGGGGCCTCGGCTTATATTGGGGTTAGCTTATACTCGAGTATATATGGTGTGTGTGTGTGTGTGTGTGTGTGTATATATATATATATATATATATATATATATATATATATATATATATATATATATAAAGTCTTTGCCCTGTAGTATTACAAATACACGTTTTTCTGGATGCAATCTTCTTCAAGATAAACGTGTTTTGTTTTGTTTTTTTGAAGGACCCCTGTGGAGGACTTGATAATCTGCAAGCCTCAAAGAACTTTGCAATAAATATTTTTACGACGCATTGGAATTACGCTATAAGGGCTGTAATAGATTTACACGACAATGTGAATTATTACCCAGAAGAGCTTACAATCTCTCGCCTCAAACTGGTTTTTATCAAGGTTAATGACAGTCTTCAGCAAATTCATGAAAAATGCTCCGATGTAAAAACAAAGAAACAGAATACATTTTTTTTATGTTCTTCTGAAACCCTAGAACATAAAACGTATAAATGGGTCTTTAAATCTATTCGCAGCAGGTTGTGACTACTCCTTGTCAGACAAAAGATCCTTCAATGTGCCGACTCTAGATGTAATGAAAGGACCAGTCTTTAGGAATATATTAGAATATATGAATATACAGCATCTTCTATAAGTGACTCCACCCCTCACATTATATACAGTATCTCCCATAAGAGAGTCCACCCCTCACATTATATACAGTATCTCCCATAAGAGAGTCCACCCCTCACATTATATACAGTATCTCCCATAAGAGAGTCCACCCCTCACATTATATATACAGTATATCGCATAAGTGACTCCACCCCTCACATTATATATACAGTATCTCCCATAAATGAGTCCACCCCTCACATTAAATATACAGTATCTCCTATAAGTGAGTCCACCCCTCACATTATATATAGTATCTCCCATAAGTGAGTCCACCCCTCACATTATATATACAGTATCTCCCATAAGTGAGTCCACCCCTCACATTATATACAGTAGCTCCCATAAGTGACTCCACCCCTCACATTATATATACAGTATCTCCCATAAGTGACTCCACCCCTCACATTATATATACAGTATATACCATAAGTGAGTCCACCCCTCACATTATATATACAGTATCTCCCATAAGTGAGTCCACCCCTCACATTATATATACAGTATCTCCCATAAGTGAGTCCACCCCTCACATTATATATACAGTATCTCCCATAAGACAGTCCACCCCTCACATTATATATACAGTATCTCCCATAAGTGAGTCCACACCTCACATTTTATGTATTTTCTTCTACTTTTTCATATGACAACACTGAAGAAATGACCCTCTGCTCCGATGTAAAGTAGTGATTGCACAACCTGTATAACAGTGTTTAATGTTGAGTCCACTCAAAATAACTCAACACACAGCCATTAACCTTTAACTTTACCATTAACTAACCATTAACCATTAACTTAACCTTAGAAACAAAAAAGAGTGCACCCCTAAGTGAAAATGTCCAAATTGGGCACAATTAGTCATTGTCCCTCTCCAGTGTCATGTGACTCATTAGTGTTATAAGGTCTCGGGTGTTATGGAGGAGCAGGTGTTTTAAATGTGGTGTTATCGCTCTCATACTCTGTAATACTTGTCACTGGAAGTTCAACATGGCACCTCATGGCAAAGAACTCTCTGAGGATAAAGATGGCCTAGGTTTTAAGAAGATTGGCAAGACTGTTGATTTGAAATGATGTTTCCCTTTTGGTTTTAATAACCCTCCCTAGTCTTGGATTGTATTGTGCCTTCAATTGTTTCTAGGACGGATCTTTAGCAGGCATGGACATACAATATGGGCAACCTATAGGGCATGAGCCCTATAAATAATAGCGTCCTCTACTGTCCATTAGATCACATGGGTTATGCTTATTCCTTTCCATATCTTAGAGAGATCGGCCCTACATTAAAGGGGTACTCCGCCCCTAGACATCGTCATGCTGCTAGGAACCCTCTCGATCTCCCTGCTGCACCCGGCGTTCGTTTAGAGCGTTGGGTTCAACGCCGGAGGCTTGTTATGTCACGGTCACGCTCCCTCAATGCAAGTCTATGAGAGGGGGCGTGACGGCCGTCACGCCCCCTCCCATAGACTTGCATTGAGGGGGCGTGGCCGTGAAGTCACAAGCGGGGTGTGACCTTGACATCACGAGCCTCCGTCCTGCATTGCCTGTCATCCGGCAGGGAGCGAAGTTCGCTCCGTGCACTGGATGTCTTGGATGCCGCAGCCGAGATCATGGGGATCCCCAGCGGCGGGACCCCTGCGATCAGACATCTTATCCCCTATCCTTTGGATAACGGATAAGATGTCTAGTGGCGGAGTACCCCTTTAAGGATATTTATAAATGAAGTGTTGCTGTAAAAGAATGGCCCAACGTCATACACCTCCAGATCCAGGTAAAGCCCCGCACATACAGTATATACTGAACTTCTGAGTCTTACAAACCCTGGCTATATACAACATGTAGATCCCTCAATATAAATTCACTTTTATTCCCATCAGCAAATATTTGCCTTCAGAATATTCCTATATTGTCAGGAATTTCTTACAGATTTTCTTTATCCTCGAGACCACAAAGGAAGGCAGATCAGTTTAACAAGTTCAATACTCGTTTCCAGCTTTGTCTCCCTGAGCATACGCCGGGATCTGAGAAAAAAATCCATAGCTTCACGAAATCTATGACCTATTTCCAACAAACTTCAGAAAATACATGGTGTAGCCTGCGCTCTACAGACCTCCTGCTAGTAAAGGACTATGCTGCTTCAATTTAACACCTCTTGACCTCTCTCCATGCAATGATACTGTCAACAATGGGATTTTAATAGAAAAATTGACATACTACTGTTGACTGGTTGGTACATTTTTTTCACATTGTTTAAATCTATTCCCCAGTGCAGGAAACCGAGACCTTGGTTAGATATAGTTCTATGCCTCACAGCGTGGATCCATTACTGTATTATGGAATTGTCGCTATATCGTCTATATAATGCTCTGTATTCCCTTGAAATATGCCAGTATGTCAATACTTCTAGAGTCACGGCTGCACCGCTTCATATATGCATTATTCTGTAATTCTTGTAAGTGTGTGTGTGGATCAATGGCCTACAATGGAATATCCAGGATGGAAGTGGTTAATGGTAAAATGTTACAATGTTCACAGCAGCAGAAGAGGATGATGCTGATCTTGGAGGAGGCAGTGACCTTTCTGCATGCGAATATGTAATAGAAGGCTGTGATGTGTCGTGATATTTGTCAGGATAGAACATTCACCGGTCAAGTTGTAGGTATTATGACAACTGAGGAGGAGGCGTGAGCTGATTTTGTTAACCCCTTAATGACACAGGATGTAAATGTATGTCCTGGTGAGGTGGTACTTAACGCACAAGGACGTACATTCATGTCCTATACATAACCGCAAGCATCGGAGCGATGCTCGGGTCTTGCGCAGCAGGTCCCGGCTGCTGATAGCAGCCAGGGCCTCGCCGGTAATGGCCAACATCCGCAATCAGGCGGATGTCCAGAATTAACCCCTCAGATGCCTTAATCAATACAGATCATGGCATCTGCAGCATTGCGGTCTCTAAAATTGATGATCGGATCGCCGCAGCGATCCAATCATCCAGAACGGCAGATGGAGGACCCCTCACCTGCCTCGGCTGCCTTCCACAAGTCTTCTGCTCTGGTTTGCGATCGAGCAAACCAGACTAGAAGATAGCCAATAACACTGATCAGTGCTATGTCCTATGCATAGCATTGAACAGTATTGGCAATCGAATGATTGCTATAAATAGTCCCCCTAAGGGGACTATTAAAGTGTAAAAATAGAAGTAAAGAAAAGTAAAAAAAAAAGTGAAAAACCCCCTCCCCCAATAAAAACGCAAATTGTCCTATTTTCCCTATTTCACCGCCAAAAAGTGTAAAAAAAAAAAAATATATGCATATTTGGTTTCTCCGCATGCATAAATATCCGAACTATTAAAATATAATGTTAATGATACCATATGGTAAATGGCGTGAACGTTAAAAAAAAAAAAGTCCAAAATTGCTGCTTTTTTATAACATTTTATTCCCCAAAAAATTGATAATGTATTAAAAGCTTCATATAAGCAAATATGGTATCAATAAAAAAGTTCAGATCACGGCGCAAAAAAATGAGCCCTCATACCACCGCTTATACGGAAAAGTGAAAAAGTTATAGGTCTTCAAAATAGGGGGATTTTAAATGTACTAATTTGGTTAAAAAGTTTGCGATTTTTTTTAAGCGCAACAGAAATAGAAAAGTAGATTATCATGGGTATCATTTTAATCGTATTGACCCAAAGAATAAAGAACACTTTACTGTAAATTGTACGGCGTGAAAACGAAACCTTCCAAAATTTGCAAAATTGGGGATTTCTTTTAAATTTCCCCACACAAATAATTTTCTTTTGGTTGGTGCATTACATTTTATGGTAAAGTGAGTGATGGCATTACAATGGACAACTTCACGCAAATAACAAGCCCTCATACTAGTCTGTGGATGACAATATAAAATAGTTATGGTTTTTTGAAGGTGAGAAGGAAAAAACGAAAACGTTAAAATAAAATTGTCTGAGTCCTTAAGGCCCAAATGGGCTGAGTCCTTAAGGGGTTAAAGAAAGTGACTTGTCCATTCACTTTCTAATAAAAGGAAGTGGAGGACTGCTTGTGCAGGGCGATATCGATTCACCTTATAGAGATGGAGACAGCAGAACATAATTTATGTATTCAAAGATTGACTATATGTTGAGATTGAACAATCGAAGATGTAGATAGATAGAGTTGCGTATCTCCAATAGAGGCAGGGTATGCAGTTGCTGTGGGTGGACAGGCTCAGTCATGGACTACATGGCCCCACTCACCTATCTTCCCAGTGGATCATAATGCTGGCAGGTTAGTCAGTTCTCAACAGCCCGCAGCCCAAATCGCCCACTTTATAATCTAATTTGGCGCCACAAAACTTGCTCAGATCCCTATGCGAGTGAGCATTACTTTGAGTTGTATGCAAACAGCCTGAGGCTTTCTGTGGCCCACATCAGGAGCGGAGCAGGACCTCTGTGGAGGAGGCGGTACGGCTGTTGCTCTGTGCAGGAGAGGAGGCCAGTATGATTTTTTTATTTTTTATTTTACAGCAAAAGGGGACTACCTGTCTACTCGGGGTTTTACCTCGCAAATGGGGGATCTACCTGCATAAATGTGGACTAGCTGCCTAATGGAGGACCTTCCTAACTGCTGTAGAGGACATACTGGATGGGGAACCTGTCTTCTTTGTGCCCTGGGGCCCATGGAATTCTAGTTATACCCCTGGATGGATAGATGGATAGATAGATAGATGTGAGATAGATGGTAGGTAGATAGATAGATAGATAGATAGATTGATAGATAGATAGATAAATAGATAGATAATAGAGAATCAAATAAGTAAAAAAAAAAATAAACAAACAGCACAAAGTAGGCAGATTTATAGCCAGATTGATTTTTGGTTACTTTATACTTTACAAACTGAATGGGGAACCTGTCTTCTTAATGCCCTGGGGCCCATGGAATTCTAATTATACCCTTGGATGGATGGATAGATTGATAGATAGATATATAGAAGATAGCTAAAAAGATGATAGATAGATAGATAGATAGATAGACAGATATGGGGTAGATGATTGGTTGCTAGATATGAGATAGATAGATAGATAGATAGATAGATAGATAGATAGATAGATAGATATGTAGAAAATAGTAGAGCAGCACCTCAATAAAGATGTAGAAATAGTAAGGGTGCACGTCGGTCACTGGGACCCTGGTCCTTGGTCCAAATTCACAGCATAGAACAAAAGGGATGACCGCAGCACTCCATAAGGTGAAAGAAAAAAGTGTCTTTATTCCATGAACAAAACTTGGTGCGACGTTTCGGTGTCCTCACAACACCGTGGTGTTGTGAGGACACCGAAACGTCGCACCAAGTTTTGTTCATGGAATAAAGACACTTTTTTCTTTCACCTTATGGAGTGCTGCGGTCATCCCTTTTGTTCTAGATAGATAGATAGATAGATATGAGATAGACAGATAGATGATAGATAGATAGATATGAGATAGATGATAGATAGATATGAGATAGATGATAGATAGATATTAGATAGATAGATAGATAAATAGATAGATAGATAGATAGATAGATATGAGATAGACAGATAGATGATAGATAGATATTAGATAGATAAATAGATAGATATGAGATAGATAGATGATAGATAGATAGATAGATATGAGATAGACAGATAGATGATAGATAGATATTAGATAGATAAATAGATAGATATGAGATAGATAGATGATAGATAGATAGATATGAGATAGATATACAGATAAATAGATAGATAATAGAGATAATCAAATAAGTTAAAAAAAATAAACAAACAGCACAAAGTAGGCAGATTTATAGCCAGATTGATTCTTGGTTACTTTATAAGTTCAAAGTTACCACAAAAGTTGTGTGAATACTTTTGTTTTATTGGATGTGATCTCGTTCTATAATTACGCGCTGCCGTTCGCCCAACAGAGAGGAAACTGCAGTATAAACATATTATTACCGGAATTTAGCAGAATAAAATTTGCATCCGTAACTGCTAAGGGCAATTTTGATTTAAAGTTTCTATATATCAAGTCTATTTGTTGAACAGCAAGTTGTAGACCTGCTAGGGGTTTATTTTATTGTAGAATGGGTTATAAATTACATTCCAGGCCTCAAATTCAATCTCATTTCTGTTTCATTTGCTACAATGTAGAAAGGTTACATTGCCATCCTATTTATGAAGCCCATGTAGCATGTTTTTTCCGGTAACATTGTTATAGATCAGAACAGAAAAAGGCCATCTTTTATTTTGGGTGAATTCTGTTTATTGCTACCTTTGATGTAATTTTGTAAAGTATTTTAATCTCAAATATTATTCAAGAAAGTTTCGAGCCATTGTAAAACTTCAAGGTTCAAGAGTTATATGTGAAATCAAAGTTATTCAGACATCTCAGATTATCTGAAGTGGCCGACCATCAGCTGTGTGTATGGGGGGTTAAGGTGGACCCCAGATAAGAAAGGATGGGGATAAGCATACTTGACACCTTAAGGATGGACCCATTTTTTACCTTAAAGGGGTACTCCGCATCCCTAGACATCTTATCCCCTATCCAAAGGATAGGGGATAAGATGTCAGATCGCCGGGGTCCCGCTACTGGGGACCCCCGGGATCTCGGCTGCTGCACCCACCTGTACGGCTCCCACCTCACACCGGCAACGCTGGAGGATTCAGATCCAGACCACAATGGCGGACGAGCGTGACGTCATGACTCCGCCCCGTGTGACATCACGCCCCACCCCCTCAATTCAAGTCTATGGGAGGGGGCGTGACGGACCTCCCATAGACTTGCATTGAGGGGGCGGGGCATGACATCACATGGGGCGGAGTCGTGACGTCACGCTCGTCCGCCATTGTGGTCGGGATCCGAAGCCTCCAGCGTTGCCGGTGTGAGGTGGAAGCCGTACAGGTGGGTGCAGCAGCCGAGACAACTTCAGAACGCTTTTTCTGAGCAGTACAATTCTCAGGGTGCTTTCACAGCACGTTTTGTAATTATGGTTCCCGAATACGGCTGGGAGGAGGGGGGGCGGGGCTTAATCGCGGCGCCCGCACTCAGCCGTATTCGGGAACGGTATTTAATGCATGTCTATGAGCCGACCGAAGTGAACCGCAGCCTCCGGTCGGCTGCTTTTTCGGCCGTATGTGGTTTCCCGACGCGGTCGACCACGTTTTTCCCTGCGGTGGGGAAACCGCATACGGCCGAAAACGCAGCCGACCGGAGGCTGCGGTTCACTCCGGTCGGCTCACAGACATGCATTAAATACGGTTCCCAAATACGGCTGAGTGCGGGTGCCGCAATTAAGCCCCCTTCCCCCACTCCTCCCAGCCGTATACGGGAACCGTAAGTACAAAACATGGTGTGAAAGCACCCTGAGATAGTTTTTTCATGACATAGTATTTTACATAAGTGGTGCATTTTTGTTGACATGCAGCATTTTTTGTGAAAAACTCCAAAATATATTGAAAAACTGGAAAATTTCTGGCGTTCTTTTTAAATAATTTTTTTTATGGTGTACACTGTGCGGTAAAAGTGATGTTATATTTATTCTGCGGGTCAGTACGATTATGGTGATACCCATTTTATATAGCTTTTCTAAAAAAAAAATATTATTTCATTTTCTGAGCAAAATTCTTTTTCTGCCATTCATTTTCCAACAGCCGTAACTTTAAAATTTTTCCTCTGACGCCATTGAGCGAGGGCTTGTTTTTTGCGGGATGAGCTTTACTTTTTATTGGTATAATTTTTGTGATACATGCAACCTTTTGATCTTTTTTATTCTGCTATTTGTACCAAAATTGGCGAATTTAGCGTTTTTTTTTTTTTTTTTCATTCACTGTGCGGGATAATTTACATAAGGGCTTTTATTGGGAAAGGGCCTTTTTTTTTATTTTTTTTTTATTTTTTTTTTACACTTCATACTTTTATTTTATTTTTTACACTTTTTACAGGGTATACTATGCTGCAATACATCTGTGCTACAGTATAGCCTGATCGGCTGCACACAGTACAGCCTATGCGATCCAGCCTGTGGTTGGATTTCACAGGCTTCCGTAGCAGGCAGACAGGAGGTCATGATCTGACCTTCTGTTGCCATAGCTGCCCGTGGCAGAGCAGGAGATCCGCAGGACATATGCATATGTATGTACACATCCACAAGTCGCGGAGGCGGCGAAACATGTAGAGGCGGCAATAGTGTTTTATCTTTTAAGCGATACCAGTCTGTTACCTCTCATATGACTAGCCACTGCAGGGCTATTTTCATGGAGAAATAGTGGACACTATTCTCTTTATTCTGACATTATCAATACTAGGTACACCTGGCATCAGTTTTCACATTTTTCAGTTTTGGGAATTTTTATCTGTATTGAATAAAAGTTAATTTTTAGGGGTAAGCAATAGGGGTTTTTCACCCCGGGCTTTGGCCTTGGGGTTTAGTGTTTTTTCTGGTCATTGACCCCTTACTACCCCAAGGGTAGTTTTGCTTAAGGGTTAAAGGGGTATTTCAGGATTTTTTGGTTCTTTGAATGGAAGACAAGTGCAGCAAAGTTAATCTAGTTACTAATACACTTCACTTACCTGTGTTTGGTGATTGGCATCAAATGTCTTTGTCTTTCTTATCCCCAGAAGTTCATTTTATACAGCCTATAAAATAAATGTTGTCTCGGACCTTTTCCAGCTTGATGTGCGGCCCGCGACAATACATCACAAGTCAGGTGCTAAAAGAGGGCTTGGCTGCTTTGTCTGTTGTGTGTGAAATCAACCCCCTGATGACGTTACCGGGGTGCGTGCATTCATCATCACACAGATCCACAGCTTGTGTGTCAGGTTGCGCTCTGCTGCAATGGGTGAGGCCACCGATGTGTGGGAGGGAAATAAGTCACCTCCCACCTTGAAACAAAGGATCCTGGGGATTGTAGTCTGAGGGAGGCCACTGAAATAAGAAGGAGTAATCCTTAACACAAGCCAGCGGCATGATGGGGTACACAGGACACAACTATTTACCACCAACCCAAGCACAGATCTTTAATAAGCATGTCCATTACTATATGACACTTTAAAGTGTACCTGTCGTAAACAAAATCTTTTTATATAAAGGTAGAATACCATTTTATATATATATATATATATATATATATATATATATATATATACACAAAAAACTACTTGGCTAAATAAAACAGCCCCTATCGGTAATTTTCCCTTAAAATCTTGTAACGTATGCAAATTAACCCCTTAAGGACTCCAGAGTCAGAGTCCTTAAGGACTCATGACGTATGAGAACGTCATGAGCTTTCCCGGCCCCCGGTAGCCAGCTGGAGTGGAGCCGGTGCCCGATGCCTGCTGAAATCGTTCAGCAGGCATCACGGCGTATCGCCCAGGGGGGTCATGATGACCCCCCATGTCGGTGATGGCTGCAGATCACTGTACAATTCAGCCCAGCGATCTGCGGCGGATTCTGGGTCAATCGGGTCTCCAGTGACCCGGTGACCCGGAATTACTGGCTGATCCGAATAGCCATAGCCAGCAGGGGTGAGGTGGCACTGTTCACTTTACCCCTTGTTACGTTCCCCGAGGGGTCTAGATTCCAAAACAGTATGCCATGTGTTTTTTTTGTTGCTGTTTTGGCACCATAGGGGCTTCCTAAATGCGGCATGCCCCCAAAGCAAAATTTGCTTTCAAAAAGCCAAATGTGACTCCTTCTGTTCTGAGATCTGTAGTGCGCCAGCAGAGCACTTTTCACCCCCATATGGGGTGTTTTCTGAATCGGGAGAAATTGTGTTACAAATTTTGGGGGGTATTTTCTGCTATTACCCTTTTTAAAAATGTAAAATTTTTGTGAAACAAAAAAGTAAAAAGTAAAAAACACTACATATACACATACCCCTACACAGCCCCCCTCCCCAATAAAAATGAAAAACGTCTGGTACGCCATTGTTTCCAAAACGGAGCCTCCAGCTGTTGCAAAACAACTACTCCCAGTATTGCCAGACAGCCACTGACTGTCCAAGCATGCTGGGAGATTTACAACAGCTGGAGGCACCCTGTTTGGGAATCACTGGCGTAGAATACCCCTATGTCCACCCCTATGCAAGTCCCTAATTTAGGCCTCAAATGCGCATGGCGCTCTTTCGCTTTGGAGCCCTGTCGTATTTCAAGGCAACAGTTTAGGGCCACATATGGGGTATCACCGTACTTGGGAGAAATTGTGTTAAAAATTTTGGGGGGTATTTTCTGCTATTACCCTTTTTAAAAATGTAAAATTTTTGTGAAACAAGCATTTTAGGTAAAATTATTTTTTTTTTACATATGCAAAAGTCGTGAATCACTTGTGGGTTATTAAGGTTCACTTTACCCCTGGTTATTTTCCCCGAGGGGACTAGTTTCCAAAATGGTATGCCATGTGTTTTTTTTTTTTTTTTTTTGCTGTCCTGGCACCATAGGGGCTTCCTAAAGGTGACATGCCCCCCAAAAACTATTTGTCGCTCCTTCCCTTCTGAGCCCTCTACTGCGCCCGCCGAACAATTAACATAGACATATGAGGTATGTCCTTACTCGAGAGAAATTGGGCTACAAATACAAGTAAAAATGTTCTCCTTTTTACCCCTTGCAAAAATTCAAAGATTGGGTCTACAAGAACATGCGAGTGTAAAAAATTAAGATTTTGAATTTTCTCCTTCACTTTGCTGCTATTCCTGTGAAACACCTAAAGGGTTAAAACACTTACTGAATGTCATTTTAAATACTTTGGGGGGTTCAGTTTTTATAATGGGGTCATTTGTGGGGTATTTCTAATATGAAGGCCCTTCAAATCCACTTCAAAACTGAACTGGTCCCTGAAAAATAGGGCGTTTGAAAATTTTGTGAAAAATTTGAAAATTGCTGCTGAACTTTGAAGCCCTCTGGTGTCTTCCAAAAGTAAAATCTCATAAATGTTATGATGCAAACATAAAGTAGACGTATTGTATATGTGAACCCAAAAATAAATATTTAGAATATCCATTTTCCTTACAAGCAGAGAGCTTCAAAGTTAGAAAAATGCTAAATTTTCTTTTTTTTCATCAAATTTGGGGATTTTTCACCAAGAAAGGATGCAATTTCCCACAAACATTTACCACTATGTTAAAGTAGAATATGTCACGAAAAAACAATCTCGGAATCAGAATGATAACTAAAAGCATTAATGTTTAAAGTGATAGTGGTCAGAATTGCAAAAAACGGCCGAGTCCTTAAGGTTAAAAAGGGCTAAGTCCTTAAGGGGTTAAATCTCCAACAAAAATAATTCAGATTAGGGAGCACCATTGTGCAAGTGAAACAATTCATCACATGCCGCAGTACACATGTCGTTTATGTCCTCGTGTGTGCTTGCGGAATGTATTACATAGGGAAAACAAAAAGAAATCTAAACAAAAGAATAAAGGAACATATCTATAGCCTCACTACAGGCAAGGGAGCAGTTTATTAAACATATGCAGGAAGTCCACAATAACAATATTACCCATCTAAAGTTCGCAGAAATAGAGAGAGTCATGGCTACGGGACAGGGGATAGATCGAGATCGCATCCTCATGAAAAAAGAGGTTGAATGGATTAGTTACCTGGAGGCGTTAGGGCCATTGGGTATGAACGATCGCAACCATCTATCCCCTTACCTGTAGAATAAGCAGGTCTGATGTTTTTAAAGGTGTATTTTGGGATTATTTATGTGCACAATGTCATAATTTGTTTGTGTTTGTTCACATTACCCTGTTTTTACTTACCTGGAACCTCTGCCTCTGAGTGGGGCGTGAGTCTAAAGGTTCAGTAACACCTGTCTGAGCCAGACCGGATGAAGCGTCAATAGACGCGAAACAGAGCTGTCGTCTAGCCACACCCACCCGCTACCTCACCTCACGCCAAACACCCTCATGATCCTGTTGTCTTTTGTGTACCAGTTGGAACCATCCACAATAAAGACAATTCAGCGAATGGTGAGTTACTACGCTTCTTCTTTCTACTAAGATTGCACGTAATATTCTACACCCACTTGGCGTTTAGCACCACCTAGCTCAGGATCGTTATAGTGTTACCCCATCTTTGCTGACTATCCGTACCTATCTGCAGTAGCCTAGCGAGCTCCTTTCTTTTGCTATTTTTATATATATATATATATATATATATATATATATTTGTAATATACATATGTATATGTTTGTCCCTACAGCTATTGCCTGTGTATCTCTATGAAGAGTCCAAATACAGGAAGTGAGGGTGGACAAGCAGGGCTCTGTACACTGAGGTTCTGTGACATGCTATGGGTTAACAAATGAGCATGATTGACAAGCCAGGAGCCTGCACAGATCCCTGCTTGTCCTGCCCTCACTTCCTGTATTTGGACTCCTCCCAGAGACACACAGGCAATAGCTGCAGAGACCGCATTTTTTCACCCAAAAATATGCACATTTTTTAACCAATGTATATTACAAATATACATACAATGTTATTATCTACATTATATAAAAAGTTTTTGTTGACGACAGGTACACTTTAATTACGAAGTCACTGGGAAGGGTTGGGTAGCTTCATGATGTTGGAAGATTTCTGTTTTGCTGCTTGTGTTTCCAGGGCTGTGTTCTCTGTCATTCTGTTCTCTGAGAGAGGAAACTCAGTTCAAGGCTCTTCCGCATTGGGTGACAAATTCCATCAACATAATTAGGGCCCCCTTTTCTTCTATTCACGCCCCTACTGTCATGGATGTGCCAGCAGAGATTTCTAAGGATACCTGTATAATACACTATTTGTTAAAGCATAACTCTAATAAAGGTCTGAACAGCAGGATATTTGCTTAAATTTCAGTGCCCCTTCTGATCTTGTGACTTGCTCCGAAACGATCGAAATCTTGAGACACATTTTCTGGAAAAGTCTGCGCCATTCAGTATCATTCAAGAGTAGGATATTAGTAATGAAGACTATATGCAAGTTTGGGAAAGGTAGAAATAATTTTTAATTAAGTTCAATCTTTTCAGTCATTGAATCTTTATTGTTGTGCTCATTTTCCCTAACAGCTAATGCTCTAAGGCTCAGTTAAAGGGGTACTCTGGTGGAAAACAATTTTTTTCAAATCAACCAGTGCCATAAAGTTATACAGATTTGTAAATTACTTCTATAAAAAATCTTAATCCTTCCAGTATTTATCAGCTGCTGTATGCTCCAGAGGAAGTTGCATACTTAGTTCCAGTTGTCACGATTCGGCTGGCAGGAGGTGGATCCTCTGTGCCAGAGAGGGATTGGCGTGGACCGTGCTAGTGGACCGGTTCTAAGCTGCTACTGGTTTTCACCAGAGCCCGCCGCAAAGCGGGATGGTCTTGCAGCGGCGGTAGCAACCAGGTCGTATCCACTAGCAACGGCTCAACCTCTCTGACTGCTGAAGATAGGCGCAGTACAAGGGAGTAGACAAGAGCAAGGTCGGACGTAGCAGAAGGTCGGGGCAGGCAGCAAGGATCGTAGTCAGGGGCAACGGCAGGAGGTCTGGAACACAGGCTAGGAACACACTGGGAAACGCTTTCACTGGCACGATGGCAACAAGATCCGGCAAGGAAGGGAAGGGGAAGTGAGGTTAAATAGGGAAGTGCACAGGTGAATGAACTAATTAAGCCAACTGCGCCAATCAGCGGCGCAGTGGCCCTTTAAATCGTAGAGACCCGGCGCGCGCGCGCCCTAAGGAGCGGGGCCGCGCGCGCCGGGACAGGACCGACGGAGAGCGAGTCAGGTACGGGAGCCGGGGTGCGCATCGCGAGCGGGCGCCACCCGCATCGCGAATCGCATCCCGGCTGGGAGAGGTATCGCAGCGCACCCGGTCAGCAGGTCTGACCGGGGCGCTGCGATTGCGAGGATGTTGCGAGCGCTCCGGGGAGGAGCGGGGACCCGGAGCGCTCGGCGTAACAGTACCCCCCCCCTTGGGTCTCCCCCTCTTCTTGGAGCCTGAGAACCTGAGGACCAGACTTTTGTCTAGGATGTTGTCCTCAGGTTCCCAGGATCTCTCTTCAGGACCACAGCCCTCCCAATCTACCAATAAAAATCTTTTTCCTCTGACCGTCTTGGAGGCCAGTATCTCCTTTACAGAGAAGATGTCAGAAGAACCGGAAACAGGAGTGGGAGAAACAAGTTTGGGAGAGAAACGGTTGATGATGAGTGGTTTACGGAGAGAGACATGGAAGGCATTGGGAATACGAAGAGAAGGAGGAAGAAGGAGTTTGTAAGAGACAGGATTAATCTGGCACAAGACTTTGAAAGGACCAAGATAGCGTGGTCCCAGTTTGTAACTGGGGACACGAAAGCGGACATATTTAGCGGAGAGCCATACCTTGTCTCCGGGAGCAAAGATGGGGGGAGCTCTTCTTTTCTTATCGGCAAACTTTTTCATGCGAGATGAAGCCTGTAAAAGAGAATTTTGGGTCTCTTTCCATATGGTGGAAAGATCACGAGTCACTTCATCTACAGCGGGCAAACCAGAGGACAAGGGAATAGGGAGGGGGGAAGAGGGTGACGGCCGTACACCACGAAAAATGGGGATTTAGCAGAAGATTCAGAGACTCTAAAGTTGTACGAGAATTCGGCCCAAGGTAGAAGATCTGCCCAGTCATCCTGGCGGGAGGAAACAAAATGCCGTAAATAGTCACCCAGGACCTGGTTAATTCTTTCTACTTGCCCATTGGATTGAGGATGATAAGCAGAAGAGAAGTTTAATTTAATCTTGAGTTGTTTACAGAGAGCCCTCCAGAATTTTGACACGAATTGGACACCTCTATCCGAGACAATCTGCGTGGGCAAACCGTGAAGACGAAAAATGTGTACAAAAAATTGTTTTGCCAACTGAGGCGCTGAAGGAAGACCAGGAAGAGGAATAAAATGTGCCATCTTGGAAAATCGATCAACGACCACCCAAACAACAGTGTTGCCACGGGATGGGGGTAGGTCTGTAATAAAGTCCATACCAATCAGAGAGCAAGGCTGTTCGGGGACAGGCAGAGGGTGAAGGAGACCAGCAGGCTTCTGGCGAGGAGTCTTATCCCGGGCACAGACAGTACAGGCCCGCACAAAATCAACAACATCTGTTTCCAGAGTCGGCCACCAATAGAAACGAGAGATGAGTTGCAAGGACTTTTTGATGCCCGCATGGCCTGCGAGGTGGGAGGAGTGACCCCATTTGAGAATCCCGAGACGCTGGCGTGGAGAAACGAAGGTCTTCCCTGGAGGAGTTTGCCTGATGGAGGCTGGAGAAGAGGAGATCAGACAGTCAGGAGGAATGATGTGTTGCGGAGAGACCTCTACTTCCGAGGCATCCGAGGAACGAGAGAGAGCATCGGCCCTAATGTTCTTGTCGGCAGGGCGAAAATGAATTTCAAAGTTAAAACGGGCAAAGAACAACGACCACCTGGCCTGGCGAGGATTCAGCCGTTGGGCAGACTGGATATAGGAGAGATTCTTGTGATCGGTGAAAATGAGAACTGGAAATTTTGATCCCTCCAGCAGATGCCTCCATTCCTCAAGTGCCAATTTAATGGCCAGTAGTTCTCGATCCCCGATGGAGTAGTTCCTCTCCGCCGGAGAGAAGGTCCTAGAAAAAAAACCACAAGTAACAGCATGCCCGGAAGAATTTTTTTGTAGAAGGACCGCTCCAGCTCCCACTGAGGAGGCATCAACCTCCAATAGGAAGGGTTTAGATGGGTCAGGTCTGGAGAGCACGGGAGCAGAAGAAAAGGCAGACTTGAGCCGTTTAAATGCGTCTTCCGCTTGGGGAGACCAGGACTTAGGATTGGCATTCTTCTTGGTTAAAGCCACGATAGGAGCCACAATAGTGGAAAAATGTGGAATGAATTGTCTGTAATAATTGGCGAACCCCAAAAAACGTTGGATAGCACGGAGTCCGGAGGGGCGTGGCCAATCTAAGACGGCAGAGAATTTATCTGGGTCCATTTGTAGTCCCTGGCCAGAGACCAAGTATCCTAGGAAAGGAAGAGATTGACATTCAAACAGACATTTCTCCATTTTGGCATAAAGTTGATTGTCTCGAAGTCTCTGAAGAACCATGCGGACATGCTGGCGATGTTCTTCTAAGTTGGCAGAAAAAATCAGAATATCGTCCAGATACACAACAACACAGGAATATAAGAGATCACGAAAAATTTCATTAACAAAGTCTTGGAAGACGGCAGGGGCGTTGCACAGGCCAAAGGGCATGACCAGATACTCAAAGTGTCCATCTCTGGTGTTAAATGCAGTTTTCCATTCGTCCCCCTCCCTGATGCGGATGAGATTATATGCACCTCTTAAGTCCAGTTTGGTAAAGATGTGGGCACCTTGAAGGCGATCAAAGAGTTCAGAGATAAGAGGTAGGGGGTAGCGGTTCTTTACCGTGATTTTATTAAGTCCGCGGTAATCAATGCAAGGACGTAGGGAGCCATCTTTTTTGGACACAAAGAAAAATCCAGCTCCGGCAGGAGAGGAGGATTTGCGGATAAACCCCTTTTTTAAATTTTCCTGGATGTATTCAGACATAGCAAGAGTCTCTGGGGCGGACAGAGGATAAATTCTGCCCCGGGGTGGAGTAGTGCCCGGGAGGAGGTCAATAGGACAGTCAAAAGGCCTGTGAGGGGGTAAAGTCTCAGCTTGCTTTTTGCAAAATACGTCAGCATAGTCCATATAAGCCTTAGGGAGACCGGTTACAGGGGGAACCACAGGGTCACGGCAGGGAGTACTGGGAACCGGTTTAAGACAGTCCTTGAAACAAGAAGTACCCCAGCTCTTGATCTCTCCTGTGGACCAATCAAGGGTTGGGGAATGGCGTTGAAGCCACGGTAGTCCAAGGAGAATTTCGGAAGTGCAATTGGAGAGGACCAAAAACTCAATTTTTTCGTGATGAGGTCCGATGCACATTAGGAGGGGTTCCGTGCGGTAACGCACGGCACAGTCCAATCTTTCATTGTTAACACAATTGATGTAGAGGGGTCTGGCGAGACTGGTCACTGGGATGTTGAACCTGTTGATGAGAGAGGCCAAAATAAAATTTCCTGCAGATCCGGAATCCAAGAAGGCCTTAGTAGAGAAGGAGAAGGTAGAGGCAGATATCCGCACAGGCACAGTAAGGCGTGGAGAAGCAGAGTTGACATCAAGAACTGTCTCACCTTTGTGCGGAGTCAGCGTACGTCTTTCCAGGCGGGGAGGACGGATAGGACAATCCTTCAGGAAGTGTTCGGTACCGGCACAGTACAGGCACAGATTCTCCATGCGGCGTTGTGTCCTCTCTTGAGGTGTCAAGCGAGACCGGTCAACTTGCATAGCCTCCACGGCGGGAGGCACAGGAACGGATTGCAGAGGACCAGAGGAGAGAGGAGCCGGGGAGAAAAAACGCCTCGTGCGAACAAAGTCCATATCCTGGCGGAGCTCCTGACGCCTTTTGGAAAAACGCATGTCAATGCGAGTGGCAAGATGAATGAGTTCATGCAGGTTAGCAGGAATTTCTCGTGCGGCCAGAACATCTTTAATGTTGCTGGATAGGCCTTTTTTAAAGGTCGCGCAGAGGGCCTCATTATTCCAGGATAATTCGGAAGCAAGAGTACGGAATTGGATGGCGTACTCGCCAACGGAAGAATTACCCTGGACCAGGTTCAGCAGGGCAGTCTCAGCAGAAGAGGCTCGGGCAGGTTCCTCAAAGACAGTTCGAATTTCCGAGAAGAAGGAGTGTACAGAGGCAGTGACGGGGTCATTGCGGTCCCAGAGCGGTGTGGCCCATGACAGAGCTTTCCCAGACAGAAGGCTGACTACGAAAGCCACCTTAGACCTTTCAGTAGGAAACTGGTCCGACATCATCTCCAAGTGCAGGGAACATTGTGAAAGAAAGCCACGGCAAAACTTAGAGTCCCCATCAAATTTATCCGGCAAGGAAAGTCGTAGGCCGGAAGCGGCCACTCGCTGCGGAGGAGGTGCAGGAGCTGGCGGAGGAGATGATTGCTGAAGCTGTGGTAGTAGCTGCTGTAGCATCACGGTCAGTTGAGACAGCTGGTGGCCTTGTTGCGCTATCTGTTGCGACTGCTGGGCGACCACCGTGGTGAGGTCGGCGACAACTGGCAGTGGAACTTCAGCGGGATCCATGGCCGGATCTACTGTCACGATTCGGCTGGCAGGAGGTGGATCCTCTGTGCCAGAGAGGGATTGGCGTGGACCGTGCTAGTGGACCGGTTCTAAGCTGCTACTGGTTTTCACCAGAGCCCGCCGCAAAGCGGGATGGTCTTGCAGCGGCGGTAGCAACCAGGTCGTATCCACTAGCAACGGCTCAACCTCTCTGACTGCTGAAGATAGGCGCGGTACAAGGGAGTAGACAAGAGCAAGGTCGGACGTAGCAGAAGGTCGGGGCAGGCAGCAAGGATCGTAGTCAGGGGCAACGGCAGGAGGTCTGGAACACAGGCTAGGAACACACTGGGAAACGCTTTCACTGGCATGATGGCAACAAGATCCGGCAAGGAAGGGAAGGGGAAGTGAGGTTAAATAGGGAAGTGCACAGGTGAATGAACTAATTAAGCCAACTGCGCCAATCAGTGCGCAGTGGCCCTTTAAATCGTAGAGACCCGGCGCGCGTGCGCCCTAAGGAGCGGGGCCGCGCGCGCCGGGACAGGACCGACGGAGAGCGAGTCAGGTACGGGAGCCGGGGTGCGCATCGCGAGCGGGCGCCACCCGCATCGCGAATCGCATCCCGGCTGGGAGAGGTATCGCAGCGCACCCGGTCAGCAGGTCTGACCGGGGCGCTGCGATTGCGAGGATGTTGCGAGCGCTCCGGGGAGGAGCGGGGACCCGGAGCGCTCGGCGTAACACCAGTCTGACCACAGTGCTCTCTGCTGACACCTCTGTCCATGTCAGGAACTGTCAAGAGTAGGAGCAAATCCCCATAGCAGGTGTCAGTAGAGAGCACTGTGGACAGCCTGAAAAGAACAACTGAACTTCCTCTGGAGCATACAGCAGCTGATAAGTACTGGAAGGATTACGTTTTTATTTAATTGAAGTAATTTACAAATCTGTTTAACTTTCTGGAACCAGATTTAAAGGGGTTATCTCTGATTTACATAATAGGAGAAAACTTGCTGATCAGAGGGGGTCTGAACACTGGGCCCACAACAATCACAAGGACAAAGATCGATTGTCCCCCTAGTGAATGGATCCTCACTGTGCATGCCTGACCACAACTCCATTCACTGTCTATGTGACTTCCAAACATAGCCAAGTGCTCTACTTGGCAATGTTTGGAAGTCCCATATACAGCGAATGAAACAGTGGGCAAGCAAGGGCAGAGATGCTCCATTCACTTGGGAGATACTTGACCTCCATTCTCGTGGTCAAACACCTACTGATCAGCTTGGTATCCCCTATTCTGATCAAATCATTTTTTTTGTTTAATTCATATTGTGAAGCCCTGTGCACAGTTTTTCTAATTGACATGAACAAGGCACCGCACTTCCGGCTTCCCAATGAGTTGAAGTTTCCTGCTTCATATCAATAGCAGCCGTCTCCAGTGCGAGACCCAGTGCCCTAGAATAGCATTATACTGGGTCTCACACTGTAGACGGCTGCTATGGGGAGGGAGCGGGAAGCTCTGTGTCATATGAATAGTGATATGCGACAGGGAGTAGGGATAACGAGGCCTCGTTTCGGCGTTTAGGGGCCGAATTTTAAATACGTGCCAATTGGAAAAAAAATTATACTATCCTGCCCAGTGCTATCATTTGTCAAAGTTTTCGCTAGGCTAACAACTTTTACTTGTTCACTAAGCAACATTTTTTATTATAAAGCACTCACTAAAAACTGTTATGAGTTATTAATGGTTCCAAATTTAGAGGGTTTATGCAGAATAAGAAAAACTTCTGCTGCTTCAGCACTTGTGGTATTAGAACTGGCATCATTTTTTTCAATAGAACTAAACTGCAATACCAAGTACAACCTCAGTGGCACTATTTCTTAAAGGGGTACTCCGGTGAAAACCTTTTTTCTTTTAAATCAACTGGTGTCAGAAAGTTAAACAGATTTGTAAATTACTTCTATTAAAGAATCTTAATCATTCCTGTACTTATTAGCTGCTGAATACTACAGAAGAAAATTATTTTCTTTTTGGAATTCTCTCTGATGACATCACGAGCACAGTGCTCTTTGCTGAGGTCATTATAATAATAATAATAACTCTTTATTTATTGTTGTCCTTAGTGGGATTTGAACCCAAAGCCACAGCACTGCTAACCACTGAGCCACCATGCTGCCCTTAGCATACATATGCTATGCACAGTTGCTAAAATGGACAGAGATGTCAGCAGAGAGCACTGTGCTCGTGATGTCACCAGTGTTCCAAAAAGAAAGGGATTTTCTCAGTAGCATTCAGCAGCTAATAAGTACTGTAAGGATTAAGATTTTTTAATAGAAGTAATTTACAAATATGTTTAACTTACTGGCACCAATTGATTTAAAAGAAAAAAGGTTTTCACCGGAGTACCACTTTAAATGAACAAGTGTACCTCAGTTGCTGTAGAGCAGAGTTTCCCAATTAGGGTTCCTACCGGCGGTTGCGCAAACTACAACTCCCAGCATGCTCGGACAGCCAACGGCTGTCCGAGCATGCTGGGAGTTGTAGTTTTGCAACTGCTAGAGGCACTTTGGTTGGGAAATACTGCAATAGAATTTTATTTCCAATGCCTTTTCTTACTCTTATGTGTCAGTCTTTACCGCAATCTATGGCATTCTATTCCTAAGAAACTAACCCATTGGCCTCCGTCTCATCCAGAAGGACGGCAGAACATGACATTGTCAGAGGTCAAATAGGAAAGCGTAAGCAAATAGTCAGATTTATACATTAACTCAATCAGTCAGTGACGTTTTCTTCAATGAGGCCTCCAGGAATACATTTTTCTAACAAGTTCAGGGGCAATTACTCACATTATGGTATGACACATATAGAAATTCGACATTTCACATTAAATTTTTTTAAATAAATAAATAAATAACTTTATTTGAAGTTTATTCATTAATTTATTTTTATTTTTTAATTATATTTGTTTATTTATTTATTTATTTGATTTAGTTATTTTTATTTAGTTATTTAATAATTATTTTTACTTTTACTTTTTTATATTTATTTACTTAGTTTTATTTATTTTTATTTCTTTATTTTTTATTTATGTTTGTTTATCTCTATATTTTTTATTTAATAAGTTATTTAAATGTATTTATTTTTTTCGTAGTTCTGCAAATTAATTCCCCAAGAATTCTGTTATAAACCGCAAAACCTAAAAATTATTTTTTATAAATAAATAGCTTTATTTGAAGTTTATTTATTTCTTTTTACTTATTTATATTTGTTTGTTTATTTATTTTTATTTAATTACTTATTTATAGTTCTTTCATTTAGTTATTTTTAGTTAATTGACTTATTTTTATTTATTACCGTAATTTTTACTTTTTATATTTATTTATTTACCTATTTATAATGATTTATTTACTTAGTTTCATTTATTTTTATTTATTGATATTTGTTTATTTATGTTTATTTATTTATTTTTATTTAATAAGGTATTTAAATGTATTTATTTATTTTACCTAGTTCTGCAAATTGATTCACCAAGGATTCCATGATAAGCCGCAACACCTAAAAATTAGGTTCACCTCTGTTTAGGTCACAGGAATTACGGCAGGCATGACTGATTGAACATATTTAGTCAGGAAAATACATGTTTAATGTAAATAGTCGCCGAGACGGAGCATTTGTAATCCCCTGGTGTCACACTTGTCCTGTGAATGGTGAGGGAAAAGTCAAACGAAATATTTGTCAGGATATCTTTACCATTTAATTTATCCCCATAGGCAGTAACTGTCAGTGTATATGACTGGAAGCCAGTCTGTGTATAGATATTATGGTGCACGCTCCCACAGGAGCTACTATTGAAGATTTCTTTTTTTTTTTTTTGCATTCCACTCAAGAAACTGAAGTTTCTGAGAAGCTGATTTCCCAAGATGAAGCAATTGACTTTACATGGAAACCCAGACAACGCATATCCAGTAATACATTTTGTCACTATAACAATCGCCGCCGCCGCCTCCTGCCATTCTGTCTGCTGGTGATTTGACAAAAAAAAAAAAAAGAAAGAAAATCAACCATATTCATTAAAAAGAAATAGTAAAAAAAAAATTACAAAATTTAAGGACGATAAAGTTTTGCATTTTAAAAGGTGATAATTTATATTTTTTTGGTCTTTTTTTTTATTCTAATGAAACGGGGCAAGAGATTAGGGATTAAGCGTTATTAATCAGAAACGTCGAAGCACCGTTTAATGTATGCGCCCCTCTATTGTTACGCCAAAGCGGCTTATTTGGTCTTATTTTAATTTGATGGGAATGCATTGTTTGAGGAATCAGACAATATATCTGTAGAAATGTTTTTCCTTTTTTTTTTTAAATTGCTTTTCACATGGAGAGATTTCTGTTTCGTACCTGTAAAGATATTTCAAGGTCTGTCGTCCTCGAGTCATGAATGAGCTAAAAGGGTTTAACAATTACTTATTAACAGGCAATTTTTTTTTTTGCCTTTATTTTCTTGAACTTTACAGTATGGGTCTGCTTTAAAAAAAAAAATTTAAAAAAATTTAAGAAATAACTAGAATATAAAAATTGAGTTCATCATTGTATAGGTTAGGGTAATGTTTCTCATCTAGGGTGTCTCCAGCTGTTACAAAACGCGCACGCACATACAGGTGAAGGCTTCCTTTCAGTGTAAGATCTGCAGCGTACACTGAGAAGAGACAGTGACCTCTGCCCCAACAATAGGTTTTGATGTTTTTTTTCCCCTCTTTCTTTCTGGTATCTTACCTACATAGCTATCTACCTATAAATAGCTATTTGGCTACCTACCTACCTACATAGCTATCTACCTACCTTGAGGAAAGAGAACATCTAGCTCACAAAAACTTGAAGTTAAAACATAGCTTTTACTGTATCATGTTAAAAATAAAATAAACAAAAAAATCCAAGGGCATTAAAAGCAGTCTTGGGGATAAATTGCTATGTTGTGAGTCCACTATAACGCTGCTGTTTTCTTTTTGTAAAATAGCTATTTCCTACAGGGGTTCCCTCCCTCCAACTACAAGTCCCAGGATCCATTGTTTGTAAGTTTGAGGTGACTTTTTTCCCCTCCTGCACATCGGTCACCCCACCCTTTGCAACACAGTTAGGCTCCCTTCTATGCATGCTGTCCATGAAACTACAATTTCCTGCAGCCCTTTGGAGATTGGTCTACCTCTCACCCAGCAGTGGTTTCACCCACTGAAGCACAGACAGGCTCCCTTTCAACACCTGACTACTCATGTTATGTCTCGGGCCACACTGCAACCTGGGAAAGCCTGAGGCGACATTCATTTTGCATGCTGCTAAAAATGAACATCTGGGCAAAGATTACATAAGAATTAGGAGACCAGCCATCAATCACAGGTATAGTCACTATATTATGAATGACACTAACTTTACAGCCCCTGTAGCACAGTCAAAAAAAATAAAAAATCTCAGAATACCCCTTTAAATGAATCGTGTGTGGCTGGAACATTCCTATAGCTAACATGAGGGGTTGGCTTCCACAGGGCCATCTCAGGTGGCATGGTTTTGACAGTTTGCTATTAGATCTTACTTATCAAAAGCCATAAGAAAATCCTTCCAGCATTATTTAGGAATGAATTGTACTTGAGCATTAAAACTTTCTAAGCTCCAACAACCGAATCTTTCCATGGCAATTATATACAAGAGTTAATATAAAACTTGCCGAATCTTAAATATATAAAATGTGGTCTGTTTATCAGCACCATAGGCTGGAACTGAGGTGGAGTGTTATTGATAGGAGGTGAAAGGCCTGCGAGACCGCTTGTGATTGAAGGCTGCGTGTTCTGGAAATGATATTGTTAATGTAAACACCACTCGTGTGCAAGAGATCCATGAATGGGTATTAAGAAATATCCAATTCTTTTTCGTGTCATGATTGTGTTGACATAGTGGGAACCATTACAAACCATATCCGTACCAGTTTGATGGAGGAATGGTACATTCCTCCATCAAACTGGTACGGATATGGTTTGTAATGGTTCCCGCTATGTCATTCCAGACAGTGTATCCATGTGTAGCTATTCATAAGGCTTTGAAGCCATGTTCCACCCTTTCTCGATTAGCCATATTAGAGCATATTTGGCCCAACTTTGGAATTTGATCTCGAAACGAAATGTAACGTTAAACCAAAGGTAAATACAAGTTTTTGAGTCGTTGCCTTTACAGTATTTTTTAGGACTAAAGTGATCCATACACATTTAAGAAAGTAATAGACTGAATTGTTGTATACAAAGTGTACAATGAAAATAAAAGTCTCCAAGTTATTTGTCTGGTGAATACTTTGGACGGAACAATAGTTTGTTTCCATGATCAGTGCTCTTCCCATGGTAAAAACATCTTGGGTGACCCAGGAAACAAAACTAGATACAAAAAGTTAATAAGATAAAGGTTTTCTTCTGAAAATTAGATTTTTGACTGTGCAGAAATTGAAGAAAGATCTGTCAAAAAGTTGAACCCCAGGGACAGGTGCCACCTGCTGAGATAGATAGATAGATAGATAGATAGATAGAAAATATGAGAAAGATATGAGAAAAAAAGATATGAGATAGATAGACAGACAAAAAAATAAAAAATGAGTCCCACAGCACACAAAGGTAAAGTGCAAAGTACAGCTACGTTTCAGCAGCCTCAAGGCACCATTTTCAAGCATGAGGCTGCTGAAACGTAGCTGTACTTTGCACTTTTTGATGGAATAAACACATCCAGCTTTTTGCACTTTACATTTATTTGCTGTGGTACTCAATTTGTTTTTGTATGGAGGATTTTTGACCAAAAGTCACAGAACTTGCGTGCACCAACTCTACCTCGCCTGGCTGTGCTGCTTTATTACTTTTCTAGACAGGCAGATAGATAGATATGGAATAGAAAGATAGATGGATAGATATGAGATAGATAGATAGATATGAGATAGATAAATATGAGATAGATAAATAGATAGATAAATATGGGATAGAAATATAGATATGGGATAAAAAGATAGATAGGTACTGTAGATCAATGTTTTCCAAATAGTTTGCCTCCAGCTGTTGCAAAAGTACAACTCCCAGCAGGGAAGTTGTAGTTTTGCTACAGCTGGAGGCACATTGGCTGAGAAATACTGCTGTAGATAGATAGAGAGATAGATAGGATAGATAGATAGATAGATAGAATCCAGAAAAAGCAGCACATCAGAAGAATAAATAATTTGGTGCCCGCAGTCATAGGGGTCTTGGTCAAAGACTCCCAAGTTCAACTGTGGTAGTCTCCTTGTTAGTTAGATAGATAGATATAGATAGATATTAGATAGATATAAGATAGATAGATATGTAGATAGATATGAGGTAGTTAGGTAGGTAGATAATTAGATAGATAGATAGATAGATAGATAGATAGATACAACATCCAAAAGACAGGGGCACTCCAATAGATAAAAAAAAATGGTGATTTCTTCAAAAAAAGTGAGGCAACGTTTCAGCTGGCTCACCCAGCCATTTCAAGCAACTGCTTGAAAATGGCTGGGTAAGCCAGCCGAAACGTCGCCTCCCATTTTTTTAAATAAATCACCACTTCTTTTCATCTATTGGAGTGCTGCTGTCTTTTGGATGTTGTAGCTAAGGGGGGTCCTGGATCCGGACTGGACACAGCGGGCACCTGAGCATTTTTTAGTTGGAGTGCTGCTTTCCCGGATTGTACGGTAGATAGATAGATGTGTTAGGAAACCACTTCAATCACTGTAAAAACCTGTCCTGTTCCTGTTCCCATGATCTTCCCTGACTCCTTAGAATATTCCTTAGCATCTTGCAAATTTTTCGACAACCACAAAAATTCTCCAAAGCAGAAGGAGCCACCACCACCCCCCACCCCCCAACACCTGGGCCGCAGACACGTCTATGATCCCGCTTACATCTAATATCAGCTTTCTTAGCCAGAGGTAATATGACTGCGCTGACACATTTGATCTCTAAGGGAAAATAACAGCTTGTCGATATCTGTGAAGGAGGGGAGTGGTCGTCTATTCACCTGGTTAGAGTTTCTTGTCTGTCTCGTGATGTCAAGGAAGATAAGAGGAGGGGGGGGGGGGGCTCTGAAGACTATGAAGAGATTACACCATTGTTATAATCCTTCTACAGATGTCTTCAGGAACACTTATTCTGAAGTAATCCTCCATTACTTAACTCATCTGAATCTCTGAATCTTAATTTGTTGGATATCACTTTGTCTTTAGCTTCGGCATTGGTTGGCCGTTGACTAAAATGGGCTGTCTGTAGGGGCCTTCAAAAAAAAAAGTCAGGTGTTGCAGCCACTTTGCTTTAGTGAATACCATTATTTAGACACCCTCTGAACCGACATTGGTGGTTCCGGTTATTTGTCATGAGACAACCCATTTAACTTTGTATGGTTGGCACACACATGTGAGGACTACATGATCACAGTGGCCACCATTACTCTCTTGGCCAACTTTATCCTGCTTTAATCATTGTGTCTAGAACCTGGTGGTCGGCACTTTCGTAAGTAGTGGTGGTGCTCTTGGCAAGAGAGTCCAATGTCCTGCCGAAACGCATCCTGTAACACTACTGATGTGAATAAAATTCACCCTTTTGCAGCTATTTGGTGAGTGCTGGGCCTTTGTGTTTTCTTACATTAATCATAGTGTCATGACCTTGAAAAGTTGCATTTATTGTAAGCGTCAAACAAACAACATGCAACGGATTTCGGTTCTTACAGCATGGACCTTCTTCAGGCATCAGACCCTGTGGAAGGTCCATGCTGTACGGACTGAAACCTGATTCCCTGTCCCTGTCAGGGGGCTAACAGATATCACTGGGAGGAGCAAATGGAGCGACGGTGGTTGATTTTTTGATGCTTACAATAGAGTTACACCTATCTGCTTGTGCAACTCTAGAAGGTAAGTACACTTCTTTGCATACCCTACCTGCATTTGCTCAATACGATTGTAATATGCAGGCTAGGATAAAGTCAGTAATTGCTCCATAATCTAGAAGTGTATTTTAAGGCTCTTGGCTCACAATTAATAACTTCACCAAATAATTTCACCAAAATTCTGGTGCATTAGCAATATCAACTCTGGGCAGTTGGATTCTTCTGCATCAGGAAGTTTTTTTTTTTTTAAACAAAAAGGAAACTAGTGTGAGTTTAGAGCGTATAGGCATTGGGGGAGATTTATCAAAACCTGTCCACAGGAAAAGTTGCTGAGTTGCCCATAGCAACCTATCATTTTTCAGAGGCCTTTATACATGTGTTTTTAGGGTGTATGAGTATGTGCAGTCTGTATACATACAGTCATGGCCATAAATGTTGGCACCCCAGAATTTTTTCTAGAAAATGAAGTATTTCTCACAGAATAGGATTGCAGTAACACATGTTATACACATGTTTATTCCCTCTGTGTATATTGGAACTAAACAAAAAAAAATCACAACTCCCACCTGTGGATGCCGGGCCCTCATTCCACCCTCATGGAGTCTGTTTCTGACCGTTTGAGTGGAAATATGCACATTTGTGGCCTGCTGGAGGTAATTTTGCAGGGCTCTGGCAGTGCTCCTCCTGCGCTTCCTTACACAAAGGTGGAGGTAGCGGTCCTGCTTCTGGGATGTTGCCCTCCTATGGCCTCCTCCACGTCTCCTGATGTACTGGCCTGTCTCCTGGTAGCGCCTCCATGCTCTGGACACTACGCTGACAGACACAGCAAACATTCTTGCCACAGCTCGCATAGATGTGCCATCCTGGCTGAGCTGCACTACCTGAGCCACTTGTGTGGGTTGTAGACTCCGTCTCATGCCACCACTAGAGTGAAAGCACCACCAGCATTCAAAAGTGATGAAAACATCAGCCAGGAAGCATAGGAACTGAGAAGTGGTCTGTGGTCACCACCTGCAGAACCACTCCTTTATTGGGGGTGTCTTGCTAATTGCCTATAATTTCCACCTGTTGTCTGTTCCATTCACACAACAGCATGTGAAATTGATTGATAATCAGTGTTGCTTCCTGAGTGGACAGTGCGATTTCACAGAAGTGTCATTGACTTGGAGTTACAATATGTTGTTTAAGTGTTCCCTTTATTTTTTTGAGCAGTGTGAATATATATTATATATATTATACGCCACGCCCCCTCCAAGCCCGGAGGTTTCCGAAACTTCAAACGCAGCTACGCATAGAATGCTGGCTGCTGCAGGGAGATTGCGGGGGTCCCAGCGGTGCCCCCCCCCCCCCCCCCCCCCGCGATCAGACATCTTATCCCCTATCCTTTCGATAGGGGATAAGATGTTTTCGCCCGGAATACCCCTTTAAATTATAACACTAACACAGGCAAGTAGAAGTAAATGGGACATGCAAAAATAAGTACAGTGAATAAGAAATAATCAAAAATTAATTATTAACATATAGTGCACACCAGCTGTAGACAAATAGCTAGATATATCCCACGGCAGCTGCGGCACTCAGTTATCCAAAAGTGAAAGTGTTCTATTCCATGATAATACAGAGTAAAAAAATAAATAAAAAAAGAGCAAAAAAGCTCTAGCTCCGTGCATAAGTGACTAATGTGCATTAAATGAATAGTGAATCAAGTCTCCAAAGAACGGAGTAACAGACATAAAGAAGAATGTGTGATGGCAGATTCTTGAGATGGTAAATAGGACACTAAACATGAAGAGTTAGCCTGTAATAGGCCAATTAGTGGAACATTTTATGAAGGAAAACAAGACAAGAAGCCGGTCTTAAATAAAGGTCTAAACTATACAAGAAACCTGTTTTTATAACCCTGATATAATCAGGACACATCCATTTCTTCCTCTACCCTGCTGCAGATATTTGATGCAGCAGTGAATTACAATAGTTCTAACTTTCTCTCACAGATTCTGAAGAATTTATAAATTAAATAATTTGACAATTATTATTTTTAGAAAATAGTTGTTATCTGCCGAATCTTCTGTGATTACGAAATAAAATCCCCTCCAATAAACTCCAAGAATGGCAAACCAATATGGCAGAACCAAAATCATCATTAAAAGGGGTCATCCAATTTCTATCTACGTTTAAAATTGTTTATGCTCAGCTAAGTAAAAAAAATAAAAAACAATAATAATCCATACTCACTTGATTCCCCGGCTCTGCTCTCTTGAGGGTACTCAGTCCCCACTGCTTACCACTTCCTGGTCTCCTCTCAGCATGCTTAGCCAATCACTGATGGCATTTATGACCCGCCTCGGCCACTGATTGGCTGAGCAAGTACTTCCTTGTGTTAAGAGGAGACCAGGAAATGATGAGAAGCGGGGACTGAGCAGCATTGGGAAGCAGAAGTGGGGGATCATGGAAGGAGAGGACACATTTTTATTTTAATCCAGCTCAGCCACTAAAAAGAAATTATTTTTAGGACTTTGATGCCACATCTTTTGTGCATCACAATAACACTTTGAGTTATAGAGGTTTAAAGGGTTACTCCACCCCTAGACATTTTGGATAGGTGATAAGATGTCTGATCACGGAGGTCCTGCCGCTGGGGACCCCCGCATTCGTTTAGAGCAGGGTTTCCCAAATGTGGTCCTCAAACACCCCCAACAGGTCATGTTTTCTGGATTTCCTTAGTCTATCAAAGGTGATATAATTATGGTCAGTGAATCAGGCATCACCACAGTTACATCACCTGTGAAAGACTAAGGAAATCCAGAAAACATGACCTGTTGGGGGTGCTTGAGGACTGTGTTTGGGGAAGAGCATCACCTGCAGCTCTGGAGGCTCGTGACATCATGGCCATGTCCCCTCAATGCAAATCTATGGGAGGGGGGGCGTGACGGCCATCACGACCCCTTCCAATAGACTTGCATTGAGGGGGCGTAGCCGTGACGTCATGAGCGGGGCGTGACCGTGACGTTTCGAGCCTCCTCCCGGCATCGCCAGTCATCCAGCACGGAGCGAAGTTCACTTGATGCACCAAATTTCTGGGGTGCCGCAGCCAAGATTGCGGGGGACCCCCACGCGATCAGACTTCTTATCCCCTTTCCTTTGGATAGGAGATAAGATGTCTAGGGGCGGAGTACTCCTTTAAGGCAGAATAAGCTGTAAATGTGTACAGATGTAAATGCCAGCAAACATAGGAGTGGCACCATACTCTTTTTGCCTTTAGCGTAGCCTGCTATGGAATGTAAATATGGTAACAGGATCTCCCATCTATTGCAGAACTCCCTGTTCCTGTAGGTAAAGTACTGTAGTGAGCCATGATACATATAGTAAAGGTTGCATTACCCCTCATTGTATAGTACTGTAGATTTGCTGGATTAGCTCAGAGAGCACCCAATCTGGCAAATGTAGTGAGCCGCAATGCACACAGTACTATGTGCATTGCCGCTCAAGTGTATTGTACATTCTGCAGGACAAATCCTAGAGTATGTAGTGAATTGTTGTGGGTGTCAATGCTTTGCCGGTCATGCACACTTGTTTAGATAGCATCTCTCGGTGCTGTCTGAGTGTACTAGAGCATTGTGCTACCTAGATGTTGCAACTACATCTGTCGTGGTCCAACCTTTGGTATTCCCAGATCTGAAAAAAATAGTATTCCCTGTTTTACCAGGCTTATTTGTGTCAATAACTTCCATAGACTTCCTATCAAATAGTGTCCACCAGGGGAATTAGAATAAGCTTATTTCCCGAGCCCGACTCTTGTGACCTATGGCAGCTGAAGTGACTTGCTTGGCATTTTCCCTTCAGCGGCCACTACAGGAGGAATGTGGTATTACATGGTGGTCATTCAGATTAACAGTAAAAATAAACGATGATAAAGATAAACAATGCCTAAAGGGGAATCCAGAGCAGGAATAACACTTTATAATATCTATATGGCTTATGTTCAGAGGGCTGACTTCAGGAAGCAATACCTTTGGCTTGGTCCATATGGAAATGGAGGGAATCCTTCACATTACCATATACCCATCCCAGTGGCCTTTTTCCTGATAAGTGGGACCCCCACCTATCAGACATTGTTAGTATATCCCGCTAAAGGGGTACTCCAGTGGAAAACAATTTTTTTTTTAAATCACCTGGTGGTAGAAAGTTAAACAGATTTGTAAATTACTTCTTAATCCTTCCAGTACTTATCAGCAGCTGAATACTCCACAGGAAGTTCTTTCCTTTTTGATTTTCCTTTCTGTCTGACCACAGTGCTCTCTGCGGACCCCTTTGTTCATGTCAGCAACTGTCCAGAGTTGGAGAAAATCCCCACAGCAAACCTCTCCTGCTCTGGACAGTTCCTGACATGGACAGAGGTGTCAGCAGAGAGCACTGTGGTCAGACAGAAAAGAAATTCAAAAAGAAAAGAATTTCCTCTGGAGCATACAGCAGCTGATAAGTACTTGAAGGATTAAGATTTTTAGTAATTTACAAATCTGTTTGACTTTATGGCACCAGTTGATTTAAAGGAAAACTGTCAGCTTGTTCACCCACACTAAACCAAATCGACTTGGTTATAGTGTGGGTGAACAGGATTCAAACGGGGGGTCACTTACTTATTTTCACCAACTGTCCGTCGAGATATCTAGTTCTGAAGTTCCGGGATTTCTAATAAGAATAAGAGTACTGAAGGCATCTCTCCCGCCGGCTGGCCGCCTCTTGCTCCCGTAATAGGTCTCCTAAGCCCGCCCCGCGAAGTGGAGTCCAACATCACATGATCACAGCGCTCTCTCTGAAGAGCGCATGCGCTGCTATATTTTCCCCAGCGCAGAATGTGAGAGCTGGGAAAAATATAGCGGCGAATGCGCTCTTTAGAGAGAGCGCTGTGATCACGTGATGTGGGACTCCACTTCACTAGGACGTTTTGTTGAATCCAATGCATATGCATAATCGAGGGGCGGGCTTAGGAGACCTATTACGGGAGCAAGAGGGGGCCAGCCGGCAGGAGAGATGCTGTTACGCCGAGCGCTCCGGGTCCCCGTTCCTCCCCGGAGCGCTCGCCTCATCTTCGTTGTTGCAGCGCCCCGGTCAGATCCACTGACCGGGTGCGCTACGGGTCCGCCTTCAGCCGGGATGCGATTCGCGATGCGGATAGCGCCCGCTCGCGATGCGCACCCCGGCCCCCGTACCTGACTCGCTCTCCCTCGGTCCTGTCCCGGCGCGCGCGGCCCCGCTCCCTAGGGCGCGCGCGCGCCGGGTCTCTGCGATTTAAAGGGCCAGTGCACCAATGATGGTGCCTGGCCCAATCTTCCCAATTAGCTTAATTGGCTCCCACCTGTGCACTTCCCTATATCACCTCACTTCCCCTGCACTCCCTTGCCGGATCTTGTTGCACTTGTGCCTAGTGAAAGCGTTCCCTTGTCTGTTCCTAGTCCGTGTTCCTGACCTCCTGCCGTTGCCCCTGACTACGATCCTTGCCGCCTGCCCCCGACCTTCTGCTACGTCCGACCTTGCTTCTGCCTACTCCCTTGTACCGCGCCTATCTTCAGCATCTTCAGCAGCCAGAGAGGTGAGCCGTTGCTAGTGGATACGACCTGGTCACTACCGCCGCAGCAAGACCATCCCGCTTTGCGGCGGGCTCTGGTGAAAACCTGTAGTGGCTTAGAACCGGTCCACTAGCGCGGTCCTCGCCATCCCTCTCTGGCACAGAGGATCCACTACCTGCCAGCCGGCATCGTGACAGTAGATCCGGCCATGGATTCCGCTGAGGTGCCGCTGTCAAGTCTTGCCGACATTTTCACGATGATCACCCAACAAAATCACCAGCTGGCATACTTGTCCTCCGTGGAACAGCAACTGAACTCACAGTTACAGCAGCTGCTGCCACTGACACTGCAGCTGCAACTGCAACAACCATCTCCTCCGCCGTCTCCTGCAACTCCTCCGCAGCGTCCGGCCATGGATTCCGCTGAGGTGCCGCTGTCAAGTCTTGCCGACATTTCCACGATGATCACCCAACAAAATCACCAGCTGGCATACTTGTCCACCGTGACACAGCAACTGGAGTCACAGTTACAGCAGCTGCAACTGCAACAACCATCTCCTCCGCCGGCTCCTGCAACTCCTCCGCAGCAACCGGCCGCTCCTAACCCCTGCTTGTCTCTGCCGGACAAATTTGATGCGGACTCTAGACTCTGCCGTGGTCTCCTTTCTGGAAAGGCCTTGTCTGGGGCCACACCACTCTGGGACCGCAATGATCCTGCCACAGCCACAGTCCAGTCCTTCTTCGCTGAGGTCCGTGGTGTCTTCGAGGAGCCTGCCCGAGCTTCTTCTGCCGAGACTGCCCTGCTGAACCTGGCCCAGGGTGTTTCTTCCGTTGGCGAGTACGCCATTCAGTTCCGTGCTCTTGCTTCCGAGTTGTCCTGGAATAGTGAGGCTCTCTGCGCGACCTTTAAAAAAGGCCTATCCAGCAACATTATAGATGTTCTGGCCGCACGAGAGACTCCTGCTAACCTACATGAACTCATTCATCTTGCCACTCGCATTGACATGCGTTTTTCCGGATGGCGTCTGGAGCTCCGCCTGGATATGGACTTTGTTCGCACGAGGCGTTTTTTCTCCCCGGCTCCTCTCTCCTCTGGTCCTCTGCAAACCGTTCCTGTGCCTCCCGCCGTGGAGGCTATGCAAGTTGACCGGTCTCGCTTGACACCTCAAGAGAGGACACGACGCCGCATGGAGAATCTTTGCCTGTACTATGCCGGTACCGAACACTTCCTGAAGGATTGTCCTATCCGTCCTCCCCGCCTGGAAAGACGTACGCTGACTCCGCACAAAGGTGACACAGTTCTTGATGTCAACTCTGCTTCTCCACGCCTTACTGTGCCTGTGCGGATATCTGCCTCTTCCTTCTCCTTCTCTACTATGCTCTTCTTGGATTCCGGATCTGCAGGAAAATTTTTTTTGGCCTCTCTCATCAACAGGTTCTACGTTCCTGTGACCAGTCTCGCCAGACCCCTCTACATCTATTGTTTTTACAATAAAAGATTGGACTGTCTCGTACGTTTCCACACAGAACCCCTCCTAATTTGCATCGGACCTCATCACGGAAAAATTGAGTTTTTTTTCCTCAGGTTCTTTGGCCCCAAGAAGAGGGGGAGACCCAAGGGGGGGGGTACTGTTACGCCGAGCGCTCCGGGTCCCCGTTCCTCCCCGGAGCGCTCGCCTCATCTTCGTTGTTGCAGCGCCCCGGTCAGATCCACTGACCGGGTGCGCTACGGGTCCGCCTTCAGCCGGGATGCGATTCGCGATGCGGATAGCGCCCGCTCGCGATGCGCACCCCGGCCCCCGTACCTGACTCGCTCTCCCTCGGTCCTGTCCCGGCGCGCGCGGCCCCGCTCCCTAGGGCGCGCGCGCGCCGGGTCTCTGCGATTTAAAGGGCCAGTGCACCAATGATGGTGCCTGGCCCAATCTTCCCAATTAGCTTAATTGGCTCCCACCTGTGCACTTCCCTATATCACCTCACTTCCCCTGCACTCCCTTGCCGGATCTTGTTGCACTTGTGCCTAGTGAAAGCGTTCCCTTGTCTGTTCCTAGTCCGTGTTCCTGACCTCCTGCCGTTGCCCCTGACTACGATCCTTGCCGCCTGCCCCCGACCTTCTGCTACGTCCGACCTTGCTTCTGCCTACTCCCTTGTACCGCGCCTATCTTCAGCATCTTCAGCAGCCAGAGAGGTGAGCCGTTGCTAGTGGATACGACCTGGTCACTACCGCCGCAGCAAGACCATCCCGCTTTGCGGCGGGCTCTGGTGAAAACCTGTAGTGGCTTAGAACCGGTCCACTAGCGCGGTCCTCGCCATCCCTCTCTGGCACAGAGGATCCACTACCTGCCAGCCGGCATCGTGACAGATGCCTTCAGTACTCTTATTAGAAATCCCGGAACTTCAGAACTAGATATCTTGGCGGCCAGTTGATGAAAATAAGTAAGTGACCCCTCGTTTGAATCCTGTTCACCCACACTATAACCCAATCTATTGGGTTTAGTGTGGGTGAACAAGCTGATAGTTTTCCTTTAAAAAGAAAAAGTTTTCCACTGGAGTACCCTTTTTGCTCATAGCTCTATTGAAAACCACAGATATCCTAATGCATTCTGCTCTGTTGCAAATGACAAACTCAGCTCTGCTGTACATGAGATCGAATGATGTCATTTTCGCATTGTTAAAGGGGTACTCCTTTTTTTTTTTTTAAATCAACTGGTTCCAGAAAGTTAAACAAATTTGTAAATTACTTCTATTAAAAAATTAGTGCTGCTGAATACTACAAAGGAAATTATTTTCTTTTTGGAATACAGAGCTCTCTGCTGACATCATGACCACACTGCTCTCTGCTGACATCTCTGTCCATTTTAGGAACTGTCCAGAGCAGCATGTTTTCTATGGGGATTTTCTCCTACTCTTGACAGTTCTTAAAATGGACAGAGGTGTCAGCAGAGAGCACTGTGGTCATGATGTCACCAGAGAGCTCTGTGTTCCAAAAAGAAAATAATTTCCTCTTTAGTTATCAGCAGCTAATAAGTACTGGAAGGATTAAGATTTTTTTTAAAATAAGTAATTTACAAATCTGTTTAACTTTCTGGCACCAGTTGATTAAAAAAAAATAATAATTTTGACTGGAGTACCCCTTTAATGCTTTCTCTCATCTCTGGGGGAAATGGCAGCAAGGAAGTGGAAAGACAATAGAAAGAAGAGGCAGAGGTGAACCCACCACTGGCCACGCTGGACAAACTGGTATTTATAGTGTTAAATGATGTCTAGAAGATGGTATGTAACAGGATCACTGTCTCCTGATCATGGTTTTAACTTGTTCCTTTCTGGTTTGGGCCAGTGGTCTCCAGATGGTGGACCTCCAGCTGTTGCAAAACTACAACTCACAGCATGTCCGGACAGCCGTTGGCTGTCCGGACATGCTGTGAGTTGTAGTTTTGCAACTGCTGGAGGTCCACCATTTGGAGACCTCTGCTCTAGTATAAATCCAACATTGTAGGTGACGGCTCAAGTTATCGATACACTACTGCCTTAATAATATTTAGACATTATCAGCAATAAGCTTCAGGCTAAAACCTCATACCACAAACATAAATGTAAAAAACACTAGCATAAAAAAAAAAAATATATATATATATATATATTTATATATATATATATATATATATATATATATATATATATATATATATATGTAATAATAGAAAAAAAAGTTATACCCCTAACAACAAGACGTGACTCCTCCAGAACAAGGTGACGGCTTGTTACCAGGTTAATAATCCCCTCCATTAATTCATTGTAACAAGTTTTCCAGTCTCAGAAGTCACTTGCTATTTGATAGAGGTCAGGGGGATTGTTTGCCGGTTTTTCACGTCTTTCTCGAGGAGCCGTTTTGCATAAATGCAACGCGCAAAGTCTTTTTGGCAGAAACCTCGAATTCTACACTTGATTTATTTGTCGCTCGCTGCGGAGAGTCAAACATTACACGTTCAGGTGTCAGTACCGTCCATGTGAAGTAACATGACATCTGAGGCTCGCAACGAGTTACTGGTCCTATTGCCGAGGAGCGACGAATTCCTGCAGATGACCCATAAAGAAAAAGAAGGAGAATAAAAACTTAGTGCACTTCATCATAATATAGTGGAAATGCATCTAGCCCCCCTGGAAAGAAGGGCCCAGTATACGCTTATCTTATCAACTCTTCCCGAGCAGGACATTAAGATGTTATCCTGTCTTTTTGAATTGATAGTCTTTCCTCAAAATCAATGTTTGCCAACCCCGGTGGGTGCCTCCAGCTGTTGAAAAAATACAACTCCCAGGAAAAGGCTGTCCAAGCCTGCTGAGAGCTATAATTTTGCAAAAGCTGGAGGCACATTGGTAGGGAATTACTGGTCTAGATTAACACGATGGTGCTCTAAATACACCAACTACTCTAGTTACACCAAAGAGATGTTTTTTAATACTCCTCTCATTCGCTTTGCTTGGTCAACAGTAGAGGTCAACTAGTGGAAACCCAGTCTGGTCACAACTTTGTTAAAAGTTTGGTTCAGGTGGTTTGATTCGGTCAAACCTGCTAAAATAACATCAGCCACATGGCAGAAAGGAGAAGGAGAAATGGCATGACCTCTAGAAATCCCATGATGCCTTACAGGTCTCCCAGCCAATGAGGAAGCAGTATGGGGGTAAAGCCAAAGCCATTATAAAAAAAATGTCTATGCACATAGCTTCAGCAGCCATTTTAGAGATAGCAGGTGTTAGGTGAAGATCTCTGTGAGGGACAGTGGGCAGACATCTATAATAAATATAGAAAAGCAGCAGAGAGCATTCTGTATCTGTTCTATCAGCGCAAAATCTGTTATAAGTGCAAGTTAAGTGTGCCAGTTTTTCTGTGGTACAAAAAATTGTTGTTGTGAAAAAGCTGTGCATAGAGTGTTTTGTTTTACTTTTGTGCACTTTATAGGATGCCAATCCTGTTGCTAATCCCCAAATTGGATAATTTTTTGACAGCTTGCACCTTCACTTTCCATGCACAAAAACTGTGTCTTCTCTCAAAAAGGGACCATTTTTCGATCACTCCTGGACCTTTGCCTATTACAATACCTCCGTGTGCACATAAATACCAGCAGTCTTGAATGAATTGGCACTGGAATAGGAGCCCATTGGGGTTTAGCTATAGCGGTGCATAGATTGCAATTGCACCTGGGCCCTAATGCCTGATGAAGCCCAATGGTCCCTTTACCATATGGGTGATAACCAGTATTATTGACAGCAAATGATGGTTAAGAGATTGTGGTACAGATTTAGCATATTACACCTCTTTTCATGTTCACTCTTTAACATTAAGCACCACTATGTTACTCAATGTTGTTAAGAGTGAGGGGGTTTGCCAACCTACACCCAAGGGATGTCGAAATCCCACCCAAACGCCTCTCCTTTGTGACCATCCGTACCCCTTTGTGGAATTTTTTTCATGACTTTCAGCAACCATGCACTTCCCTCTCAATGCCCATCATTCCACCCAGGTTTTGGATAGTGCTGTGTGAATAAGGCCAGGTACTACTAAACCCTGATCTCTATAGATTAGAATAGAAACAATGCTCCTTGAGCTGTTCGGATCACAGATAGTAGATGCAAGACATATATCATGTGGACAGTTTCCTACCCTTATTGAATGTATAAATAAAAAGTCTGCACACAAACTAACAAGTTTAACAACCCTGAAGATTTATATTAATGTTCGCGCAGGGCGGCCTCCTTCTAGTAATATTGATCACACAGGCTTTCTGGATACCACTGCACCATGTGTATGAATTCATTCACGACTAATTGTATAAGTGGAAACCAAATCTTAACAGATCAATAGTCGGCTTTTGTAATTTCAATTTCCTGATAGATTGGGCTGGGAGAATGTTCACAATGGCTTTCTCTATGTGAAGGCACTTAGGACTTAAGAGGATTTGGAACCAAGTCTAGGTCTATATCAATCATTCATAGATCAGAACATGATCATTTATGGAACAACTCCCCAGGCACCCCCACCACCACCACCACCTCCCCCCCCCCCCCCCCAAAGAAAAAAATAACCACTCTTTGAATCTTCTACTTCTGACATATTATTTTCAAGTTATTTCAGTTTTTTTTTGTATCATGGCTGTAAAATAGCTCTCATAGAGTTCTCTGCAAACATCCACAGACATGTATGGAAGTGCAAGTAGACAATAAAGGTATTGAAGGAGCTTTATTCATCATTTAATCATCATTACAAGTCCTACAATAAAATACAATCACACAATGTGTCCATTGGTTAGCCTCGCCGGGGCTACATTGTCTCAAACAGTCTCTGCAGTGGCTTTAGGTAGCCCTGGAACAAGCTCCAGCAAATAGACAATAAACTAATGAATAACTAGGCCAACAATTTGTGTTAAAGGGGTACTCCAGTGGAAAACTTTTTCATTTTAAATCAACTGGTGCCAGAAAGTGAAACAGATTTGTATAAGACTTCTATTAGAAAATCTTAATCCTTCCAGTACTTATTAGCGACTGGATACTACAGAGGAAATTATTTTCTTTTGGATTTCTTTTCTGTCTGTTTACAGTGCTCTCTGCTGACACCTCTGTCCATGTCAGAAACTGTCCAGAACCGGAGAAAATCCACATAGCAAACATATGCTGCTTTGGACAGTTTCTGACATGGACAGAGGTGTCAGCAGAGAGCACTGTGGTAAGACAGAAAGGAAATTCAAAAAGAAAATAATTTCCTATGTAGTATTCAGCAGCTAATAAGGATTAAGATTGTTTAATAGAAGTAATTTACATATCTGTTTCACTTTTTGACACCGATTGGTATAAAAAAAAAAAAAAAGTTTTCCACCGGAGTACCTCTTTAAGTGCTACCCTCTCAGGTCTAAATAATCAGCACCAGGGTTTTATTGTGTCTATTAGGCTAAGGGCAAAAATCAACTATGATAATAACCACTATACTATACCACATTACCACTGGAAACACAGCAGAAAAATTGACTCAAACTATGCCCAAGGGGGTAATATGTCTCTAAGAGTCTTATGGGCCATGCAATGCTTCCTGGGGAAAAAAAAAAAGTATGCAAAGTAACTCTCTTGTGCCACCTATTGAATAGATATTCCGTGTAAGTCAATGCTCAACTTTGCAACATGACTAGGGGTTAACAGCCAAATCAGATTCCCCACCAAAAAGTAGGATGACCCATCTGTAGACAGTTGTTTTAGGGTTCTTGTGCCTTATCAAGAAACAAACACCACCAGCTAACCTGAAACCCAACCAAAACATGAATGGTGCAGAACTAAACCTAGGAAGACAGCAGAAAAGATGAAACGTTCAGCATGATAAGTAGCATAAAAATCTTTGGAATTTGTTCCATCATCTAGACACGTGTTATGTACGGTAGAACAGGCAGTTTACCACATTGAACATTGCATCTTTCTTGCATCTTATCAGTACAAGGCAGAGTACAAAGTCTCTCATCCAATATAAGGTGACACATACTATCAGATGATACTACAGTTGGGGACCACATCAGCCTCCGGTAACATCACTGATCCCTAGTCATGTTTCAAGGTTCTTTAAGTCAGTGGCCCCAAACCTAGTCCTCAAGAATCACTAAAATTCTTTTTTTTTTTTTTTTTTTAGTTACTCCATTGATAGAACAGGGAAAAACATTAAAATCCTGGGCTGTTGGTGGCCTTGAGGACTGAATTGGGGACCTTGAGTGGTTGAGCATTGACTTACAAGGACGATACTTCCAATAGGTGGCACTAGTGAGTCAATTTGCATATACCTAACAGGAATTCTAACAGTGCAGAAAAAAATTTAAAGGGGTACTCTGGTTTTATTCATCTTATCCCCTATCCAAAGGATAGGGGATTAGATGTCTGATCGCAGGGGTCCTGCCGCTGGGACCCCGGCATTCTGTGCTGGGCACTTCCTCCGAGATGTGACATCACAGCCATGCCCCCTCGTGATGTCACACCACGCCCCTCCATTCATGTCTATGGGAGGGGGTGTGACGCCACGTATCGGAGGCACAGAATGCCGGGGGCTGCTCAGAGATTGCGGGGGTCCCAGCGGCGGGACCCCTGCAATCATACATCTTATCCCCTGTCCTGTGGATAAGATGCATAAAGCCGAAATACCCCTTTAATCTCTAAACTATTCCAAAGTTCTCACTCAACAATCTATCTCTGGTACTTGGCAGGTAATATGCCTACACACCTGTGACTGGAATGAGGCCAGAAGCCTTCCCCACCCAATACCGAATCATTGGACTCTTTGGACCAGTACAAATGATATTACTTTATTATAAGATTGTCGTAAAGATTATTCCAGTTGATGTTAGGTTTTACTATTTTATAAATTGCACTTTTCATGTTGCCTGAATCCAGATGTAATCCCATATGAAGAACTCACTGACCTTCTTAGTAATTTATGCTGCATTCCTGGAAGAAAGGAAGCGCTGATGAATCTATTAATGTGAGGGACAGAAAGCTCGATTCCGACGCTTCATCCTGAGAGCCGTCTACTTATCTTTTTATTTGTCAAAAAGCAGAAAAGATACATATCTGTAAAAGAAGGAACAAAAAATATAACTAGTGCTCATTTTCTTCAGGATTTATTCGGAAAGGCTCCCGGGCATTCTGTTTTTTTTCCTCTTCGTCATAGCGAGAGAATGTCCGATGATTTTACCTCTGTCATCAGACCTGTCACTGCCTGGAAAAGTCAAGGAAAAAAGAAGAAGCTAAAGAGTAAAAAAATAAAATCATAAATAAAATGAAAAAATAAAATGAAAAATTAAGACAACTACACGTTTCACGTCTTAGCCAAGACGATGAATGACAAAACGCGTCTTGTTCTTTCACTTCTTGTTTTCAAGGATAGTTAGTTAATAGTAGAAAATTGGAAAATGACCCTATAGTAATGACGGGATTTACATAAATATCTGCTGATAGCACAAAACACGGTGAATAATGTGTCGTGCGCATCATCACAATCGGTTGTCTCCCACTGACAAAGCGGACAAGTTTGAAACTCACAATTATGCAAATCGCACTAATACCGGCTCCTCATTACTGTCATGGTGGTAGAGGCAGCAACATATCCTCCACAGACAGCTTGATGCTGGGCCGAAAGCCAAAAATGTTTGGTTTTGCTGACATAGATTCTGAGTTAAAAAAAATAAAAATAAATACGACACAATAGTAATGTATCAGACGAATCCATAACAGGCCATGCCTGCAGCCTAATGGACTGTGAAGCCCATGTTCTCTGCAGTCAGGGCTTTCATTGGTATTGACCCATGATAAGTAAGCCTACACTTTCTCCAGACCTAATGAAAGAGATTAGAAAGGCCTGGTTTATTAATATTAAAATATCAAATATTCATTCCAAAGGGGCAATTAACACTTAAGAAGACGGAAAGGCACAAAGAAGGCATAAAAGGTTTTTTAGTGTATAGGAATAACAATACCCCAGAGTCATCTTAAGGGAACAAGATTGGAGGATAATATTTCCCGTCATATGCAGTGACTGTATCTGGTATTGCATTTGCATCTTAACCTTCTTTAGGGTATGTTCACAGGTGATTAATATTCTGCAGATTTTCTTCTCTTAAGTCAACGATTTGCAACATCTGGAGGGTCACAGTTTGGAGACCACTGTTACAGTGGTGCCCAAACGGTAGCCCTCCAGATGTTGCCAAACTACAACTCTCAGCATGCCTAGACTGCCCAGGTATGCTGGGAGTTGTAGTTTTGTAACATCTGTCCCTTCAGATTTTGCAATTTTCATGAAATTTTTGAAGATTGCTGCTCTACTTTGAAGCCCTCTAATTTTTTCAAAAAGTCAAAATATGTCCATTTTATGATACCAACATAAAGTGGACATATTGTATTTGTGAATAAAAATAAAATGTATTTGGAATATCCATTTTCCTTACAAGTAGAGAGCTTCAAAGTTAGAAAAATGCAAAATGTTCAAAATTTTCATGAAACTTTGGGATTTTTCACCAAAAAAGGATGCAAGTAACGATGAAAATTTACCACCAAAATAAAGTAGAATATGTCACGAAAAAACAATCTCAGAATCAGAATATTCGGTAAAAGCGTTTTAGAGTTATTAATGCGTATAGGGGATATAGGGGATAAGATGCCTGATCGCGGGGGTCCTGCCCCTTTCATGCAGCACCCTCCCATAGGCTTGCATTGAGGGGGTGGAGCCGTACATCATGATTCCTCAGACCTTATGATAGCGAGTGCAGCATGAAAAATTGCAGAGGACCCCCGCGATCAGACATCTTATTCCCTATCCTTTGGATAGGGGATAAGATGTCTTAGGTCCGGAGTACCCCTTTAAAGGGATTTTTTTTTTTTACTGTGCTACAGGGGCATTAAACTCAGTGTAGTTCATAATATAGTGTCTGTACCTGTGTTTGATGGCTTGTCTCACAATTCTTCTGTGATTTTTGCTCTGTCAACAGCAATAAAGTTAGCCCGCATCAGAAGCACCCGCCCATCCAGCAAATACCCACCAAAACCCCTGATAAATTACATTAGAAGAAGATTTGTTACAGTGTGTCACCCCAGTAGTAAGGTGATTACATAAGGAGAAGTCTTGTTACAGTGTGTCACCGCAATAGTAAGAAAATTTCACCAGTAGGGGGTTGTTACAGTGTGTCACCCTATTAGTAAGGTGGGACGTGTCAAAGGGCGGAGCTAATGGGCAGGGTCAAGGGGTGGCAAAATGAGCTTTTGTAGACATACTGTATAGCAGTGTTTTTCAAAAAGAGATACACTGTTTGTTCTGTGCAGAAATTATATCTAAAATGCTTTTCATTTCCCAATTAGACCATATAATCCTGTTCCTTTCTGCAGAACCTTGACTGTTTTATAGTTTATTGAAAGGAACAAATTATATGTCTGTGTGGTTCTACGGCTGGATTGTTCAGAAACACCAGTGAAATTAGTAAAAGGAGAATTACGCCAATAAAAATCGCGTCTCCATATCAATTATATAAAAAAAAAAATTTCAGAATGAGAGTTTATTAATTTATAGGATTAATTAATTGTACTTCTTAATGAAAACGTCTCCTAATAAATGGCTCTACCTCAAAGACTTACAGGCTTCACCTAATAGATTTACAAGCTCTACTTTATAGACTTACAGACCACACCCCATAGGCTTACAGGCTCCGCCTAATAGACTTACAATATCCACCTCATAGACTAACAAGCTCCATCTAATAGATTTGCAAGCCCCACCCCATGGACTTCCAAGCCCCACCCCATAGACTTACAATCCCCACCCCATAGGCTTACAGGCTCCACCTAATAGACTTACAATATCCACCTCATAGACCAACAAGCTCCATCTAATAGATTTGCAAGCCCCACCCCATGGACTTACAAGCCCCACCCCATGGACTTCCAAGCCCCACCCCTTAGACTTACAAGCTCCACCTCATAGACTTACAAGCTTATAGACTAACAATCCCCACCCCATAGACTTACAGGCTCCACCCCATAGACTTACAATATCCACCTCATAGATTTACAAGCTCCACCCCATAGACTTACAGGCTCCACCTCATGGAAGTGGAAGTTTTGCAACATCTGGCGGGGCACAGTTGTAGACCACTGCCCTAGGGGGAGGACACTTGACCCTACTCCAGCCAATAAACAGGAGAGCCCGCTGTTTTTCCAACCATTAACCCCTCTCCTCCCTGGTCCCTGCAGGCCGAACCCTTATACGACCCCCCTCCTACTCTTTTTGTACATGACCTCCATTGACTGCAGACAGGAGCAGCACACCGCCCTGTGTATACTCTCTGCCCCGTCTATCTTTTCTCCTCTCTAGAGTTACGCTTTCTGGATCTGAGCACTGATATAAGATGCATTCAGCTGACTGACTTTTATCTTGTCATATTGATCTATCCATGAGTCTATATTCGAAAATGGAGTGTGGATCAGTAAAAGCCAGCAGCCATTAGGGGAGATAGCCAAATCTCAACAGCCGAGGCAGTGAGACACTTAGTGCACAGAATTGTACAATTTGCAGACAAGGTAAGTGACGAGGATAAGTGTCCCTTTCAAGGCGACATGTTGGAAAACACTGCCGGCAGCAGCCACCTAATGACCCCTCTCCACAACATTATATGCTCCGAGATTGATTTTTTTTTCTTTTCCTTCAGATTTTTACTTTCTCAGAAATTGATCTAAGTAAACGTTTGCTCACAACCTTTTTCTCTGCCTTGTTTTGTTTCAGCATACCTGGACTCACCAAAGAGCTTTTTTCCATTACATGAACAAATCTCCGACTTAGCCTTCCAATTGTTAAAAATTCTTAGTTATATCTATACCTGAAAAAAGCTGGGTGATGACCAACGCTCCCTTAGACTTGTTAAAAAAAAAAAAAAAAACCTGATCATTAAAGAGGTACTCTACCCTTAGGGGATAGGGGATAAGATGTCTGACTTGTATTGAGGGGGCATGGCTGTGACGTCACGAGCCTCCAGTGCTGTAGCCAGCATTCCTTTAGGGTACAGCAGGGAGATCGCGGGGGTCCTAGCGTCGGGACCTCCGCGATCTTCCTGCTGTACCCTAAAGCAATGCTGGCTACGGCACCGGAAGCTCGTGACGTCACAGCCGTGCCCCCTCAATACAAGTCAATGGGAGGGTCTTGGCCGTGACCTCAGCACTGCATTGCTAGTCATCTAGCACGGGGGTCCTGCCACTGGGAACCCCCCGCGATCTCTGCTACAGCGTCACAGTCATCTGGTGCACGGAGAAAACTTCGCTCCGTGCATGATGATTACCGATGCGGTGCTGAGGTCACAGCCAAGACCCTCCCATTGACTTGCATTGAGGGGGCTTGGCCGTGACCTCACGAGCCTCCGGTGCCGTAGCCAGCATTCCTTTAGGGTGCAGCAGGGAGATTGCGGGGGTCCTAGTGTCGGGACCCCCGCGATCAGACATTCAGACATCTTTTCCCCTATCCTTTGGATAGGGGATAAGATGTCTAGGGGCGGAGTACCCCTTTAATTCAGGCTGAAATGGAAACAGCATAGGCCGCTGCTACAGCTGCGGCAATACCAAATTTTCCAGCCAGGTGTACATGCCTTATTTTTCTGGCCTCTGCTACTGCACTTTTTCGGGTGCTGCAATTTTTCTGGCTGCTACTACAGCTACGGCTGCGACAATACCCAATTTTTCATCCATGTTTACATGCCTAATTTTTCTGGCCTCTGCTGCTGCAATTGTTATGGTGCTGCAATTTTTCTGGCCCCTGCTACAGAAGCGGCTGCAACAATACCAAATTTTTCAGGTATGTGTACACGCCTAATTTTTCAGGTACTCTCTGCTGACATCTCTGTCCATTTTTGCAACCGTGGATATTAGATGTATGCTAAGGGTAGCATGGTGGCTCAGAGGTTAGCACTGCTGCCTTGCAGCGCTGGAGCCTTGTGTTCAAATCCCACTATGTGCTGCCTAATATGGGAGAATCTTATGTGCTGCCTAACATGGGGGAATCTAACTATGTGATGCCTAAAGGGAGGCTCTAACTATGTGCTGCCTAATATGGGGGAATCTATGTGCTGTCTAAAGGGGGGAATCTAACTATGTGATGCCTAAAGGGGGCTAAAGCACATTATTCCAAACCATTTAGGAATAATAGGTGATTTAAAACCAGACTCTGCATCAACTATGTAATTTTCCATGGCAGTTTTGCCATGGATCCCACTCCGGGACACCACAGTCCAAGTGTTAGTCCCTTTGAAACAACTTTTAAATCACTATTGTGGCCAGAAAGAGTCCCTGTGGGTTTTAAAATTCACCTGCCCATTGAAGTCAATGGCGGTTCACCCGGTTCGCAAACTTTTGTGGACACTCGCATTCGCGGTTCGCGAACCGAAAATTTTATGTTCGCAACATCACTACTGGTAATGTGTAGGAGCACAACATTAAATGGTCACAGAGCATTTGATGCATTTTGTGCAGGTCACATTTTCTGAAATTTCTCTCTTCACATACACCAAAAAGCTAAGCTAAGTCTGGGCTGGTGTAGTTTTATTGACTTTTCAGTTGTCTAAAGACAATGAGAAATGTAAGCCTATATAACTCAAGGATATGGACATATGGAAATACTACAATGACAGGAACAGACACAAATGCTCAAAGATCAACTGGTCTGAACATGGACCAAGAAAAAGATACACAGAACTAATTCAAACTAGATACAAAGCAAACTGACTCCTATGTTTGAAAATGGATCCTACACTAGGAGGAACTGGAAAAACACCACCAAAAAACTCCAATAATGGAGAGACACAAAATTCCAAATCCAAATAGTCTCAAATTTCAGGCCACAAGGACTATATAGAAGACTTGACTTGACAATTGTCATGAAGATGACTTTGAGCTTACTTGAGCTGACATGTGGCTGCAGACTTTAGGCTTTAGGCCTCCAATGCTCTGGACACAGTCACAGACGACTGCACTGGACCTCAGCAGGAATAGCAATGAGCTAAGAGAGAGATTGCAGCCCCTCCCCTGGTTTTATAGGGGGGCTGTGCAAGGAGCTTGGGGGGGGGGGGTCACCTAGTTACTAGTGCCTCCTGGGTAACAGCTATTAAAGAAACAGTACATTTTATTATACAACTTATGTTGTATAAGTTGTGGGCAACCACAAACTCCCCGTCTTTAATGGAGTCGTCCTCATTGCCCAGTGGAGGGTGGAGGACCGGAATGACCACAGGGGCCACAGACAGTTCCTGGGTCATTTCAAACAAAGCCCATTTCCAGGTCTGATGTAGATGAACAGAGAAACATTATAGACATTTGTGGACTGATTTTACTGTAAATGCTGCAGCCCAAATGTAGGTATAGACATTTGTACATTATGTAGTATCAGTTAAGTATGTGTGACAATTAACTTTATGTGGTACTTTAATCTTTATGCCTGGCTGGGATTTGGGCTTCAGTGGACCGTTTGGACCTATGCACCACCACTTCTTGAGAATCAGGAATGCCTACCTCTTCGGGAGCTCTTGATACAACTTGAGTTGGAGTAGGCTCTCTTTCGTCGAATTCTAGAGTAGGTGGATGTTCTGGATTGGCAGGACTTGGACTTGTTGGCAGAGACATTGGTGAGACAGGTGGTCTGGAGATTGGAGTATAGACCAGTGCCAATGTTGACAGGACGGGGGCTGGTGTGGTAACTAAGGTTGGTTGCACCGGTCCCGGGGTTGGTGCGATACAGAAAATTGCAGGTTGGCTGGGAGAGAACATCCATGGATGGATGGATCCCCTCTCCTGGCACATACACCCGTGTAGGTCTGACTGCTGGTAGAGAAGGCATGGGGAGCATAGGTAGGTCTTCTTTATGACATAGCTTAATTCTGTTAGGATGGACAACTTGCGGCTCATGCCTTGTACACGTCAGAGTCTGGATAGAGTACGGTCGTATCCCAGATAGACTCCAGATTATGAGTTCTCGGGAACTTCCGCAGCAAGACTTTGTCACCTAGCTGGAGGGGTTTGGCAGAGGCATGATGATTATAATATTGCTGTTGCCTTTGTTGAACCTCGCCCATCTTTTTGCCAACAATCTCTTTTGCTTCTTGAATTCTTCTTTGATGGTCAGAGACCCATTTCATGGAGACTGGCAGGGAGTTATTGAATGGGGCCTGAAGCCCAAACGTCCGGTCTTTCGGCATCTGCCCATGCCGCCCTATCATCAGGTAGAAAGTATAGCCTGTAGAACAATGGACCGTGTTGTTATAAATCTCCAACAATCGGGTCACTCTTCATGCTTGGATACAGAAGCTGCTGGCAACATGTGGATGAAGACTTGATTCAAGTGCTCACAGAGCCCGTTCCCTTGAGGGTGGTAAGCTGTAGTCCGAAGTTTCTTACAGGTGTTGAACTGACACAGCTCCTTGAAGAGATGGGCCTTGAAGGCCATGCCACGGTCCGTTAGACTCCTGACACCCAAGGGTTTGCACCTAATTGGAGTAGAACATCTGGGCCACTGTCTTGGCTGTGAGGTCTTTAACAGATACCACAACAAGCCATTTGTAGTAGTGATCCATCATGGTGAGAGTATTAGTCTACCTGGACCGGGTAGGAGACAACTTGACATGGTTAAGTGCAACCAACTGATTAGGCCTTTCACTCTGGATGGAGTGGAGGGGTGCTTTTGCATCCTTGCGCACATTCTTGGTGACGTTGCATACTGCACACTCACTGCACCATTTCTCAATGTCGCTCCGCATTCCAATCCAGTAAAATCTTCGCCTGACAGTAGCCTCGGTCTTGTGGACTCCAAAGTGTCCCAACTGATCATGATATGTGTTGAGGACCATCGCCCTTTCTCTTCAGGGAACCAGAATCTGATGCAGTCGATCACTAGAGACCGGATCCGAAGACTTTTGATACAACAGTCCCTTATGCACGAACAGTCGCTTCCTCTGTCACTACAGACGTTTCCACTCGTAGTCACACTAGGCCAAGCGTAAATGGGTTGGTACCTTTTTCATCAGGAGGTAGTCCAATAGATCCCCCATGACTTGACTTTCGTCATGTAGAGTGTCTTCCAGGTATATAGGTCTTCTTGGACCTTCTCGGACCTGGGTTCGCTGTCCTTAAGGGTGGTCACCACATTCTGATTCACAAACCTCTGGTAAAAAGGGGGCATCTCCACATCTTCCTACTCGTCTTCGACAGGTGGTTCTTTGCCGGGGGTCATCCGAGACAGTACATCGGCCTTGACATTTGACTTGCCGCTCCTGTGCTTGATGGTGAAACTGTAATTGGCCAATGTTGAGGCCCAACGCTGCTCGATGGCACCCAACTTGGCAGTATTAAGATTGGTCAATGGGTTATTATCCATGTTGACATAGAATGGCGTGGCAGCTAAGTTGTCCTTAAACTTTTCAGTCCAGGCCCATACAATGGCGAGAAGTTCCAGCTTGAAGGAGCTGAAGTTTGCATCATTTTTATCTTCTCCTCGCAGGTTACGACTGGCATAGGCTATCACATGCTCTTGACCTTCTTGCACTTGGGACAGTACAGCTCCAGACCTTCGGAACTGGCATCAGTATATAGCTGGAATGGCTGACTAGTCTGGATATGCCAGGATGGGTGGTTCTGTCAGCAGACGTTTAAGAGCTCGGAACACTATCTCATGCTCTTCGGCCCATTCAATAGGTAGTCTTCCACTGTAGTTCTCTTTCACCGTACCCCGTAGGAGGGCTGTGAGGGGTTTTGCAATCTGGGCGAAGTGGGGAATGAAACAGCGGTAGTAGCTGGCAAATCCCAGGAAGCTTCATCTTTCAACATCTTTCAACGTGCGCGGTGACACTTGCCAATATCCGCTGGTTAAGTTCAAGAGCCGTGAGTGACTCTTCTATTCTGGGTAGAGGATAAGCGTCCTTATATGGGACATTGTTCAACTTCCTGTAGTCAACACAAAAACGGATAGTTCCATCTTTTTTCTTGACCAGAACAAGGGGTGCCCCCCAGGGACTCTGACTTTCTTGAATGACGTCTGCCTCTTTCATATCGGCCAGCATCTTCTTGACAGTCTGATACATGCCTGGCACAACCAGACGGTGTCTTTCTTTAATAGGTGGGCTGTCGCCGATGAGGATTCTGTGTTAGATCATAGACGTATGTCCAAAATCTGTAGGGTGTTTACTAAAATCCTCATGGTACCTTGTGATGATGTTAACAACTCCCTAATATCATCAGGAGTACTTGAACCGGATCCTTCAGTCACTAGGGCCGCACGCTGTCGGGCCACCTTGCGTTCTGTTAAGATGTCCCTTGACTATGAGATGCAGCTGGGTGTCTGTGGTGTATTTAGGTAACACAGTAGTAGCATCAGACAGATTGACTAACCGGACTGGGACTTTCCCGTTGGTAACTGTGTCAAGGCTTCTCACAGCTCGGACAAGGGGATGATCTTCCAGTTGCATAGGTTCCAGCCGGGCTTAATAGTCCTTATTCCTTACTCCAGAACTGCACGGCACCAGAAGATGGTCTCTGTGTTAGGTTGCAAATGTCACAGAACTGATGTCTTGTACTCGCACTCTGCAGATTTCACCTTGCTTGTTGGCAAACTTCTGCTCTGCCTGTAGAACTTTCAAGTGGGGCTGCGCAGCCCGCTGGCCTGAAGGAGACGACATGTAGGGAAGAGAGGCATGCAAGGAATCTACTATTTGAGCAAAACTGTTTTTCATAATGTTCATCCCCAGTATAAACTCTGCAGATCCCTTATCTGACACATTAATTACAATCACTCCCTGCCCTCTACGTACATGCTCTCTCAACTGAATGGTTGGCTCCCAATATCCATGTCTGGGTATTGGTTGCCCGTTACCCGCCACTTCTCATCAAGCTCACACAATAAACTAGCATCCCAGTGCTTATAAAAAACATTTTTTAGGTATAGCAGACACTTGTGACCCTGTATCTATCAGCGCCTCCAACTGTACACCTTCTACAAAAATTTTTACATAGGGGCAGGAGGTGACATAGGTCACATATGTTACAAAGGTAGAGTTCTGACTTAGGTCGTTCGCGGTTTGGACCTGGTGACTGTTTTTCTGAGGGCTGATCCGCGACCCCATGGGAAATCCGTTTTAATCCCAACTCTGCATCTTTCAATGTCCTGACTTATTGCAGTAACTACAAAAGGGCCTTTGAGTCCCCGAGGGCCTATTGGGTGGAGGTTGAAAGTGCGTTGAGCAGGAACAGGGACAGATTTTCTAGGTGGAGCTGTTCACGGTCAGGTGGAGCGGCCCGGGTGGCAAGCTCCTTCCCCGCCTTAGACAGCTGTTCAATGTCCTGCTTAACACTTTGTAGGTCAGAGGCTGTGGTGACTGGCAAAGCAGATGATACTGGGGCGGGGGCTTGTGATGGTGGTGGTATGGGCCTAACTACAAATTAGGACAAATTAGGGTTTTGGACTGCTAACATTCACAACTGGGCTTTGTCCCACTTATTATAAGCCCCATCGTTTAATCTGTCCATTAACACCTTGTTGCCCTGCTCAGGAGTTATACCATCTAGTTTTTGGACAGTCTCTAGGACATTCTGTAGGGCTACGGCATACGCTCTCAAGGTCTCACCTGGCTTCTGTCGCCGTTTCATACAGCCGGAGATGTACCTCTGACAGAGAATGTGACTCAAATACCTGGTACAGGCGTTCAAAGATTTGCTCTACAGTTGCCTTCTCGTAGGCTGGCCAGGTGAGGACTTCCTCTAGTGCTGACCCCTGTAGTTGTCCTGTGAGCAGTTGCACCTGTTGATTGGGAGGAAAAAAATAAGAGATAAACAGACTCTGGATACTTTCCTTTAAATCCCTCAGGGTGAAGGCGTCTCCATTGTAGGTAGGGAGGACAGGATTCCCCATGAATACCGGTGCTGACGCTGGAACACCCAGGTTCTTGATATGGACTGCAGGCAGGACTGGTAGCATTCTGGCCGCTGGGGCAGCAGATGATCCAGCCGCTGGGGATGAAGGGGCACTGTCGCCTGGTTGATCCAGAGAGCTGGTTGCCGACATCCTGTAGACTCTTTGAGTGCGCTGTCACTTTAAGATGAATTGAGTGCACTGTCACTTTATGATGCTGGTTGAGGTACTGCAGCAGCCCAGTCTTGGCTTGGGGGTGGGGGGAGCACTCTGGGGGTACCCAGAAATACTGATGGGCACAAGGGGGTTAACGTGGCTATGACCGCAGGTATTTGCAGACTCTGCATTGCAGCAGGTGCCGGGTAGTAGACAGCAAAGCCGGACACAGCCGTCGGAACCTCCAATTAAGCTGCGCCCAAGAAAATTCCTGTTTCAGTCCGGCCGGTAAAGTCTTCCCCTGTGCAACACAGGGCGGATCTTTGGTTCCTCCTCGCAACACTGAAGAAACATCACCGCTGGGAGCTGACAGGGTGGAGCTGCAACCGCTCGCACGTGCGGGAAACATCGGACCAATTTAACCCTTTCAGGTACTGACTCTTTACACTCCACAGCAGCAAACAATGGTCTTTCCTTCACCTCCCCCTTTATTTCCCTGTGCCACTAGTAAAACACGGCTCATTGACAAAGTCCCGTACACTTTCTGGCGCAAACTTTTTGCAAACAGTATTGGACACAGTTCAGACTATGGGGAGAGGACTTGTGGCATATGGCATACACCCGTATCCTGTTCATGACGCCAAAAGTTGCAGCGTGCGGGGGTGCAATGTAGGACAGATGTTGTTAACCTCTTCTTGTCGTGATGCCAGGGCGTGGTTTAGCCTTCCCGAAGGTAATACCGCTGGTCCTAGGCTAGGCACGGAGGCAATGAAGACACCGACATCATGTTATGGACAATGGTAGCTTTACTGAGGGTAGACAGGTGATACAGTCTATGCAGTACAGCCAATATATCAGTACAGCTGGGATTGGGAGTATGTAGAGACCCGATAGTTCAGGCCACGGTAACTATATAGAAGACTTGACTTGACTGACTTGACAATTAACATGAAGATGACTTGAGCTGACCTGTGGCTGCAGACTTTAGGCTTGAAGTCTCCAATTCTCTGGACACATTCTGAGACTACTGCATTGGACCTCAGCAGGAATAGCAATGAGCTAAGAGCCCCAAGAGAGCGATTGCAGCCCCACCCCTGGTTTTATAGGGGGGCTGTGCAAGGAGCCCATAGGTCACTTGGGGGCAGGGGGGGGTCACCTGGTTACTAGTGCCTCCTGGGTAACAATCAGATGGTAACAGCTATTAAAGAAACTGTACATTTTGCCATACAACTTATGTACATAGGGGATAACACATAAAGGAGGCCATGGGGACATGACAGGATAGGAGAGGTACGGGGACACACCATCCTGTACTGGGCCACCCCACAATGGTCGGCATTTATCCAACCAATCCTCCAACTCCCAGAATGTTGAACCATATATGATACCAGTGTTTCCTAACCAGAGTGCCTCCAGCTGTTGCAAAACTGTAGCTCCCAGCATAACCGGACATCCAACGGCTGTATGGGCGTGCTGGGAGTTGTAGTTTTGCAACAGCTGAAGGCCCCCCTGGTTGAGAAACACTGGCCTATAATATATACTACTATATAGTCCAACATGCTGGGAGTTGTAGATTCTGTTTGGAGAAGCTGCTTAACCACAGGCTGTATAAGGGCATGCTGGGAGTTGTAGTTAGTAATTAACTGCAACTCCTGAATTTCATTTAAAAAAAAAAACCAATCAAAAAGTCACAAAGAGTCAAAAAGTCAAAAAATCTAAACAAAAACGATACTGTTAAAAAAATGACAGATCAGGGAGCAAAAAATTATCCCTCATCCAGGCACGTATAAGGAGAATTAAAAAGGTTATATTTCCCCTGCATATGTGTATCCTGTCATGTCACGCATATATAATTAATTATGCAAATTAGCATGGTGGCAACCCTTAGCACAGACAAAGTGAAACTAAAACTCAAATCAAATCAGCAGCAAGGCCACTAAGGCTTGAGGCCTAGTAATAACACACAACTATGGTGCTATGGGCCTGGGACTGTAAGGCTGGGTTCACACTACGATTTGAACTACGGTACCCGTATACATTTTTGCCTGCGGTCGGGAAACCGCATACGGCCGAAAAAGCAGCCGACCGGAGGCTGCGGTTCACTCCGGCCGGCTCATAGACATACATTAACTACGGTTCCCGAATACGGCTGAGTGCGGGCGTCGTGATTAAGCCCCGCCCACCCCTCCTCCCAGCCGTATACGGGAACCGTAGTTCAAATCGTAGTGTGAACCCAGCGAGAAATACGCAGACTGGTCGAGTGTGCTCATTACAATACCTCTTTGATCTATGGATCTATTTAAAATTAGTCAATAGCCATTGCCGGGAGCGAAGGTTTGGAGGGAATCAGTCTTCATCTACCATTTGCGTGTATCATGTTTTGCCGAAAGGCACCTGTACATATTTATTGACCTGAAATGGAGCTGAGTTGCAATACTGCATGTATGGATACGCCACTGTGGTTGGATGCACAATAAAGGAGCAACAGTGGGGTCCTGAGTTTGTCCTCTACCAACCACACATCAATAACCATCAATGCAAAACCTGTCTAGAGAAGAAGTTGAATAATACATAAATTTAGGTGCACTACTGTGATAGATGTAAACAATGACATTGGCTAACCCTCAAAATGATGTTAAAATTTAGACTTTAGCCAGTATATCCTTGTATGAAGGACATACCAGAGCCCGCACACCAACGCCAAGGTTTCTCAAGTGGCACGGGACCTAACACTAACCTACCTGTGCGTGATAAGCAAAACCAGGGGCCAGTGGACAATTACAGCAGCATTAGGTTCGACTCATAGCCTGCTCCCAGTTACCTCCAGTGTGGCTGAGCACACATACAATGGGAGGAGGGAGGAAGACTATAAGCCCCACCCAAGTTTGCTGATATGTTGCCGGCCTCACAGGTGCACCTACATTCTGCCTATAATAGTGATTATGGTGCATTAGATTTGGCATTTATATACACCTCCAAGTACAACATTTGAGCAACAAGAAAAAATGTGGTTTCAAATGGCAGGAAATGCGCACATAAATGCGAGCTGTGGCAAGAAGGTCTGTCAGCGTAGTGTCCAGAGAATGGAGGCGCTACCAGGTGACAGGCCAGTACATCAGGAGATGTGGAGGAGGCCGTAAAACGGCAACAACCCAGCAGCAGGACCGCTACCTCCGCCTTTGTGCAAGGAGGACCAGGAGGAGCACTGCCAGAGCCCTGCAAAATGACCTCCAGCAGGCCACAAATGTGCATATTTCCAATCAAACGGTCAGAAGCAGACTCCATGAGGGTGGTATGAGGGCCTGGCATCCACAGGTGGGGGTTATGCTTACAGCCCAACACCGCTTAGGACGTTTGGCATTTGCAAGAGAACACCAAGATTGGCAAATTTGCCACTGGCGCCCTGTGCTCTTCACAAATGAAAGCAGGTTCACACTGAGCACATGTGACAGATGTGAGTCTGGAGACGCCGTGGAGAACGTTCTGCTGTCTGCAACATCCTCCAGCATGACTGTTTTGGCGGTGGGTCAGTAATGGTGTGTGGTGGCATTTTATTTTGGGGGCGCACAGCCCTCCATGTGCTTGCCAGAGGTAGCCTGACTTCTATTAGGTACCGAGATGAGATCCTCAGACCCCTTGTGAGACCATATGCTGGTGCGGTGTGCCCGGGGTTTCTCCTAATGCAAGACAATGCTAGACCTCATGTGGCTGGAGTGTGTCAGCAGTTCCTGCAAGAGGAAGGCATTGCTGCTATGGACTGGCCGCCCATTCCCCAGACCTAAATCCGATTGAGCACATCTGGGACATCATGTCTTGCTCCATCCACCAACGCCATGTTGCACCACAGACTGTCCAGGAGTTAGCGGATGCTTTAGTCCAGGTCTGGGAGGATATCCCTCAGGAGACCATCCGACACCTCATCAGGAGCATTCAACTTTGTAAAAACGAAAGTATTTCATACGATTAGTTCATTCATTCAGATCTAGGATGTGTTATCTTAGTGTTCCCTTAATTTTTTTTGAGCAGTGCATTTTGGAGTGTTGGAATTTTATCCTAGGACTCTAGCACTGCAAATCAATAGTGCTCACCACTGGGCCACCTTGCTACACTGAGTCCTAGGAGCCCAGAGGCCTGTTTACCTTATAGGAAGACACCTTTATTGAAAGTATGCAATAAGGAGAATCCTATTAATGACAAACTCATCTTAGCAGCTAAGCTTTAAAGGGGTACTCTGCCCATAGACATCTTATCTCTATCCAAAGGGTAGGGGATAAGACGTCTGATCATGGGAGGGGCGGCCGGTGGGGACCCCCACGATCTCCGTGCTACACCTGACATTCGTTTAGAGCGCCGAGTTCTCCCCTTTCTTCCTTCTTCTTTCCTAGAGCGCCTGGTTCAGCGCCGGAGGCTCGTGACTTATTGGCCACGCCCCCTTAATGCAAGTGCGGTGTCCCGGTACCGTATTGCATACTGTACCTTGGTTAGGGGTCCCCAAAGGCAGAGTTCCTAGTACCTGTGAGGTTCCGCTTCTTTAGTCATCCCCTAGTCACCCCTCAAATAGTTAATATTCTAGTGAATTATATGTAAATGCTGTATATTATATGTATGCTTACCTTCATAGCGTCGCAGGACCTTAGGTCATGTGATTCGGGTTAGTACTATATGGTAGGTAAAAGGACCTTTGGATGTTCATGGGTCATGGGATTACCCATAATGCTTTGTAAAGCTGATTGACAGATGGTCTGGACCAATCCTAAAACGGCCAGCCCCTGCCCATATAAGGGAGCTTCAGCCAATAGACGCTCTCTTGGGTTGCTGACACTTCATGAGGACAGACCTCCGCAACTTACAACGACTGCTACTAGGCCACAGCCTGAAACGAAACAATGAGTTCTTACAACTTCCCCGCTTATGCTAGCAAGACCTCTGGACCTAAACATACCCCTAAATCCAGCGGATCTAGGCTTACAAAATCCAACTAATCTAAAGAATTTACGAAAGTCCCAACCATACGTCAATCTCAGCTGCGCTGTACATAGACTTTGTTATAAAGACTGTTCCGCTTATCCCATGTTACAGAAAATATTCAGTAAAGTTTCCGAAAGTTTTCAGCAAAGCTCTGGTAGTGGACAATGCATATATTCTACATCTCACTATTGCTTTTGGGAAGGGTGGCGATAGGCCAAGCATCACAGTATTAACCCTCACCCTGGTGTCACGACTGACAAGAGTTAATTATACCCGTGATATACCTCACAGCAACACCCCAACTGCCAAACACCCCCCCCCCCCAAGGCACCACACAAGTCTATAGGAGGGGGCATGGCCGTGACATCCGGAGTGGGGTGTGAGCGTAACGTCACAAGCCTTTCTCCCGCATCGCATGTCATCCGGCATGGAGCAAAGTTCGCTTTGTGCATCGGATGTCTTGGGTGCCGCAGCAGAGATCGCAGGGGTCCCCAGCAGCAGAACCCCCGCAATCAGACATCTTATCCCCTATCCTTTGGATTGGATATAAGAAGTCTAGGGGTGGAGTTCCTTTGCCCTTTGGCCAAGAAGTCAAGTTACACCACTAGCTCTGCTACATTTGCATCTATTCCATTGTTGCCTGTAATACATTCCTACCTGGGCTCCAGTGAATACAAAGTCTCCAGCCCCCAAAGTCTTTTACCATAAAGCTTAGACATTACAGCTGTTCGCTCTCTAGATGGATGCGTTTTACGCTGAGGAATAGTTCTCAGACTTATGAGTTATGAACAGCAGAATGTGCAACTATCGATCCGGCTTTTGATAAATATGAAAATCTTCTGGATGTTTTAGCAAAAATAATAAAGATTTGCTGTAAGTGGGTGACAAGGTGTTTTTTTTTTTTTTTTTTAAGATCTTAAGACATGAATCATTTTGACAAAAAAAAAAACTACCCCTCCCCCAGTGAATCAGCAATAAATATCAATCAGTCAAAAAACAAAAAGCAAAGAATAGAAATGAAAAAGAATACAACATTGCACAGTTTACTTCTGTATACATTGTAGAATATTTTTGTGAATATTTAGTTTCATTTATCTTCAGGCAGAAGTCTACATTAAAAATGTTACTGCCAGGAAGCAATGCATTATGGGATCTCAAATAAAAACTGAGCACTACAGAATTTCCATTCAGAATTTGCATGAGGATTTTAAAGACTCCACTTGATCTCAGTGTCTTGCACCAACCCGATCTCTGGTGAACTTTCCTTCCTGGTTCTGGGGTCCAATGTGTCACATTGTCACTGAGCCAATCACTGCCCACAGTGGTGTCCCACCCTCAGTTATGTGGTGAGTGGCACTCTAATGTATTGAGCACTGGCATCAGGAAGTGGAGTGCAGCAAAGAACAGGAGTAGGGGTACCTGAGACACCATGGACCAAGGGAGGTAAGCACTAGAGGTGAGCCAGCAGAGCCCCCTGAACCCGGATTTGATCCTAACTTCGGTGGGTTTGTGGCTCATTCACGCGAAATTGTCGGGGCTAAGCCGTGCTCACAGCTGACAGAAGGAGGTAATTAGAGCTGATGATCAGCGCTAATTGACTCCTTTGGGGAAGGTGTATAAATACATCTATATACATCGCCACTCCAGTCCTCTGGTGTTAGCTTCTTTCTAGGTGCTAGAGGTTGACGCGTTGCACTGCTGATCAGCTAATGGTTGGTCACATCTGTCCAATGTCGGCCGGCAATAGGCTGAGCGGCAGTGGGATGCATTTAGCCCTAGCACCAGGAAGAAGTCCACTGTATAATTTTATATACCGGCAATCTGGGGATGATGGTAAAAAAAAAAAAAGTTTTAAGCTGGAATACTCCTTTAAGCAAACAGCCTGGCCATGTTTTTAGAAAAAAATTTCAAGCTCAATGGAAACAGCTTCATATGATGTTCTTTCTCTTCTCTGTTGTTGGTTTAGCTTTGAGGAGCAAATAGCACTTACCCTTATGTAAGCGGAGCGATTGTGCAAGGGATCTGGCAGTATGCACATTTGTGGGCATTTATCATTGTCTTTAGAGCTGTTTATGTGTGTCTAGATGTCGAACATTTGGCTATTTTTGGTGACTTTTTGGTTTACACATTTTTTTTATTGTGTACAGACCAGCTGTTAAAGGGGTACTCCACCCCTAGACAAATCTATAGTAGGGTGCGTGACAGCCATCACACCCCCTCCCTAAGACTTGCATTGAGGGGGCGTGGCCGTGACATCAAGAGCCTTTGCCCCACATCGCTAGTCATCCAGCACTGAGCGAAGTTCATTCCGTGCACCGGATGTCTGGGGTGCCGCAGCCGAGATCACGGGGGGTTTGTCCCTTTAGATAGGGGATAAGATGTCTAGGGGCGGAGTACCCTTTTAAGGTTAATCTTATGCAATGGTAATGAATTTATCAATTGCAACTTTTTAAAAAAGTTGCAAAAAAGTCGCAAATCTACACCAGCCCAGACTTGACTTAGCTTTTTGGCATATGTGAAGAGTGAAACTTCAGAAAATGTATACCACCGCAAAATTTGTCAAATGCCTTGTGACCATTTATTAAATCTGGTGCACCTACACATTACCAGCTCAAAAAAAAAATGTGTAGAAAAATGCTTCACTTAAACCTACAATGATTAATGCCCCCTATTGTGCTTTATCAGATATTTATGAAGATACATGTAGACAAATGCCCTTTTGGATCTCTGGATCTATTTTAAGTGGTAAACCATCTCGTAACACCTGATCCATGTTCCGTGTGTCGGTGGGCATTGCCCAGCAGGTAGGGGAGGTTTGGAGGGTCTCCAGTTGTTCCTCTGCCACGTGTGTGTATCGTGTTCTGCAGGAAGGCACCTGTCACAGACTATTAGGAAAAACATTTAATAGTTTCCTACACAAACATCTGGACCTCAATAATGTTCTCACCGTAAAGGAAGGAAAAATAAATAAATGACAGCTGCCCAGAATGTCAGGAATTCCCTTTAATAATAGAGAACTTTTTGAAATCTCCAAGTACCCGGTGCTATTACAAATATGGTTTTCATGAGTATGCGGAAATATGTGGGCAGGCTCCTGACATATGGGCACCGATAACAATGAGCATAAAAGAAATATTTTCATGGCAAATATGAAACCATCTGTGACGAACTGGTTTGACTTTTTCGGTTTCTTGCTAAATTTTCATGACGAATACTTTCCATGTTGAAAACAGTAAATTTTACATTATTCTATTATTTGGTTTGATTGAAAAATTAGGCATTACATCAGGGAACGGCTGTGATGTGCCAGATGTGATGTGAGATCAGAGTTTCAGATGGCCAAGGGGGTGTTGAAGTTCGGCCTTATCTATATAAGGGATATTTGTATGTTTTCCATCGTGTATAGGGTGCTTTAAAACATTGGGTGAAAGTCAGGATGTAGCCTTACATGTAGCATACAGTCATATCACAGAAAAAAAAAATGCTTCTATATGGTATTCAATAGGTCAAGCAGATTTTTTACATGTTTTTTTTTTTTTTTTTTGTCTAGCGTCTGTATTTGGCTCACAAATTCCTTTGTTCTGCTGCTCACTCCGTCATTCTGACATCCACTGCTCAGGAAGGGGCATGTCCGAGGCAAGCATTGAGCTAACCCTCACTCACCATACATTCACTGGGTCTCTTTATCCAATCACTGCAGGCTGCACTCCTCTTGGTTCATACTGCCGTCTGATAGGACAGGAGTGAGCACAGAGGAGTACTAGTCCCTCCCTCACTTCCTGGACTTTGTCTTAGTCTGTGCTTTAACTGCGACAAATATGATGCTGCAGCCTGACAGGCATATGAACTGGATTGCTATTTCTTTTCAGACTTCAGGTGGTTGTTTTTATATGCCACGATTTCTATTAAAAGGAGATAACTTTTTTTTATGAAGTATATTTGAAAGGTCATTATTTTGCCAAGATGTACAAAACATAAAAAGCTTACATTTAAAATAATTTATTCAGTGTTTTGCAATTAATATCCTGCTGGGATTGGGAAAAATAAAAAAAAAACTATATTTACCTAGGCCCACCTGTTCGCCTTCATCTGTTAAAGGGGTACTCTGGTGGAAAACTTTTATTTTTTTAAAATTAACTGGCAGTTCCTAAAATGGACAGAGATGTCAGCAGAGAGCACTGCGTTCCAAAAAGAACATAATTTCCTCTGTATTATTCAGCAGCAAATAAGTACTGGAAGGATTAAGATTATTTAATAGAAGTAATTTACAAATCTGTTTACTTTCTGGCAGCAGATAATTTAGAAAAAAAAAAGTTTTCCACCGGAGTACCCCTTTAACCTGATCTTCTGTCTTTTTCCTGCTTTTGAGATGAATGTTCAAAGCAGGACCTGGCCGCAGTGGTGTCTTTGATTGGCTGAGCAGACAGGTGCTGCAACGAGCGCTCGTTTTAGCCAGTGATGAAGACAGAATATTGGGAGATTCGATCAAGGTGAACTGGAGCTGCGGGGAAACAGTAGGGCTCACCCTTCATCACAAGGCCAGACCACATCATGAAAAATAAAACTAAACATGATAAATATATGCAAAATATGCAAGCGCGCAACCTGCGTCACGGTGAAGCTGGGGGAACCCATGGATGCCAGTGCTTTGTAGCATGCACATATAAGGTGCTGAATCTCCAGTTTTAGAAACCTCCGGGTTTCCAGGACTGGGGACGTGACATGAATGGAGGGGGGGGGGGGGGGCGTGGCGTGACGTCACATCTCCAGTCCTGGAAACCCGTTTTTTTTGCCCGGAATACCCCTTTAATTACCCCTACACCCTGATTTCCAAGCTATGACCCTCCAGATGTTGCAAAACTACAACTCCCTGAATGCCAGGACAGCTGGCGTGTCCGGTCATGCTGGGAGTTGTTGTTTTGCAACATCTGGAGGGCCATGGTTTGAAGACCACTGGTCTACACATTTTGAAAAGCAGGTTGAGCACTGCTACATATGTACATTTAGAAACAGAATTGTTCATAACACAAAGACCATCATGAGATCGTGTAAAATTTTTAGCTATTTGAGGCTCATCCCGTTTCTTCAATGGTATCTCTCGAAAACGAATCAATGCCAAGATCAATCATTTTTAAATGATTTCGCAACTCCAGACAATTTTCTATGCATCTTCAGCGGCGTCCCGTCATGCGTTATTGCTCGGAGTGTCTCACCTGGTGAAACAAGAAGGAAGAAAGCCATTTTATTGTTCGGATTCTCAAGCTCTTCAGCTTATCCTGACAGATTTCTACCGTAACCTTTGCCATTCACCGGTGACCTTATACTTCTTTCTATTTTGATCCCAGCTGGTGGAGTATGTCTAGGTTCTTCCCTGACAAGAAGTATCAGCAGGAGTTTCCCACTCTAGATGATGTTATCTTAAATTTGATTTGATTTATTTATGTATTCATTTATTATGTAATAATGTATTTCATTATTTAATTTATATTTATTTAATTAATAGATTTATTTAATTAATACATTTTTTATTTGAAATAAATATATTTCATTTCGAAAAAATCTGCCCCCAGCATCCTGCAAGGTAAATCATCATTGATCCTGTTTGCTCTCAGTTGTATGTTGCATAGTATTTTCTGATACAAACATGTAGTTTTTTAAACACATTATAAATGCAATTAAATATTTTATAAAACACCCAAATATAGTAGAATAGAATTAGTTGTGTGGTTTATAAACAAAAAAAAATAAATAAAAATTTAATACGAGTTAATTGGGTTCACCAATTATGTAATGTTTTTATATATATATTTATTGGAGAAATAAAGTAGAAAGAATGAAAGAAAACATGTTCAGGCATAAAATAGAGTATTAAGAGCAGGGTATGGGGACTCTCATTGGTGCTAATGGTTTGGCACTGGCCAGGCTTAGGTGTGTAATATAAGGGTGAGTAACGCCCAGGTTGTGCCCATCAGAATGGTCACCATTAGACAGCCGGATGCAGCAGAGGAGAATACCAGGAACTTGGAGGACAGAGCAGAAACACCAGGAACTTGGAGGACAGAGCAGAAACACCAGGAACTTGGAGGACAGAGCAGAAATGCCAGGAACTTGGATTAAGGAACAGGAACACTAGAAATATGGACTGTGGAGCAGGAACACCAGAGACATGGACTGTGGAGCAGGAACACCAGAGACATGGACTGTGGAGCAGGAACACCAAGAACTTGGCCTGAGGAGCACAGACAGTGGAATAGGAACACCAGGAACATAGACTGTGGAGCAGGAACACCAAGAACTCTGACTGTGGAGCAGTAACACTAGGAATATGGACTATGGAGCAGTAATGCCAGGAACATGGACTGAGGAGCAGGGACACCAGGAACATGGACTAAGGAGCAGGAACACCAAGAACATGGACTGAGGAGCAGGAACACTAGGAACATGGACTGAGGAGCAGGAACACTAGGAACATGGACTGAGGAGCAGGAACACTAGGAACATGGACTGAGGAGTGTTACGCCTAGCGCTCCGGGTCCCCGCTCCTCCCCGGAGCGCGTACGGCGTCTCTCTCTCCGCAGCGCCCCGGTCGGTCCCGCTGACCGGGAGCGCTGCACTGTCATGGCCGTCGGGGATGCGATTCGCACAGCGGGACGCGCCCGCTCGCGAATCGCATCCCAGGTCACTTACCCGTTCCCGTCCCCTGCTGTCATGTGCTGGCGCGCGCGGCTCCGCTCTCTAGGGCGCGCGCGCGCCAGCTCCCTGAGACTTAAAGGGCCAGTGCACCAATGATTGGTGCCTGGCCCAATTAGCTTAATTGGCTTCCACCTGGTCCCTGACTATATCTGACCTCCTCCCATGCACTCCCTTGCCGGATCTTGTTGCCTTGTGCCAGTGAAAGCGTTTTGTGTGTCCAAAGCCTGTGTACCAGAACTTCTGCTATCCACCCTGACTACGAACCTTGCCGCCTGCCCCCGACCTTCTGCTACGTCCGACCTTGCTTCTGTCTACTCCCTTGTACCGCGCCAATCTTCAGCAGCCAGAGAGGTTGAGCCGTTGCTAGTGGATACGACCTGGTCACTACCGCCGCAGCAAGACCATCCCGCTTTGCGGCGGGCTCTGGTGAAAACCAGTAGTGACTTAGAACCGGTCCACTAGCACGGTCCACGCCAATCCCTGTCTGGCACAGAGGATCCACCTCCTGCCAGCCGGCATCGTGACAGTAGATCCGGCCATGGATCCCGCTGACGTCCCTCTGCCTTATATCTCTGATATCACCACGGTGGTCGCCCAGCAATCCCGACAGATCGCCCATCTAACCCACCAGCTGTCGGAAGTATTCACCATTGTGCAGCAACTTCAGTCGCAACTTCAGCAGCAATCATCTCCTCCGCCAGCTCCTGCACCCCTTCCGCAGCGAGTGGCCACTCCTAGCCTCCGCCTGTCCTTGCCGGACAAATTTAATGGGGACTCTAAGTTTTGCCGTGGCTTTCTTTCGCAATGTTCCCTGCACTTGGAGATGATGTCGGACCAGTTTCCTACTGAAAGGTCTAAGGTGGCTTTCGTAGTCAGCCTTCTGTCTGGAAAAGCCCTGTCATGGGCCACACCGCTCTGGGACCGCAATGACCCCGTCACTGCCTCTGTACACTTCTTCTTCTCGGAAATTCGAAGTGTCTTTGAGGAACCTGCCCGAGCCTCTTCTGCTGAGACTGCCCTGCTGAACCTGGTCCAGGGTAATTATTCCGTTGGCGAGTACGCCATACAATTCCGTACTCTTGCTTCTGAACTTTCCTGGAATAATGAGGCCCTCTGCGCGACCTTTAAAAAAGGCCTATCCAGCAACATTAAAGATGTTCTGGCCGCACGAGATACTCCTGCTAATCTGCATGAACTCATTCATCTAGCCACTCGCATTGACATGCGTTTTTCTGAGAGGCATCAAGAGCTCCGCCAGGAAAAAGACTTAGATCTCTGGACACCTCTCCCACAGTCTCCATTGCAATCTGCGCCTAGGCCTCCCGCCGAGGAGGCCATGCAAGTGGATCGGTCTCGCCTGACCCTGGAAGAGAGGAATCGCCGTAAGGAAGAGAATCTTTGTCTGTACTGTGCCAGTACCGAACATTTTTTGGTGGATTGCCCTATCCGTCCTCCACGTCTGGGAAACGCACGCTCGCACCCAGCTCTCGTGGGTGTGGCATCTCTTGATGCTAAGTCGGCTTCTGCACGTCTCACGGTGCCTGTACGGATTTCTTCTTCAGCCAGCTCTTCCCTCTCAGCCGTGGCCTGCCTGGACTCTGGTGCCTCTGGGAATTTTATTCGGGAGTCCTTGGTGAATAAATTCCGCATCCCGGTGACCCGTCTTGTCAAGCCACTCCACATTTCCGCGGTCAACGGAGCCAGGTTGGATTGCACCGTGCGTTTCCGCACGGAGCCCCTCCTAATGTGCATCGGACCTCATCATGAGAAAATTGAGTTTTTGGTCCTCTCCAATTGCACTTCTGAAATTCTCCTTGGACTACCCTGGCTTCAACACCATTCCCCAACCCTGGATTGGTCCTCAGGGGAGATCAAGAGCTGGGGTACCTCTTGCTTCAAGGACTGCCTTAAACCTGTTCCCAGTACTCCCTGCCGTGACCCTGTGGTTCCTCCTGTATCCGGTCTCCCTAAGGTCGTTATGGACTCTGCCCGCCTTAAGAAGTGCCTCTCCCCCCCTCCCAGTCCAGTCAGTCAAGCCTCGGTGCCTCCTCGTGGCCCTCGTTCTGGTGTCACACTGCCCCGTGCCAGGCCTCGCCCTCTGCCCTCCCTCCCCATTCCCACTCCTGCTGTACTGCCTGCCGTTGAGGAATCCCTCCATCCTTTCCCGGTGTCCTCATCCCGGGGGGGGGCAGTTACCGGACAAAGAGAAGGGGAGACCTAAGGGGGGGGGGGGTACTGTTACGCCTAGCGCTCCGGGTCCCCGCTCCTCCCCGGAGCGCGTACGGCGTCTCTCTCTCCGCAGCGCCCCGGTCGGTCCCGCTGACCGGGAGCGCTGCACTGTCATGGCCGTCGGGGATGCGATTCGCACAGCGGGACGCGCCCGCTCGCGAATCGCATCCCAGGTCACTTACCCGTTCCCGTCCCCTGCTGTCATGTGCTGGCGCGCGCGGCTCCGCTCTCTAGGGCGCGCGCGCGCCAGCTCCCTGAGACTTAAAGGGCCAGTGCACCAATGATTGGTGCCTGGCCCAATTAGCTTAATTGGCTTCCACCTGGTCCCTGACTATATCTGACCTCCTCCCATGCACTCCCTTGCCGGATCTTGTTGCCTTGTGCCAGTGAAAGCGTTTTGTGTGTCCAAAGCCTGTGTACCAGAACTTCTGCTATCCACCCTGACTACGAACCTTGCCGCCTGCCCCCGACCTTCTGCTACGTCCGACCTTGCTTCTGTCTACTCCCTTGTACCGCGCCAATCTTCAGCAGCCAGAGAGGTTGAGCCGTTGCTAGTGGATACGACCTGGTCACTACCGCCGCAGCAAGACCATCCCGCTTTGCGGCGGGCTCTGGTGAAAACCAGTAGTGACTTAGAACCGGTCCACTAGCACGGTCCACGCCAATCCCTCTCTGGCACAGAGGATCCACCTCCTGCCAGCCGGCATCGTGACAAGGAGCAGGAACACCAGGAACATGGACTGAGGAGCAGGAACACTAGGAACATGGACTGAGGAGCAGGAACACTAGGAACATGGACTGAGGAGCAGGAACACCAGGAACATGGACTGAGGAGCAGGAACACTGGGAACATGGACTGAGGAGCAGGAACAATAGGAACATGGACTGAGGAGCAGGAACACTAGGAACATGGACTGAGGAGCAGGAACACCAGGAACATGGACTGAGGAGCAGGAACAATAGGAACATGGACTGAGGAGCAGGAACACTGGGAACATGGACTGAGGAGCAGGAACACCAGGAACATGGACTGAGGAGCAGGAACACTGGGAACATGGACTGAGGAGCAGGAACACTAGGAACATGGACTGAGGAGCAGGAACACTAGGAACATGGACTGAGGAGCAGGAACACTAGGAACATGGACTGAGGAGCAGGAACACCAGGAACATGGACTGATGAGCAGGGACACTAGGAATATGGACTGGGGAGCAGGGACACTAGGAACATGGACTGAGGAGCAGGAACACCAGGAACATGGACTGAGGAGCAGGAACACTAGGAACATGGACTGAGGAGCAGGAACACTGGGAACATGGACTGAGGAGCAGGAACACCAGGAACATGGACTGAGGAGCAGGAACACTGGGAACATGGACTGAGGAGCAGGAGCACTAGGAACATGGACTGAGGAGCAGGAACACTAGGAACATGGACTGAGGAGCAGGAACACCAGGAACATGGACTGAGGAGCAGGAACACCAGGAACATGGACTGATGAGCAGGGACACTAGGAATATGGACTGGGGAGCAGGGACACTAGGAACATGGACTGAGGAGCAGGGACACTAGGAATATGGACTGGGGAGCAGGAACACTAGGAGCACTTACTATGGAGCAGCAACATCAAGAGCATGGACTGTTGAGCCGTTACACCAGGAACATGGACTGTGAAGCAAGAGTTCTGGAACAGGACTTGCAGATTAAGACAAGTGAAAGTAGAACTACAAGTACCAGATAAGACTGGGAATTACACAGGGCTGACACAGAACTTGCAAGTGCAGATACAGAACAGACATGTAGACACAGGGCCAGAGGGGGTATCTAGAAGGGCTTGGTAAAAGCGGAAACCAGGAACAGGCAGAATCCTGATCAGGACTCTACAAATCAAGTGTTGGACAGAACCAGAACAGGGCTGAACTATGAGGACAATGAAGAAAGATATGAGAGGTCCTTTTAGAACCTGATGAAAAACATTATATAAGAAAGTTGAGAGAAGCCTGGAGAACAACAACAGATTAACTGTATACTTACTGGAGGACATGGTGTAGAAGAAAACAAACAAAAGTACCTTGTTACCTTGCACCAGCAGCGGCAGAGCTATCTGGTTAGCATTTGTGTTGGGCGCGAATATTCACTTTTAAAATTGTCATCGTGAATATCGCAAATATGGGCATATGTGAATATTCGCATCTTCCTTATTTTCACTTGTGGGCCAATTAGAATGATGCAAATACACTTATCAGAGGTTATCAACATCCCTAGCAACCAATAGTAAAGTTGCTCACCCCTTCACTGTTTTCTTCCTCGAATACGCGAATATACAAATATAACGAATATACAAAATTCTCAAATATAGGACGAATATTCATCTATATATGCGAAATATTGCAAATTTGAATATGGCCAATGCCGCACATCACTAGTTAGCATCATATTTGTCGTGATCATGGGAAAAAAAACAATGGTTATGGACATGACATAAGCCTTGTAGTAAGGTATTATATAATTTCTATGCTGTGTGGTTGGACCAGTCTTGCTCTATTGAAGGGACAACTGGACAGTCAAAGAAGCAGCAATTACTTTTAATTCAAATTAATTTGTGTTTTGTAAAGATTGTAAATCATGTATATACTTTCCATAAAAGCCTTACAATTGTTGTATTATTTCTACAATAGTGCCATAAACTGCCAGTTCTAATCTATGAAAAAGAAAATGCCAAATTATAATAGATGTAACGCCACAACGGGTGTGGACCCATTTTGCCACTTGTAGTGGAGTTTCAGTATTCCTCTTATTTTTACCCTTTATCCAGCTTTAGGATGTGGAAGCTAGACGTCAGCTGCAGGAGAGATACCAGGCCGCTTTTAGCAAGAGTGGTCCAAGTAAAGTGGCCGCTGGGGTGAGCTCATGCTGCAGTTGGAAATTGAGCAGCATAGCAGAGTTCAACGTAGCAGAGCCAAGTACATAAACCGCATGATTAAGAAGCTCAGATGCAGCCAGGTGGTACAGGCTTGATGAGAGCACAGGCTTGGTCCACAGTCCAGGTCAGGCACAGGAGATCAGTGCAGTACAACAGGATTAGGCAGAGGCAGAAAACAGGTTAGGTTAAACACAGGATCACAGAAACAGCAGACAGACACCTTCTTTATGTGAAAACACAATATTGCTCTGGCATCAGGGAATGGGTGGAGCAGAGTGATATAGGTGATGTCTGGCAGGGATTGGTGGAGGACCATAATCAAGGACATGCACAAAACCTTAAAGAAACAGTATGTGCAGGCACACAGCCTATAGGGGGTACACCAGTTGTACCCTGTAACAGTACAGGAAAGCTGGGAGAGAGAGCTGAGCAAGCAGCTCGGCCCAGGTAAGCAGTAGGACACAGTGCATGCTGGTGGCTTCCAACCTCCAGTGTTACAATAGAATTCTGATCCAGCATTGTAATACATATATATATATATATATATATATATATATATATATAGACAAAAAGAAAAGTATTGGTCACTTTGACTTTTAGTAATCTCATTTGATAACAGTGATTAAAGATTTATGTCAGGAATTAAGATGTATGTGTAGGTCCAAAGGTAATGCTGCGGATAAATTCATCTCTCATTCTATGCAAAGAAAACAAAGAGGAGATGTTCTCTGTTCCCGAGGAGCGGCTTAACTAACACTGAATAATGTGACTCCCGGCATGTAAATCATAAATATTAATACAATACAATGTGTAATGCTGCATGTTGTGATGCATTTTGATGTGTAGACACCGCCAGAAGATTCTGCATATTCATTTCTATTCAAATATTAGTAAGACCGTGTTTTTGTCTCCCTAAAGTGTCACACTGCAACCACAGGACACCATGCTAATAAAGCCTTATAATGAGTATTAAAGGAAGGATGGTGCAGGATATAAAAAAAATAAAGCAAATAAACATCCTGAAATAATAAAGGGGCTTACTACTATTAATATTTGTTTTGTTTTGTTTATTTATTAAGGAAAATTTTCAAGTCAACAGCAGTGCCCCCAGAGGGGAAATAAAGAATTAGACAGTTACACTTAAACTTATTGGAACCTCTAAGTTACTTATGGAGATGTTCGGGCCTTCAGAAAAAAAAGACTTTCTGTCGCCACTGTTTGCTCTAGCTAATAGGTGTGTGGCCCCTGGATTAGGACCCTGAACTATTGTAAATGTTTCTCTCTAGGGCGAAGCTCATACTTCTTTTCCGTGAGAATGTTCTTATATCACATTGTTGCTGGTATATGAGAATCAAAAATACCTCCATGCTACTACTGAACAAAACACAATTTACACAGAAATATTGTCAATAGTATCAGTACAGAATGCCTAAATAATACTGCCACACTGTGTAAGTGATTACAGTGCAGTTATTTCCAGTGACTCACAGGCGACATCTACTTCCTCTGACTAGACTGCAGAGACAACTTTCTGCAGCGGCAAAACATCTCTAGAGAACCTGCCAGACAAAAATCACTTTTCTAGCACTCACTCCCCACATATAGTGTTCCAATCAGTAATAATGCCCTCCTTGGTGTCCTGTACACTTAAAGGGGTATTCCAGGATTTTTTTTATTTGACTATGCTACAGGGGCTGTAAAGTTAGTGTAGTTCATAATATATTGTCTTTACCTGTGTGTGACGGTTGTCTCACAATTCTTCTGTGATTTTCACCCCAATATTTATTTTTAACAGCATACAAAATGACTGTTGTCTCAGATTTTTCTCAAGTTTTAACACGGCGGAGACCTTACTCACTAGTCAGCTGATGACAGGGAGCCTGAAGGGATCGCTTGGTGGGAGAGAGATCAATCTGCAACTAATGCAACAGCTGTAGGCACCCTGATTGGAAACCACAGGTCTTGTGAATGGATGCAGCTCATTTATGTTTCAATGGGTGGAGTGGCTGATGTGTGGGAGGGAGGAAAATGGTATTCTGGGATTTGAAGTATAAAAAGAAAAGTCAAAAAGGAAATACCAGTTCACAAAAAGCTAGCCACAGTGTAATGGTAATCTCACAACACCAGCCATTTAGCCCCAAGACAAGTGCAGATCCTTCCTAAGCATGTCCATTACTGTCTGCCAGGTACGTACTAAAATCACCTTATGGTGGAGAACCCATTTAAGCAGGTAAGTAAGTGGGTGGGGTATAGGTAGATATCCCCTATTAGGTAGGTATCTCCAGTAGATAGGTATGTTCAACCCAATAGGTAGTTTCCCTATTATGTTGGCAGGTGGCCCAACTATAGATGTAGTTAATTTCCCCAATAATAAGATAGGCCCTCCAGTAGCTAGTTTCCTCTAGTAGGTAGCCAGGTCCCCAGAGTAGCTAGTTTCCCCCATTGAGTAGATAGCTGCTATCCCAGTAGCTAAGTAGGTAGCTCCAGTAGATAACCAGACCCCTCCCCCATCCCAGGAGTTAGTTTTACCCATTAGGTAGAAAGGTGCTTTATCATTCACTATACAGAAGCAGGGGCTCCTTGTTTTGAGAGGAGTCTTGGATCTTGTATGTGAGTGGTCCCTATCGAACCGGTTTATCATTTATATAGCTGGCACTTACAGACTTATTGCCAGAGTATCAAGTATTTCTTTGATTTCCTATCCATTCCCCTGATGAACCCCGCATTGCTCCTAGATATCCATATAGGAGGGGGGAAACGCGTCGGGATTGATTACTGCATTATTTGTGTCTTATCTGGTGACACTTATTGTGATTATAGGAAACGCGCTATTTGACTGGGGCCATTGGCTAATGGTCCTGGCATTACACCCATTGTGTATTTTTGGTGTTGATTAATATTTTCTTGAGGACTACTATTTTATGCTGTTATTATTGAATGCTAAATTTTAGTGAGCTAATCTTACTTTTCTGTGAATTTTAATCCTCATTAAACCTCAATAGTGATATGGGGAGGCCAATGTCACCTGTGCATCACATTGTATACTTGAAGCCCATGGGATACATTGATCAATACCTCTTAGAACTAGACTAGATGCGCCATATTTATCACAGTGGCTCATGCTGTAAGTTAGATTTGGTAGCTCTTTAGACACTTTCGGCCAACTTTAGCCAAAACTACAACTCCCAGCATGCCCGGACAGCCAAAGGCTGTCGGGGCATGCTGGGAGTTGTAGTTTATCAACAGCTGGAGGCACCCAGGTTGGGAAAGTTTGATGATTTGGTGCCTATTGCAGTGGGGCATTTTCCATTAGGCCAACAAGGCTGGGGCTTAGGGCGGCACTTTATCAGTGAGCGGCAACCATCAAAACTGACCTGATGAGCCTCATAAATGCCAAATTAAGGAAAATGTTGTGCATTATTCCGTAGACTATCACAAAGTCTATTTTTCACCATGTTACCGTCTTCTAAATTGCGTTCAGACCACTTTACAAAAAAGAAAAAAAAAAGAGAAAAGATAGCAGAATGTAATTTCGAAATGAATAAAATATTCCCTATCTGTCGGCTGTGTTTTCCCCCATCCAGCAAAGAGAAAAATTAACATTTGCCACGTATCTGATGAAGCCCTTAATATCATTCCCCTCCCTGTTTAAGCCGCAATCATTTGAAGTGGCGACCGGTCTAGTGGATTAATAGGCTACGACGCTAACTGTTGAATATTGCTAGGAAACCCATTCTATTTATCAGCTCAGTGGTGAGCGGTATCCACTTTACATAGTCAGTTTATAAATAATTCTCAATAAAGATATTTAGGGAACCTATTACTGCCCTGCTGCGCTACACCTCTCAAAAAAATATCAATAGGCACCAACAGAAAAAACAAAAACAAAAAAAAAAACAGGGCTTTTAGTCTAATTTCTATAGTAAAGGTAGAGGGGAAGGTTATTACTGGTAACAGTCAATTAAAACTTTTATTAGCAGTAAACTGCGAAAGCTAATGGCGATGCCAGCGCCGGATAAAATAATTGTCACAGTTAATTCTGAACTCCTTAATAATAGTAAACGCAATAGAAAGCATATTACACGCCCCATATCACTCTTGAGTGCCTCAGGTCTGAATGACTAGTTATATGCCTCCCGAGTCAAATAAAATGCAGATTACTTCTTATCGGAAGAGGCGTTGTTTTTCACGTGAGGGAGGACGTGGAGATGAAAGAGTCTTCCCAACGTGTTTTTTTTATTTTTTTTCATCGTCGTATAAACCAGCGTTGGTGTAATTATTAATTCGCCGGCTCTTGCCATGCCTCGTGGTCCGATTAGTTTCATCTGAAAGTTACTCAACTTCCCGTCTCGGGGTAGAGCGAGTAAATTGGGCCAAATAAAACGGCATCTGCCAAGTTATAAATCAGTCTTGTGATTCGCAATGCCCTGGTGGAAAGTTAAATGACACTTTGAAAATAAAAAAATAGGCTACAGAACAGCACTGCACGGGGAATGACTTCTTCTGGAGTTTGCTTAAAAGTGAAGCAGACATACTGTGTTAATTGTCCAATGAAATTGTAGACTTTTTACGAGCACCTGCAGGATCCCTTATTGTCGCTGCCGGATGATTTAACTACAAATTCAGAGAAGATGTACAGTTACATTATCTAACACCCTTCTGAGCGATGTCTGTGGTGGGTTCTGCGGTTGAGCTTCATCAGTATATTTAATAGGGCACAAGGGGTTCTCATATGTTGTGTTGCCAAAGATCTGCACAACAACAAAGTGCCCGGAGGTGGGGATGGGGTACACAACAATTGAAAAAAACTCCAAACCCCAAGTCATCAGGTAACCTGGATGACGGGGTAAAAAAAAACTTGAAAATATTCCCCCCCCCACCCAAAATATCATGTCTTTTATTTCATTCATTATAAAAGTTCCAAAAAAGAAGTGCATGGAGTATGCAGATTGTATAACCAGCGACTGCAGTACACTGTACACAAAAAGGGACACTAGGCTGCTGATTTAAAAACACAAACTTTTTGACTCCCCTACATGTTTTGTGGTACCAACCAAGTCTTCAGCGGTTAAGAGACAAATAGCCACAAAAAATTTTGGGTGAGGGGGGAATATTTTCAAGGAGTTTTTTTTTTTTTTTACCCCGTCATCCAGGTTACCTGGTGACTTTGGTGTTTGGAGTTTTTGCCAATAAAGATCTGACTCCAGGCTAAACAAGGGAGCAGGTTATAATGTGAGTTCTCCATTCTTAATTCCACACAAGGGAGTGTAAATTTTGCTGCAAGGAATTCCCAGCTGGCCACCTCTAGAGTAGACTCGTTTAGCAATATTTTTCAAGTAGAGATGGGCAACCGAAGCCGTAAAACCTGAGTTCGGTCAGAACTTTGCTAAAAGTATGGTTTGGATAGAGCTCAGGTGGTTCGGCAGAACCTGCTGAAATACCATCAGCCATATAGCAGAAAGGAGAAGAAGGAGGATAACATCTCCTCAAGGAATCCCATAATGCTTTTCAAACAGCTCTCCCAGCCAATCATGAGTCAATATAGGGGGATATCAGAGCTATTATAAAAGCCTATGCACATAGCATCAGCAGCCATTTTAGAGATAGCATATATTAGGTGAAGATGTCTTTGAGGGACAGTAAGCAGTGAACAACACAGACAGGAGTAGGAGCACACATACTTAATAATTATAGTAAAATGACAGAGAACTTTCTGCATTTGTTCTGTCAGAGCAAAATCTGTTTTTATTGGAAGTTAAAGGGGTACTCCGCTGCCCTGCTTCCGTAGCTCCGCTCCCTAACGTCCGGAAGTTTATTGTTCCGAACGCTGTGTGCGGGCTTCCGTGTTCAGGGCCGCCCCTCGTGATGTCACACCCGCCCCCTTGTGACGTCACGCCCACTCCCTCAACGAAAGTTTGTTTTTTTACACTGATTGTGAACACTGTTTTGTGTAACTTTTGTGCGCTCTAGAATGCCAATCTTGTTGCTACTTCCCCTGTAAAAAGCAATGACTTCTCCACTTTGGAGGCACAAAACTTATTGCTACTGTCAAAGAGGGAAAATTTTTGGACCATTGGAAAAAGCTGGGAGTTGTAATTTTACAACATTTGGAGTGTCACGTTTTGGAGACTACTGTTTTAGTTGGGTACTCCGGAGCAAAGAAGTTTTGTAGGTCTTTCCAGTGAGACCACAGTGCTCTCTGCTGCCAACTCTGTTTGTGTCAGGAGCTGTCCAGAGTAGGAGAGGTTTTCTATGGGGATATGCTTCTAACCTGGACAGTTCCTGACACGGACAGAGATGTTGGCAGAGAGCACTGTGGTCAGACTGGAAAGAATTAGTTTTTGTTCCTCCCGAGTACCCCTTTAAAACTTCTGTTTCAGTACTGTTTTATAATAATATCTATAAGTAGCTTAAAGGGGTACTCCGGTGGTTAAGATTTTTGGCTATATTGCATCTTCTTTTAATGTTCATGTTTTTTGCAATGTATTATATGTTTGTGTAGCATGTGTCTTTTTTTTTTTTTACCTGTTTGTGTGCCAGGAAGTTCTGTAGTTCTGTGCTGGATCTCTTACTGTCGTCCACAGCGTCGGCCCTATTAGGATTAGGCTGTTGGCAACCCCTCCGATGCCGTGATCAATACAGATCACGACATCTGCGGCATTGCGGTACTTTGAACGGACTATCGGATCGCCCGCGGCAATTTCAAACATACTAATTTTGTTAAAATGGTTTGAGATTTTTTTTAAGCGGTACAATTATAGAAAAGAATATAATCATGGCTATCATTTTAATCGTATTGACCCACAGAATAAAGAAAACATGTAATTTTAACCGGAAAGTGTACAGCATGAAAACAAAACCTTCCAAAATTTGGCTAAATTGCAGTTTTCTTTTCAATTTTCCCACATAAATAATATTTGTTTGGTTGTGCCATACATTTTATGGTAAAATAAGTGATGTAATTACAAAGTACAATTGGTGACGCAAAAAACAAGCCATCATATGGATCTGTGGATGGAAATATAAGAGAGTTATGATTTTTAGAAGGCGAGGAGGAAAAAAACGAAAATGCAAAAATAAAATTGGTCTGGTCCTTAAGGCCAAAATGGGCCTTGTCCTTTAGGGGTTAAACAAACAAATAGGGTAAGTCAAAAACGGAAAAAAACACGTTTACCACCGGAGTACCCCTTTAAGTAGCTAACGTTGCTATATGATTCAGCAGACACCCTGTTTTCTGTACATCCACCAAAAGAACATTTTTGTGCTATTTTTGGAGTTGCACATACTGTATCGTTATGAAAAGAATGGCACCATTGTTTTTTCGATCCCAGTCCTTGTGACAGTATCATGCAGTATATTACAAATCCTAGTTAAACTTTTCCATTGTTACCATATAATGTAATACAATGACCCTTTGGCGGCTCAGCTTGTCTGTGTCCTGGCCCACTAGCCCGATTCTTCCCACCTACCTGCGCCTCTGGGATTTCTAGTCGCATATAAAACGAGGGAAGGGCACCACTTGAGACTAAGCATAGCCTAATAGTATAAGTGAAGAGAGAAGTTTCTCGCCTTAATCACCCATTGAACAGAACATGAGTCACTAGATAACAAGCAGAGAACGAGCCGTCTGGTTCCTTCAGATGAGAAGAAGCCGCGGAGCACTGAACCGCAGCCGATTCTGTATTGATTATAGGACACTTTGTGTTGTAACAAAGATTCCAAATATTTCTAAGCTCTTCTATTCTCATCACACAATGCGATGAAGTCCTGGATTTTAAGGCACATACCCTGTGCGGATTGGATCTGACGCTCACATTTATCTATTTATAACATTGACCCACATTTACCGAGCAGGTGATGACAGCTTTTGGCATAAATTATTTCACAAAGTTGCAAATTATGACATGTGACAAATTTGCACCAGAATGTGTGACTTTACTCATCACTTATCAAAGCATGGTTACCAACGCTTCCTCGGAACAATGACATCCTAGGTTTGTATCCAACCAAGAGCAACATCTGCATGAAGTTTGGATGTTCTCCCTATGTTTGTATGGATTTTCTCTGGGTACATTTGCATGGTGTTTTGGTTTCTTCAGATTTTTTGGTACATCTGCATGGAGTTTGTATATTTTCCTTATATTCGCTTGGATTTTCTCTGGGTACATCTGCACGGAGTTTCTATGTTCTCCGTAGCTCTAACTATATTTGCAATTGTTTCCTCTGGTTACATCTGCATGGAGTAGGCATGGTTAAGCATACAAGATGGGCCAAAAGGTTCTTACACCAATCAAATTCTATGTTTCTTTGTTGGCTTGGGTATTTTCAGGGTACATGTACATCTGCATGGAGTTTGTATGTTCTCCCTATATTTGCTTAGGTTCTCTCTCAGTATATCTTCATGGAGTTTATATGTGTTACGCCGAGCGCTCCGGGTCCCTGCTCCTCCCCGGAGCGCTTACGGCGTCTCTCTCCCTGCAGCGCCCCGGTCAGACCCGCTGACCGGGAGCGCTGCACTGACATTGCCGGCGGGGATGCAATTCGCATAGCGGGACGCGCCCGCTCGCGAATCGCATCCCAAGTCACTTACCCGTCCCGGTCCCCGGCTGTCATGTGCTGGCGCGCGCGGCTCTGCTCTCTAGGGCGCGCGCGCCAGCTCTCTGAGACTTAAAGGGCCAGTGCACCAATGATTGGTGCCTGGTCCAATTAGCTTAATTAGCTTCCACCTGCTCCCTGGCTATATCACATCACTTCCCCTGCACTCCCTTGCCGGATCTTGTTGCCTTGTGCCAGTGAAAGCGTTTAGTGTTGTCCAAGCCTGTGTTACCTGATCTCCTGCTATCCATATTGACTACGAACCTTGCCGCCTGCCCCGACCTTCTGCTACGTCTGACCTCGCCTCTGCCTAGTCCTTCTGTCCCACGCCTTCTCAGCAGTCAGCGAGGTTGAGCCGTTGCTGGTGGATACGACCTGATTGCTACTGCCGCAGCAAGACCATCCTGCTTTGCGGCGGGCTCTGGTGAACACCAGTAGCCTCTTAGAACCGGTCCACCGGCACGGTCCACGCCAATCCCTCGCTGACACAGTGGATCCACAACCTGTAAGCCGAATCGTGACAATATGTTCTCTATATGTTTGCTTGGATTTTTTCTAGGAACATCTGCAAGGCGTTTGTATGTTCTCCCTATGTTTGTTTGGGTTTTCTCTGGGTACATCTGCATGGCATTTATATGTTTAAACGATGTTTGTTTTGGTTTTCTCTGGGTACATCTGCATGGAGTTTGTATGTTCTCCCTGTGTTTGTTTTGGTTTTCTATGGGTACATCTACATGGAGCTGCATTGTTCTCTCTATGTTGGCTTGGTTTTCTTTGGGTGCATCTTTGTGGAGTTTGTATGTTCTTCCTGTGTTGGCTTGGGTTTTCCCTGGGTACATCTGCGTGGAGTTTCTAGGGTCTTCCAATGTTGATGTGGGTTTCTCGGGATACATCTGCATGGAGTTTGCATGGTTTCCGCATCTTGTCACACACCTTGCCGAACAAGACATAAAAAGTGTCTAAAACACATAACAGATGGGGTGCTAGGCATGCATGTCCATTTGGAATAGTAAACTATAGGCTCCCTTTTATGTTTATTTATTTATTTATTTTGTGTTGTGATCTTGTAGGGAAGCTATGGAGTCCTCTACAGCTACATCCAATGGAGCCATAAAGACTCTCTGGGCTGCCATATGATGCTCAGAGTGGCACTATATAGTAGACAATACCCCCTAAATACAGAGTCTGACAGAACATGCCATGAGATCAGGCAATGGTGGTGACATTCTGTTCTCCATCCAGCTTTGTGGATCCTTTTATATAGACGATCTGATGTAGGACATTACTATTTTGCACTTCATTGTTGCTCAGGAGAAAGCAGTTATGTTGCTGGATTAACTCAGTATATGGGGTCCCGTTCTTAATTCTGCTAAATTCTAGATATACAGCTGATCAATACTCTACAGATGATGAAAATGACGATAACAAGAGAGCAATATGAAATGTCCACGTGTGGTTAAGCCGGGTCAGAATTGCATCAGTTTCCTTGCAGACATATAATACCAATTCTCTCTGTAGAAGATGAGTTGACCTCATTGGAGGTTATGGCCTTACATGATTCTGTATCTGAGGCCAGGTTATATTTGATAAGGTAGTGTCATGACGTGTGGAGAGACAGCACTCTGTAGGGGTTATTTTGAAGTATAAAACGGGGGGGGGGGGAACAATTTGCTGACTGTGTAGAAGGCAGTGACTCGTCCACTCATAGGATTTTGTTGATGAGGAAAGAGATATTAGTGAACAGGCAGAACGCCCTGTGCTCAATCTGTTAAAGGGGTACTTTTTTTTTTAAATCAACTGGTGCCAGAAAGTTAAACAGTTTTGTAAATTACTTCTATTAAAAAATTTTAATCTTTCCAGTACTTTTTAGGGACTGTATACTAAAGAGGAAATGGTTTGCACAGTGATCTCTACTGACATCATGAGCACAGTGCTCTCTGCTGACATCTCTGTCCATTTTAGGAACTGTCCAGAGCAGAATATGTTTGCTATGGGGATTTTCTCCTACTCTGGACAGTTCTTAAAATGGACAGAGATGTCAGCAGAGAGCACTGTGCTCATGATGTCAGCAGAGAGCTCTGTGTTCCAAAAAGAAAACCATTTCCTCTGTAGTATTGAGCAGCTAATAAGTACTGGAAGGATTAAGATTTTTTTAATAGAAGTAATATACAAATCTGTTTAACTTTCTGGCACCAGTTGATTTAAAAAAAAAAAAAGTTTTCCACGGTAGTACCCCTTTAATCTTATGGATCATGACAGTAGAAGAGGAGTGGCCTGAATATGTGGGAGGGAGTGACATGTCCACTCTTAGAAACAGATTAATAAGGAAGGAAATGTGTGACAAAACTGTGTCATAAAATGGACAGGGATGAACATGCAAATAGTTCATGTAAAGGATTTCTGCAGAGGTTAAGTGTGCTGATTTTGTAGCAGGCAGTGATCTGGAAGACAATAGAGGTGACAAGGAAGTTTCATGAAGCAAGTGGAAATAGTACACCCAGGGTCCAAAATGTAAAAGATGTAAAAAAAAACTGTAAAAGATTATAGCAGACGTGGAGAGTGTTGAATATGTGTGAGGCAGTGACCTGTCCACTCATGTGATTAAACAAGTAAGGATGGAGATGTGTTCAACATTGCGGTGCCATGCAGTGGGCATGGAGGAGCACACTGTAACATTCCTAACACTCCTAACATTCTCTCAGCCCTCTGGTAGGGAGCACATGGTAGGTGTTCACACTTGTGGGGTTCTCTGTGGCGGCCATTGTTTCTGTGATGCTTTGTGGTGTGGTGCGGCCTAGAGCCAGGGGCTTGGTTGGGCAGCAGTGGGGCTGCCTGGACACTGGGTCGTTCCCCCTGTTGGCATGGTGTCTCTGGGGCAGTGGTCGCCACCAGGTGCTACGTTAGGTTAGGGATCCATTCTGACTACGTGGCTTGTGGGCTTGTACTTTTTGTTCTAAATGCATACTAACAACCTGTTAGTTTTTTTTTTATAATATGCTCAGAAGCAAGTAGGTCAAAATACAAATGGTGGATGTGCGGTTATGTTTCTCTATTTGTGTTGTACATTTGTAGTCTCCTCCTTCTTCCATGCCCAGCACTCCACCCATTCGGCAACCAGTATCCAGTTTATTAATGTAATGGTTCATACCTGCAGAAAAGGAGTGTGCTGAATATGTGGAAGGTAGTGACCTGTCCATTCATAGGACAATATTAGCAAGGATAGAGCTATGACAAAGCGATATCACAAAGTGGGCAGGGGTTAACTCCCTATATCTTGTTTGTTATGTGAAGGCTCACAGCAGTAGAGGGGTGGTGTGCTGAATTGATTTTGAAGGAGGAAATGACTAATCTACTCATGTTATTTTAATATTGAGAACAGAACTGCATGTAATGGGAGCAGGGTCAAAAATAAGTCAGAATTGAGAAAATTTAATTTAGCCAATGAAAGGATAGAAATGCTAATATCAGCAGAGGGAAAGTGTTCTGATCCGGTGGGAGAAAGTGACCACCCCACAGGTATGGCTATGATAATATGGTAGTTATAACAATGATAGGGCTAAATTACTTTTGCCATTTTTATTGCTTTGGATGTATAAAGTTGCTTATTGCATTATAAAAATATGCTTGTGCTCAACAGGAAAATAATGGAATTCATAAAGAAAAGAAAAATTAAACATAAAAACTGTATTTTTTAAATGAAAAATGGAACGTAGGTAATTTCATTCAACAGTTGAATAATAGGGACATTATTATTCTCAAAACACATTTCAATTAATAGTAAATCATAATTGAACATGTATAATCTTTTTTCATACTAAAAATGATAAGTGCCACAGTCATAATAACAAACAATATTGATGATTAGATTATTTGTCAAATTGGTAAGGCTCGGGCTGTGAAATTGTGCAATTACTTCTCGTGAAATCATTTTAACAATACATAACCTGAGAAATCCAGCCATCCCTTTACTCTGAGGCTTTTTATGTGGATTGTTTTTGTATTATTTTCATTTCTCACGCTACACCTTCTGCACAAGCAAATTCATTTTTTTCGTTCTCTCACTTTTATATGCTACAATGGGCGGAATTATCCTTTACGGGGTAAAAATGTCACATTTGAGGCTTTTATGCAGGCGAGCTATAGTGCGAAGCCAGTGTCACAATGGAATTGTTTGTATAATGGGATGTAGTCCATAGCCTTACCATTACCCTGCATGAATCTATGTATGGAACCACAGCAAAGTACTGACATGGATATGGCTGTAGACTGTTTAAGTCATATATACTGTATAAAAAGATGTATAGGGATGACCGGATGAATTTGGCACAAATAAGATTTGTTTCCAGTTTTCAAAAGCTTTATGATTCTGCAAATCTGAAACTCTTCTGCCTTGTCCATCATGTTCCATACTGTATACGTACTACAACTACTACTATAACTACTACTACTAGCCCTACTACTACTACTAATAATAATAATAATAATAATAATATTACTACTACTATAACTATTACTGCTACTATTACTACCACTACTACTACTACTACTGCTACTACTACTAATAATAATACTACTACTATTACTTCTACTATTACTACTACTACAACTACTACTACTATTACTATTACTACTAGCCCTACTACTATAACTACTACTACAACTACTACTACTATTACTACTACTACTAGCCCTATTACTACTACTTGTTACTAGTAGCGCCGCTGGCTGTGGGCGCTCTCCCAGCCCGACTCCCCGCATGGACTGTACTGCGCTTTGCATGATACGATGCGAAACCGTGCGGTCTGCTGCTTCTCACGCATCACCTCGGCTGCCTTTGTGGACGAGTCGTGCCGGGGGTAGCGACCTGGGAGCCGTATGCCGCAGCAAGTACATCCCACTTTGCAGCGGGCTCTGGTTAAAACCAGCGGCTCCTTAGACACCGCTCCCTGGTACAGCTTACGCCATTGTCCACCCAGGTACTGCAGATCTACACCACCAGCCATTACACTACTACTAGTACTACTACTAGTACTACTACTACTACTACTACTACTAGTACTACTTCTACCAATACTACTACTATACTAGCCCTACTACTATAACTACTTCTACTACTAGCCCTACACAGCTGCATATTTCCTGCCTTGTCCATTATGTTCCATACTGTACTGTTACTACTATACATATACTTCTACTTTTACTACTACTACCACTTCTAAAACAGCAACTACTACTACTGCTATGCTACAACTAACCCTACACAGCCACACATCTCCTACCTCGTACATCATGTTCCATACTGTACTACTGTTACTACTACTACTACTACTACTAGCTCTACACAGCCACACATCTCCTGCATTATCCATCATGTTCCATACTGCATTGTTGCTGTAGGGACCCCTATCCTGCAGAGGATTTAAAAATCATGGAATCTAAGAGACATCACAGTGTCATACTCTGGCACTGGTACTATCCTATAGGCTAGGTGTTAAATCCTAGGTTTAATCCCTCCGATTGCTCCTAAGGCACCTTCAAATTTCATCTAAAGTTTCATAACTTATAGATAAAGCAGTAGTATTATGTTCCTGTCCCATGAGTCAATGTCTTTTTTGATACATGACAATATCCTGCTGGCCTTAGAAGCAGCTCCTTGACATAGTGCTGTTCTGTAGTCTATGATCTACAGTTATGGGAGGGTATTCTTGTACCAAAAAAAGTAGTATGAATAATTTTTACAGTAGATACTAGTAAAGTGATCGCAACTGGACATCATTGTAATTTTGGAAGAACAGATAAAAAAATAAATATAGAATATACTGTATGCAGCCACCCACAACTCTATAGGGTTCATGGATGGTTATTTTGTTTGAATGTTAAAACTTTCAGAATAAATCTGGGCCGATGGAGGCCACAGGCAAAATTTTCATCCTTTCCTGCGATTTGATGGATTTATGTAGGTAAGAGGGATAAAACATATATCAGTAAAAAATCGGTAGCAAATTTAAAAAAATAGATGTATTAAAAATGTATTGATTTTCAACCAACAGTGCAGCATCTGTGGTTATATTTTTCCAGAAATCTCCAATAGCTCTTCAAAAGGATACAGCATGAATATGAAGGTAAAACAAAAAAAAAAAATCAAAAAATACATCATTCTATTTAAAGAAAAGGAACCGCGGAGACAACCCTGTCAGGTGCTGCGCTGTTGCCGTAGTGAGCCATTCCTCTTCTGACGCCACGGGACATACAGGTTCCCCGGCTATATCTGTGAAATAATGATTCCTTTTCCAGACACTTTACGGATGACTTAGGAAAAGCCGAACACTTCTCGCGATTCTGTAAGGAACAAATACTCGGGGCCTCTATTTATTTAAACCTAATTTCTATAGAAATGCCTATAATGTCATTGGGTTATTTAATGCATCTGGAAGTTGAAAAGCCATATTTTAATATGTGAGTCGCCGGGTACTTTTTACGGCACGCGTTCGCTGCTGGTGAGTGGCGCAGTTGATGATATTATCAGTAATGAGTGCGCTGATACATGGGCCTGTCAATCTCCAACTTCGTCTGTCATAGATTACGTTCCCTGGTGAAAAAGCACAATTGCTCTTCTTAGAATGACGAAGGCGACGCTCTACCTGTATACGGAGAAAGGGACCGAATAATTATTCGCTCTGAATTTATGTGTCGTATAAACTTTTAGGATTAAAGTCTTGTACTGGATTTGATCTCATAAATGAAGGAATGGTGTATGGAGTAGAGATGTGCTATCCGTTGTGGGTTGTTGTATATTTTATTATTTCTTCTTTGCATATTCAATTTCTCTATCTGACCGGATAAAGAGCCGAGAGTTTATTTCGGGACAGGGAAATGGTTTGGTGAAGGTTTGACAAGCAGTGAATAGCAGAAGTGAGCAGCCAATCAGGAGTGTTTTTTATAATCATGTGATGCATGGAATAACACCCCCTTTATCAGTCAAGGTAAAGCTGTGCTGGTGCCATTTTCAGCACTTTATACTTTATGGGGGCTCTCTGCTTTGGATAATCTCTATCTGTTAAAAGGATCACTTAACAATAAGTAGATAATAAAGTGGACCCCTAATGGAACCCCCAGCAATCAAATGTTGTCTGTGGAGAAGCTTGACAGTAAGGGTTCATTCATACAGCGGAATTTCCACCTGCAAAAGTTCTGGGTGGACATTCCGTGTGCGGAAGGACTGCTCGGAGGTATGCCATCCCCATTGACGGCAATGCATGTGCAAGTGGACTCTTCCAGAATAAAAATTTCCGTGGCAGAATTTTTTGCCATGGAAATTCTGCCATATAAACAGTGCAGCAGAATCCTATTGTTGGATTTCTGGTTGTAATTTCCACTGTGTTAATGGATCTTGAGTCTTCAAATCCCTTGTAGCAGCACTTTAGTGTCCTAGTACCAATGGCCCAGCTACGTCTGGGTAGGAACCGGCACTGTGTTCAGGACTCCAGGTCCAGGTGGGTGCTCTGCTGCTGGGGACAGGACTCAATGTCCCATGAACTTCACATACAAAAGGAGAAAGAAGCAGCACTCCAAGGTAGCATAAAAATAGCTTGAGGAAGGTCTCATTGTGAAGACCAAAACGTAGCACCATATCACGATGAGTGAATAAGCCACGCTATTTTTATGCTACCTCTGAGTGCCGCTTCTTTCTCATTTATATAGATATGTTGTTGTGTGGCTGCAATAATGTATATGAGGTGCTGGAAATGTATTTGCAAAAGTGTTTTGTGCAATACACCATATCCATTGCATACACTGAGGTATTAGGAGTGTATAGGGTTCTTGAAAAGTCTCTAGTCCAACTCCCAGGAGAAGAGGTAGACCCAAACCTGTAAGTGCCAGTTGATGCCAAGCTACTGCAAATGCCACGTGTCTTTTAGCTGTCTTTTAGCAAAGAGCATTCTAGGCCTGGCTTTTTCCAGGGCAACATCTCCAAGCTTCTGCTCTTGCTATGCATACCTACACCTAGGTTGAAATGTCTTATATAGATGAAATCCTGTCTAAAATCAAGTCACTGGTCCTAATTATAATGTGAGGATAACAGTCTTGAGTGATTCACATCCAAAAGTTAGTTTGTCTTAATCAGAGAGAAGAAGACTGGACAAGGATCTCTCTGCTCTGCACTAATCTCTTGGCCTCCGGTGGAAATTAGTGCTGCAAAGGATAGGGGATAAGATGTCTGATCACAGGGGTCCCACCACGGCCATCACGCTCCCTCCCATAGACAGGCCCTGAGGGGGCTTGGTGTGATGTCACGACCCCCGCTGCAGGAACTCAGCATTCTAAACATACTGTTTAGAACCCCAGGTGCTGCATGGAGATTGCGGGGGGTCCTTTGAATAGGGGATTAGATGCCTAGGGGCTGATAACCCCTTTGACATTTCCATTCACTGACAGCACCCAGACATCTCGAAAACTCTTAAAGCACACAGTATATAGCTAGTTGCAGAACTTTACTTTAGACAATGATTAAGCTTTATCTTAATAAAATTACACTTCATAAATTGAATCTAGGTGTTTTGGGATTTTTGGCAATTTTTTTTAACTCTATAAGCTCACACTTTATTGGCCATAAATAAAAATGTAAATTTAATATAGTTTCCACTGTAATTTCATTATTTTCAGTAATATTCAGGAATCCAGAGCTTTATAGACTCTCGTGAAGTCATATCCAGGAAGCCATATGATTATAATTATAGAGTCTGAACATAAACCTTTAGAACATTGGGTCAGGAGTGAATTGGTGGCAGACAGTATTGGGTCAATTCAAGTGGTTTTTCTCTGGAACTCAAGCTCTGTCCTTATGCCATGTTAAAGGAGAAGTCTCATGGATAAAAACTTAGCCCCAATTTGCAGAATAGGGTATACGTTTTAGATCACGGAGAGCCCAATTGCTGGGGCCCCCCGCGGCCTCCTGCATGGAGCCCCGGCTCTCCTATGGAGCAGTGCGTCATGATTCCTGCTCAAAGCAGGGGCCACCACCCCCCTTCCATTTACCTCTATTGGAGAACCATTCGGCTTTGCGGATAGGGGATAAGATTTTGTCCATGAGATATCTCCTTTAAGGCATGTGGATATCATAAAATGGATTCTTCTGCTTAACCACTTAACAACAATGGACGTAAATGTATGTCATTATGTGATGGGACTTAATGCACCATGATGTACATTTACCGGACCGGTGCTCGCATCGTACACAGCAGGTCCCGGCTGCTGTCAGCAGCCAGGGACCCAACAGTAATGGTGGACATCAGCAATCGCGCTGATGTCCGCCATTAACCCCTCAAATTTCGTGCTCAATACAGATCACGGCATCTGCCACAATGCGGACGATTAAATGGATGATCAAATCACCTGCAGCACTGCTGTGGGGATCCATTCATCCGAGATGATGGTTGGAGGTCCCCTTACCTGCTCCAGCTGTCATCCCAGGGTCTTCTGCTCTGGCCTGAGATCGAGCAGACCAGAGCAGAAGATTGCAGATAATATTGATCAATGCTATGCCCTATGCATAGCACTGTTCAGCATATGCAATCTAATTATTGCTATTAAACTATAAAAAATAGTAAAAAGAAGTTGAAAAAGCTCCCCCACACCAATGCAATAAAAATTTAAATGCCCAATTTTTCCCATTTTATCCCGTAAAAATGTCCGAACTATGAAAATATAATGTTAACCATCCGTATGGTGAATGGCAGAAATGTAAAAATAAAAAAAATAAAAAAATTGCTGCTTTTTGTCACATTTTATTCCCAAAAAATTTATAAAAAATTATTAAATAGTTAAATATAAGCAAAAGTGGTACCTATAAAAACAATAGATCATGGCACAAAAAATGAGCCCTCACACTGCCTCGTATACAGAAAGTTATAGATGGTGAAAAATAGGGCAATTTTAAACATACTAATTTTGTCAAAAAAGTTTGAGTTTTTTTTAAGCGGTACAATTATAGAAAAGCATATAATATGGGTATCATTTTAATCATATTGACACACAGAATAAAGTCATTTTTACCGTAATGTGTACAGAGTGAAAGCAAAACCTTCAAAAATTTGCTAAATTGCAGTTTTCTTTTCAATTTCCCCACATAAATAATATTTTTTTCGGTTGCGCCATACTTTTTATGGTGAAATGAGTGATGTCATTACAAATTAATATTGGTCACGCAAAAAACAAGCCCTCATATGGGTCTGTGGATGGAAATATAAGAGAGTTATGATTTTTATAAGGCGAAGAGAAAAAAGTGAAAATTCAAAAATAAAATTGGCTTTGTCCTTAAGCGCTTTGGAACTTCATTGGAAAACATTTTTTTTTTTTTAAATCATCTGGTGCCAGAAAGTTAAACAGATTTGTAAATTACTTCTATAAAAAAAAAATCTTAATCCTTCGAGTACTTATCAGCCGCTGTATGCTCCAGAGGAAGTTCTGTTCTGATCACAGTGCTCTATGCTGACACCTCTGTCCATGTCAGGAACTGTTCAGAGCAGGATAGGTTTGCTATGGTTTTTGCTTCGGCTCTGGACAGTTCCTGACATGGACAGAGGTGGCAGCAAAGAGCACTGTGGCCAGACAAGAAAGAACTACACAACTTACTTTGGTGCAGGCAGCAGCTGATAAGTACTGGCATTTTTAAGATTTTTAAATAGAAGTAATTTACAAATCTGTTTAACTTTCTGGCACCAGTTGATTAAAAAAAATATTGTTTTCCACTGGAGTACCCCTTTAAGACTAATGTCACCATTAAAGGTGGAATCTAGACTTTAAGATTTTTTTTTTTTTTTTTAAAAAGGCCAATCATAGGTTTAGGTGGGTCACAGATGCATTCTGTTATTGGCTTAGGTGGCATTTCCTTTGTGTTCAGATCTTGACCAGGAAGCGGTGAGCAAAAAGGATCTGGTGATTACAGAACAGTAGCAACTGGGAAATAGGATGCTTGTTTTACTATATTGAAAAATAATGGAAACATCCAAATTGATAGAATATTGCCCAGCTTCCCATCCATTCAATGGCTGCCTAAGCTTTAAAGGAATAATATTTGGGATCTCTCTTTCTCTCTTGAAGGGGTTTTCTGAAAATGTTGTCTGCTTAAAAAAAAAACAAAAAAAAAACCTTGTACCTACCTCACACGGTTCCTGTATCCTCCAGTATTGCTGCTCCTAATCTCTGCTGTGCTCCAAATCCTGTTCCTGTGGAAAAATAAGCCAGAGTGGCGCTGAGCCAATTATGACTGGAGAATGCATAACATTACTGCTCAACCAGCCGCAGCAGTGTTCTGCCTTAGCCAGTGACTGGCTAGGCCTCACCCAATTGGGAACCAGGAACAGAAAGTGGACTGGGAGCAGCAGTACCAAAGGCTATGGGGGAGCAAGGAGGGTAGGTACAGTTTTTTTTGTTTATTTTTTAAGCAGGCAGCCTGGGCATCTTCTTAGAAAAAAAGAAAATATCTTCATTGGCTAAATCAATTTCATGGCAAGGCTACACGAACAATCATTGGGTCATTTGTGTGGCCATCGTTGTTGGCCTCACATCACTGGTTACACAGAACTATGTGTGGCAGATAATGATAATTTAAAGGGGTACTCTGTGGAAAACTTTATTTTTTAATCAACTGGTGCCAGAAAGTTAAACAGATTTGTGAATTACTTCTATTAAAAAATCTTAATCCTTCCAGTACTTATTAGCTGCTGAATACTACAGAGGAAATTATTTTCTTTTTGGAACACAGAGCTCTCTGCTGAATCACGAGCACAGTGCTCTCTGCTGACATCTCTGTCCATTTTAAGAACTTTCCAGAGTAGGAGAAAATCCCCATAGCAAACCTATGCTGCTCTGGACAGTTCCTAAAATTGACAGAGATGTCAGCAGAGAGCACTGTGGTCATGATGTCAGCAGAGAGCTCTGTGTTCCAAAAAGAAAAGAATTTCCTCTGTAGTATTCAACAGCTAATAAGTACTGGAAGGATTACGATTTTTTAATAGAAGTAATTTACCGGAGTACCCCTTTTAATTAACCATAAAAAAGGATGCAATCTGCCAACAAACAAGCCCTTTCTTGTTCTCTGGCTGATCTGTGGCCCTTTTTAGGGGCCAGTTATCAGGAATTAACCTCCCTATTAGGCAAAAAATTGGCCTAAGATAAAGGGACTCAAACTCCTACTCTGGTGAAATCAAGCCTTCCGGCGACCCCATACATGGCTAGTCATCTGAATGGCCACCTTAGAAGACTACATTTCCAACATCTGGTTAGCCACAGCTTCTGTTTGCAAAAAAGTGGTATAGGAAACAGAACACGTGGTAACCAGCTGATCGCTGCACCAATGGCTCTTACCTGAATGGGCTGTCTTTGGTTAGACAACGCCTTTGGGTATAGCTTTTGTGGACCTGGAAGAAGGGTTCAAGAGGACTCAGGACAATTGTATTAGTTCAAAAGATCTGATATTGTGCTGCAGAAATTTTCAAAATTTTTATAAATCTAAATTTCTAATTTCTATAAAATTGCTAAATTAAAGAACAAAGACATAAAATCTAGAGCTTCGCATGAAGAAAGGAATGGAGCACTCACCCGGTAAGCTGGCTTCAGCAGAGTATATCACATCACGTCCGATCGGTGAAAGAGCAGGGAGGCGGTAGATGGAAGTGGGGGAGTTCAGGCGTCGGGCGACGCCCGACGCCTGAACTCCCCCCCTTCCATCTACCGCCTCACTGCTCTCTCACCGATCGGACATGATGCGATATACTCTGCTGCAGCCAGCTTACCGGGTGAGTGCTCCGTTCCTTTCTTCATGCAAAGCTATTGTTTTCTTGTTGTTCCATACGAGCAGCACCGGTTCACACTCCACGCATAAACCATCTAATACATTTATGGGGAAAGCAGCGACGAAAACACAGTGACAGTGCCGGATTCTGTGTTCCATGGTGACAATATAAAGACATAACATCATTTTCACATAATTCTTTTTAGGATTGTGTTAAACTGACTAAATCTAAATTCTACTTTATGAAAAAGAGAAAGTGACGATAAGGATAATAGTGCAGGTAAGGATAGGCTCGGGATCAAAGGTGAAAAATCATAGGAATACTTATTGACAGGCTTGGCTGTCTGAAGGAATTTTAGTTACCGCCACTTGTCATAATGTATCAGATCATCTCAATAAGGATGGGGATAGACAATTAATAGCAGCAGGAAACAGTTAGGAATCCTTCCCCGTACAGATGTGAATGTGTATCTGTATAACAGGGCCGCAGCGAGGAGCAAAGAAAGGAGGGATCTGCTGGGAGTCGCTGAGTGAACGGTGAATGTCGGGTGATGGAGATGACAGCAGTTGTCTGGAGAAGTGTTATTTGAAGGACGTGAGGAGTCGAGGAAACTCAAGAGAGCAAAGTCGTTGTTGTGAGAAATGAATGATACCGAACACTTGAAAGCATCTGGGATTCATATGGAGTCAGTAGAAAAATGTGGAATGATATCACAATTTCCAGAATGAATCTCTGATGATGGTTGTCTACGGCGTTTAACCCGATAAGAACCAGGCTCTCTGAATGTGCCGTGCATAGTCGTGGGTTTTAAGCCTGTGCCATTGTAGATGTATGACTAAAGGGGTAATGGTTATCCTTGAGGAGAGCGTCATGAAGACGTGTGGAGGTGTTACGCCGAGCGCTCCGGGTCCCCGCTCCTCCCCGGAGCGCTCGCTACACTCCTCTCACTGCAGCGCTCCGGTCGGTTCCACGGACCCGGGGCGCTGCGATACCGCCTCTGGCCGGGATGCGATTCGCGATGCGGGTAGCGCCCGCTCGCGATGCGCACCCCGGCTCCCGTACCTGACTCGCTCTCCGTCAGTTCTGTCCCGGCGCGCGCGGCCCCGCTCCCTAGGGCGCGCGCGCGCCGGGTCTTTGCGATTTAAAGGGCCACTGCGCCGCTGATTGGCGCAGTGGTTCCAATTAGTCTTTACACCTGTGCACTTCCCTATATCACCTCACTTCCCCTTCACTCCCTCGCCGGATCTTGTTGCCTTAGTGCCAGTGAAAGCGTTTCCTTGTGTGTTCCTAGCCTGTGTTCCAGACCTCCTGCCGTTGCCCCTGACTACGATCCTTGCTGCCTGCCCCGACCTTCTGCTACGTCCGACCTTGCTTCTGTCTACTCCCTTGTACCGCGCCTATCTTCAGCAGCCAGAGAGGTTGAGCCGTTGCTAGGGGATACGACCTGGTCACTACCGCCGCAGCAAGACCATCCCGCTTTGCGGCGGGCTCTGGTGAAAACCAGTAGTGACTTAGAACCGATCCTCTAGCACGGTCCACGCCAATCCCTCTCTGGCACAGAGGATCCACTACCTGCCAGCCGGCATCGTGACAGTAGATCCGGCCATGGATCCCGCTGAAGTTCCTCTGCCAGTTGTCGCTGACCTCACCACGGTGGTCGCCCAGCAGTCACAACAGATAGCGCAACAAGGCCAACAGCTGTCTCAACTGACTGTTATGCTACAACAGTTACTACCACAGCTCCAGCAATCATCTCCTCCGCCAGCTCCTGCACCGCCTCCGCAGCGAGTGGCCGCTTCTGGACTACGACTATCCTTGCCGGATAAATTTGATGGGGACTCTAAGTTTTGCCGTGGCTTCCTTTCCCAATGTTCATTACACTTGGAGATGATGTCGGACCAGTTCCCCACTGAAAGGTCTAAGGTGGCTTTCGTAGTCAGCCTGCTGTCTGGAAAAGCCCTGGCTTGGGCCACACCACTCTGGGACCGCAATGACCCCGTCACTGCCTCTGTACACTCCTTCTTCTCGGAAATTCGAAGTGTCTTTGAGGAACCTGCCCGAGCCTCTTCTGCTGAGACTGCCCTGTTGAACCTGGTCCAGGGTAATTCTTCCGTTGGCGAGTATGCCGTACAATTCCGTACTCTTGCTTCTGAATTATCCTGGAACAATGAGGCCCTCTGCGCGACCTTTAAAAAAGGCCTATCCAGCAACATTAAAGATGTTCTGGCCGCACGAGAAATGCCTGCTAATCTTCATGAACTCATTCACCTAGCCACTCGCATTGACATGCGTTTTTCCGAAAGGCGTCAGGAGCTCCGCCAAGATATGGACTCTGTTCGCACGAGGCGTTTCTTCTCCTCGGCTCCTCTCTCCTCTGGTTCCCTGCAATCTGTTCCTGTGCCTCCCGCCGTGGAGGCTATGCAGGTCGACCGGTCTCGCCTGACATCTCAAGAGAGGACACGACGCCGCATGGAGAACCTCTGCCTGTACTGTGCTAGTACCGAACACTTCCTGAGGGATTGTCCTATCCGCCCTCCCCGCCTGGAAAGACGTACGCTGACTCCGCACAAAGGTGAGACAATCCTTGATGTCTACTCTGCTTCTCCACGTCTTACTGTGCCTGTGCGGATGTCTGCCTCTGCCTTCTCCTTCTCTTCTGTGGCCTTCTTGGACTCTGGATCTGCAGGAAATTTTATTTTGGCCTCTCTCGTCAACAGGTTCAACATCCCAGTGACCAGTCTCACCAGACCCCTTTACATCAATTGTATAAACAATGAAAGATTGGACTGTTCCATACGTTTCCGCACGGAGCCCCTTCTAATGAGCATCGGATCTCATCACGAGAGGATTGAACTTTTGGTCCTCCCCAATTGCACCTCGGAAATTCTCCTTGGACTTCCCTGGCTTCAACTTCATTCCCCAACCCTGGATTGGTCCACTGGGGAGATCAAGAGTTGGGGGCCCTCTTGTTCCAAGGACTGTCTAAAACCGGTTCCCAGTAACCCTTGCCGTGACTCTGTGCTTTCTCCAGTAACCGGTCTCCCTAAGGCCTATATGGACTTCGCGGATGTTTTCTGCAAAAAACAAGCGGAGACTCTACCTCCTCACAGGCCTTATGATTGTCCTATCGACCTCCTCCCGGGCACTACTCCACCCCGGGGCAGAATTTATCCTCTCTCTGCCCCAGAGACTCTTGCCATGTCTGAATACGTCCAGGAGAATCTAAAAAAGGGCTTTATCCGTAAATCCTCCTCTCCTGCCGGAGCCGGATTTTTCTTTGTGTCCAAAAAAGATGGCTCTCTACGTCCTTGCATTGACTACCGCGGACTTAATAAAATCACGGTTAAGAACCGCTACCCCTTACCCCTCATCTCTGAACTCTTTGATCGCCTCCAAGGTGCCCACATCTTTACTAAATTGGACTTAAGAGGCGCCTATAACCTCATCCGCATCAGAGAGGGGGATGAGTGGAAAACAGCATTTAACACCAGAGATGGACACTTTGAGTATCTGGTCATGCCCTTTGGCCTGTGCAACGCCCCTGCTGTCTTCCAAGACTTTGTTAATGAAATTTTTCGTGATCTGTTATACTCCTGTGTTGTTGTATATCTTGATGATATCCTAATTTTTTCGGCCAATCTAGAAGAACACCGCCAGCATGTCCGTATGGTTCTTCAGAGACTTCGTGACAATCAACTCTATGCTAAAATTGAGAAATGTCTGTTTGAATGCCAATCTCTTCCTTTTCTAGGATACTTGGTCTCTGGCCAGGGACTACAAATGGACCCAGATAAACTCTCTGCCGTCTTAGATTGGCCACGCCCCTCCGGACTCCGTGCCATCCAACGTTTTTTGGGGTTCGCCAATTATTACAGGCAATTTATTCCACATTTTTCTACCATTGTGGCTCCTATTGTGGCTTTAACCAAAAAAAATGCCGATCCCAAGTCTTGGCCTCCTCAAGCGGAAGACGCCTTTAAACGACTCAAGTCTGCCTTCTCTTCGGCTCCCGTGCTCTCCAGACCTGACCCATCTAAACCCTTCCTATTGGAGGTTGATGCCTCCTCAGTGGGAGCTGGAGCTGTCCTTCTGCAAAAAAACTCTTCCGGGCATGCTGTTACTTGTGGTTTTTTTTCTAGGACCTTCTCTCCGGCGGAGAGGAACTACTCCATCGGGGATCGAGAGCTTCTAGCCATTAAATTAGCACTTGAGGAATGGAGGCATCTGCTGGAGGGATCAAGATTCCCAGTTATTATTTACACCGATCACAAGAACCTCTCCTACCTCCAGTCTGCCCAACGGCTGAATCCTCGTCAGGCCAGGTGGTCTCTGTTCTTTGCCCGATTTAATTTTGAAATTCACTTTCGGCCTGCTGATAAGAACATTAGGGCCGATGCTCTCTCTCGTTCCTCAGATGCTTCTGAAATTGAACTCTCTCCTCAACACATCATTCCTCCTGACTGCCTGATTTCCACTTCTCTAGCCTCCATCAGGCAAACTCCTCCAGGAAAGACCTTTGTTTCTCCACGCCAACGCCTCGGAATCCTCAAATGGGGTCACTCCTCCCATCTCGCAGGTCATGCGGGCATCAAGAAATCTGTGCAACTCATCTCTCGCTTCTATTGGTGGCCGACTCTAGAGACTGATGTGGTGGACTTTGTGCGAGCCTGCACTATCTGTGCCCGGGATAAGACTCCTCGCCAGAAGCCCGCTGGTTTTCTTCTTCCTCTGCCTGTCCCCGAACAACCTTGGTCTCTGATTGGTATGGATTTTATTACTGACTTACCCCCATCCCATGGCAACACTGTTATTTGGGTGGTCGTTGATCGATTCTCCAAAATGGCACATTTCATCCCTCTTCCTGGTCTTCCTTCAGCGCCTCAGTTGGCTAAACAATTTTTTGTACACATTTTTCGTCTTCACGGGTTGCCTACGCAGATCGTCTCGGATAGAGGCGTCCAATTTGTGTCTAAATTCTGGAGGGCTCTCTGTAAACAACTCAAGATTAAATTAAATTTTTCTTCTGCATACCATCCTCAATCCAATGGACAAGTAGAAAGAATTAACCAGATCTTGGGTGACTATTTACGACATTTTGTTTCCTCCCGCCAGGATGACTGGGCAGATCTTCTACCTTGGGCCGAATTCTCGTATAATTTCAGAATCTCTGAATCTTCCTCCAAATCCCCGTTTTTCGTGGTGTACGGCCGTCACCCTCTTCCCCCCCTCCCTACCCCCTTGCCCTCTGGTCTGCCCGCTGTGGATGAAATTTCTCGTGATCTTTCCATCATATGGAGAGAGACCCAAAATTCTCTCTTACAGGCTTCTTCACGCATGAAGAGATTCGCGGATAAGAAAAGAAGAGCTCCTCCCATTTTTTCCCCTGGAGACAAGGTATGGCTCTCCGCCAAATATGTCCGCTTCCGTGTCCCTAGCTATAAGTTGGGACCACGCTATCTTGGTCCTTTCAAGATTTTGCGCCAGATTAATCCTGTCTCTTACAAACTTCTTCTTCCTCCTTCTCTTCGTATTCCTAATGCCTTTCATGTTTCTCTTCTTAAACCACTTATCATTAACCGTTTCTCTCCCAAATCTGTTCCCCCCACTCCTGTCTCCGGCTCCTCAGACGTCTTCTCCGTCAAAGAAATTTTGGCATCTAAAAAGGTCAGAGGGAAAACCTTCTTTTTAGTGGATTGGGAGGGTTGTGGTCCAGAAGAGAGGTCCTGGGAACCTGAGGACAATATCCTGGACAAAAGTCTGATCCTCAGGTTCTCAGGCTCCAAGAAGAGGGGGAGACCCAAGGGGGGGGGTACTGTTACGCCGAGCGCTCCGGGTCCCCGCTCCTCCCCGGAGCGCTCGCTACACTCCTCTCACTGCAGCGCTCCGGTCGGTTCCACGGACCCGGGGCGCTGCGATACCGCCTCTGGCCGGGATGCGATTCGCGATGCGGGTAGCGCCCGCTCGCGATGCGCACCCCGGCTCCCGTACCTGACTCGCTCTCCGTCAGTTCTGTCCCGGCGCGCGCGGCCCCGCTCCCTAGGGCGCGCGCGCGCCGGGTCTTTGCGATTTAAAGGGCCACTGCGCCGCTGATTGGCGCAGTGGTTCCAATTAGTCTTTACACCTGTGCACTTCCCTATATCACCTCACTTCCCCTTCACTCCCTCGCCGGATCTTGTTGCCTTAGTGCCAGTGAAAGCGTTTCCTTGTGTGTTCCTAGCCTGTGTTCCAGACCTCCTGCCGTTGCCCCTGACTACGATCCTTGCTGCCTGCCCCGACCTTCTGCTACGTCCGACCTTGCTTCTGTCTACTCCCTTGTACCGCGCCTATCTTCAGCAGCCAGAGAGGTTGAGCCGTTGCTAGGGGATACGACCTGGTCACTACCGCCGCAGCAAGACCATCCCGCTTTGCGGCGGGCTCTGGTGAAAACCAGTAGTGACTTAGAACCGATCCTCTAGCACGGTCCACGCCAATCCCTCTCTGGCACAGAGGATCCACTACCTGCCAGCCGGCATCGTGACAGGAGGCTTCACAACCCACTGGGAATTTTGGGAAGAAACGATATGCAAAGCAGCTTTTACGCCACACTTTTTTTTTTCAAGTGGCAGTGCTTCACTCTGACGACGAGTCTTGGAAACAGACTGGGCATCTATTGTGGATGTATGGCATTGGTTAGAAGCTCCTACAATGTCAATTGCCAACTGTAAGAGACAGCAAGACAATCCATGGAGAAGACGGAAGTAGTTAAAAACTCTTAAAGGAGAAATCCGGCACAAATAAACTTGTCTCCTATGCACAGGATAGGGGATAAGTAGCTGATCGTAGGAGGTCCAAGTGCTGGGATCCCCCGCGATCACCAAACAGGAAGCTCTCAATGAGGAGCACGTGGCACATGTGGCAAACACTTTATTAATTTCCATGGCAGCACCAAAAAGACCCAAGTAGAGCATTTGGGAATCATCGGTGCTCTCACAGAGATGAATGGAGGGTGTGCCGCCTACCCGTAGACAACACGCTCTCCTCACTGAGAGAGCAGGGGTTCCATCCCTGAGATTGCTAGTGGGTTCACAGAGCTCGGACCCCCTGTGATCAGTTACTTATCCCCTATCCTGTGGATAGGGATAAGTTTACTTTCACCGGAGTTCTCCTTTAATTTTAGATTGAGTGTTTCATTGAGAAATGCTACTTCATTCCTGCAGGCTTGGCATGGCAGCAAGGGCATATAAGCCACAGTGGCAGACCATGGTGTTGCTACGGAGCCCTTGAAGAGAAGGGGCCAAACCTTATTTGGTCCAATCTTCTATGCCCTTGGGTCGTGACAAATGGTGCAGGATGCATTGTTACCAAGGAAAAGCGTGTGGACAGAAAAACTCTTTTCTATGTATAAGGTAGCAAAACCCTGACACCATGATAGGGACCCAATGGTAATCTTTGCCATAGGGCCCTCTGTTTTCTATGTACTCCACTTCATGGCAGAGCTGTAGAGTGTTTCAGATTGAGATCCGCTCTACATATAGAAAGCTTTTGTGGCATGTCGGATGATAAAGAACCTAGGTGTTATCGAAAGTTAGTTATTTGTTATCGCTTTTTTTAATTTCAACAACCAAAGGGGAATTCCACATGAAAAAAAAAACATAACAGTTATGTCAAACCTCACAAAAAAACATTCCATGCACAAAATTTATTTAAAAAAAAATTAGGTCCTTTAGGACCATAAATTCTAATCATTTATAGATTAAACTATTAAAATATCCAATATAATACATCAAAAACTGCCTTATATAGTGTAATAAAAACTAAAATTACTCAATACAAACTACAGTGCTATAAAATATAACATAGTGATATGCAGTAAATATGAGAACTGAACAATAATACAAATAACCTTTAAAGTTTTACGCCTTCTTAATCTCTGTATACAAGAGAGTTTCCTACATTTTATGGTGGGATCAGTGGGTAGCAGCAGCTCAAGATGGGTTTGGTGATCTTGTGGAAGTCAGTGACTCGATGGAAAGGGGCTGTCTGGTTTGGAAAACCCATTTTCACCCTATTATGATCTATTCTGGATCTTTATTTATTAGCCAGATGGGGAAATGGCTACAAAGAATCTCTGCTTTGAAGGACCCAACACAATTATCCAGGAACAGTCTATTGATGTATATTTTCCTTCAATGATGATAATTAACCACTGGGCTCCCCAAAGATTACAGCTGAGAAATGGGGGTCCTGGCAGTTTGTCATTAGAGGGCCCTTCTAATAAAAGAGTTGACCACAATAAAGAAAGAACTGTGTATGTGAAGAGCAATAGGTACAATAGAACATCCCATGGCCAACTAGATAAAGGGACCATGCTGCCAGCAGGAGAATATGAGTGTGTTGCTGGTATGGGTGACTTAAAGGGGTACTCAGCCCCTAGACATCTTATCCCCAAAGATGCGGGGCGGAGGCGCGTGACATTACGGCCACGCACCCCTCGTGACATCACAGCCATGCCCCCTCAATGCAAGTCTAGGGGAGGGGGCATGACGGCACGGCACTTCACGAGCCTCCGGAGCTGCACCCGATGCTTTAAACGAACACCAGGTGCAGCAGGGAGATCCCAGGGAACCCCGGTGACGGGACCCACGCAATCAGGCATCTTATCCCCTATCCTTTGAAGAGTACCCCTTTAATGCCCCTGATTTACTAAGAGTGCAGTGGAGTTTTCTTTGTGGTTTTTGATTCCTAATAGGTATTTTCTCATGGTATTTACAAATGTTTCCCTACATTTTGCTTTTTTTACAACTGCTCTGAGCTGTCGGGTTGTCCAGAGCTTAAATCCATCACCTTTTCTGTGGAAACATTAATAAATATGTTGGGATTTTTTGAAAATTTCAGGGCCTTTTAGGCAGCCATACCCCCTTTCCCACCGCGGACACACCCGCTCAGGTTTTCTAAGTAAAATAGACAGTTGGTGGTGTTTTTTTTTTTTTTTGGTCGCACAAAAAAAAAGTGGGTTCTCGTAATAGAGATCACTCGTTCTGAACCAAATCCCCTTCGCCACTTCCTGCTCCATGTTTCATCGCTTTGCGTGAAGATTTCTTTTTTTAATCTCTAAACATTGAAGCCTAATCAGCGTGCGCGCGTTTTGGATGATTAATCTCCCGCAGACAGCTTAATGGGGATAAAAGATTAATTGCTTTTCCCTGGAGATTTTAGGACATTAAATGTTCACTTTAATGGAAACACAGAATTTTTTTTATTTTTTATTTTTTGGGCATGAAAAATACCCTGATAATACTCACTGAACACTTTTGATTTTTAAGTGTTATAACTTTCAAAAAGATTTGCATGAGTAGAAAACATGTAATGCCCCTGTAGTGGTCACATCAGAGGAAAGACCTGGCCAGAGAAAGCTTTAGGAAAAGGCTATGGGGAAGATTTATCAAAACCTGTCCAGAGGAAAAGTTGCTGAGTTGCCCATAGCAACCAATCAGATTGCTTCTTTCATTTTTCACAGGCCTCTTTAAAAATGAAAGAAGCGATCTGATTGGTTGCTATGGGCAACTCAACAACTTTTCCTCTGGGCAGGTTTTGATAAATCTCCCCCTTTGACCGTATGTTCTCGCTTATTTTTGGAAAATTATAGTTACAGGAATTTTTTGATGATCAATTTGTGATTGAGATCATTGGACAGTCCTTCCTTCAAGACCTCTATCGATCACCAGTTACTTAAGTACCTGACACAACCCTTCTGCCCCACTCACTCGTTCTAGCACCATAGAATCTTTGTTCTGTTGATTGGTCCAAGGTTTGAGGTAAAACCCTTAACGATAACACCTTGATGGCCTATCCTAGGGGAAATTATCTCAGAAAACATCCTCAACACGACTTAATTTTTTGCAAGAAGTTTTTATTTTATTCATTTATTCTCAATTTTAAGTGAATACAACAAATGTAAATAACGACTTTAAAATACAAAAACACAGAGTCCGACTGTTCTTAGTAGAAGCAATTCACCGGCAAAGGAAGACAATGAACAATCATTATTAGTATGAGAAATCGGTGACAGATACAGCTGTAGAACAGTCAGAACCATTGAATACAAGGACCATGAGGTCACCACCAGTGCCCACTACCTTAAAGGGATACTCCAGTGGAAAACCTTTTTTGTTTTAAATCAACTTGTGCCAGAAAATTAAAAAGATTTGTAAATTACTTCTATTAAAAAATCTTAATCCTTTCAGTATTTATCAGCTGCTGTATAATGCAGAGGAAGTTCATTTCTTTTTGAATTTCTTTTCTGTCTGACCACAGTGCTCTCTGCTGACACCTCTGTCCATGTCAGGAACTGTCCAGAGCAGGAGAGGTTTGCTATGGGGAAATGCTCCTACTCTGGACAGTTCCTGACATGGACAGAGGTGTCAGCAGAGAGCACTGTGGACAGACAAAAAAGAAATTAAAAAAGAAATGAACTTCCCTTGTGTATTATACAGCAGCTGTTAAGTACTGGAAGGATTAAGATTTTTTAATAGAAATAATTTACAAATCTGTTTAACTTTTTGGCACCAGTTGATAAAAAAAAATAAAAAAAATGGTTTCCACCCTTTAATGCCATACACCACACACACACACACACACACACACACAACTGCATTCATCCATGCCAGAAATCTGTCTCCCGTCTCAAAAGAGCAAGCTTGAGCCAATTCAGTTATTTGGAGCAGCCTGGTATGTGTCATCCACAAAGACTTTCAGGGATACCCATGGTGTCTATAGCTTGTTGAACTTTTTAGAACATTTCAGCCTATTAAACTAGGACTGATAGAGGGCAACATACCTATTCAAACAACAACAAAGACGTGGTCTCAAATGGCAGGAAATGCCCCGTTGCTAGTGGCAATCCCCAGCATAAAAATGCATACAATGGAGGATGCTTGCAGCAGACTACAAGTGCCACAATAGAATCCTACACCAGATAGACGGTGTGGATGTGTAACAATTAGAATAATACTAATATTGGCTATCCCTCAACACTGATGTTAAAATTGAGACATTAGCCAGTATATCCTTATATGAAGGACATACCTGAGCCCGCACACCAACGCCAAGGTTTCTCGAGTGGCACGGGACCTAACACTAAACCTACCTGTGCGTGATAAGCAAAACCAGGGGCCAGTGGGCAATCACAGGTGAACCTTACATATGAAGTTTACACACCTCCAAGTATAAAATTTAAACATTGGAAAACCAAAAAACGGGAATGAATTGCACTCATCACGTTGGAAGTCCCAGGTAATGGATCTTTTTATTCCATGAAATATCGTGCAGCATATACAGGAAGAATAAATCCAGGGAGCAGGGAGTGAGAGCAGCCGCTCTTAGACGCAGGGGCACACCACAGGTGGCAACTAGTTTCACAGGTGGCAACTAGCTTCTTCCGGCCAGGTGTGTGGATTAATTTTTACTTAACATTCTGCACGATATTTCATGGAATAAAAAGATCCAATACCTGGGACATCCAACGGGGTGAGTGCGATTCATTCAGTTTTTTTGGTTTTCCAATATTGGATTATCTATTTGTCTTTTCCACTATTTAACCCCTTAAGGACCGGAGGTTTTTCCGTTTTTGCATTTTCGTTTTTTGCTCCTTGCCTTTAAAAAATCATAACTCTTTCAAATTTACACCTAAAAATCCATATGATGGCTTATTTTTTGCGCCACCAATTCTACTTTGTAATGATGTCAGTCATTTTGCCCAAAAATCTATGGTGAAGCGGGAAAAAAAATCATTGTGCGACAAAATTGAAAAAAAAACGCTGTTTTGTAACTTTTGGGGGCTTCCGTTTCTACGTAGTACATTTTTCGGTAAAAATGACACCTGATATGTATTCTGTAGGTCCATACGATTAAAATGATACCCTACTTATATAGGTTTGATTTTGTCGGACTTCTGGAAAAAATCATAACTACATGCAGGAAAATTAATACGTTTAAAATTGTCATCTTCTGACCCCTATAACTTTTTTATTTTTCCGTGTATGGGGCGGTATGAGGGCTAATTTTTTGCGCCGTGATCTGAAATTTTTAACGGTACCATTTTTGCATTGATAGGACTTATTGATCACTTTTTATTTATTTTTAAATGATATAAAAAGTGACCAAAAATGCACTATTTTGGACTTTGGAATTTTTTTGCGCGCACGCCATTGATCGAGCGGTTTAATTAATGATATATTTTTATAATTCGGACATTTCCGCACGCGGTGATACTACATATGTTTATTTTTATTTTTATTTACACTGTGTTTTTTTTTTATTGGAAAAGGGGGGTGATTCAAACTTTTAATAGGGGAGGAGTTAAATGATCTTTATTCACTTTTTTTTTCCACTTTTTTTTTGCAGTGTTATAGGTCCCATAGGGACCTATAACCCTGCACACACTGATCTTCTATGTTGATCACTGGTTTCTCATAAGAAACCAGTGATCAACGATTCTGCCGCATGACTGCTCATGCCTGGATCTCAGGCACTGAGCAGTCATTCGGCGATCGGAGAGCGAGGAGGCAGGTAGGGGCCCTCCCGCTGTCCTGTCAGCTGTTCGGGATGCCGCGATTAGCCGCGGCTATCCCGAACAGCCCGACTGAGCTAGCCGGGAACTTTCACTTTCACTTTTAGCCGCGCGGCTCAGCTCTGAGCGCGCGGCTAAAGGGTTAATAGCGCGCGGCGCCGCGATCGGCGCTGCGCGCTATTAGAGGCGGGTCCCGGCTTCACTATGACGCCGGGCCCGCCATGATATGACGCGGGGTTACTGTGTAACCCCGCGTTATATCAGAAGAGCAGGACCAAGGACGTACCGGTACGTCCTTGGTCCTTAAGGGGTTAAGCAGCACCACCCTTGATCCCATCCCAGCAGCACGTAGTTACATTCGGCAGCAGCCCTTCCTGACACACGGACTGATATACGGATCGGAATAGTTATGCTTTGCAGTGCCTGAAGGCTATTTTCCTGCTCTCTTGTTATTGTGTTATAATATAAAATTTAAACAACAACAAAGACGTGGTCTCAAATGGCTGGAGGTGCTCAACCCCAAATGCAGTTGTGCATTTATGCTGGGGAAGCAGATCCTGCCCTTGTGGTCTGTTGAGGGATAGCCAATTTCATTGTTTACATCTACCACAGTAGTGCACTTATATTCCTGTATTGTTCTAATTGTTACACATCCACACCGTTTATATGGTGTAGGATCCTATTGTAACACTTGTAGTCCGCTGCAGGCATCCTCCATTGTATGCATTTTATGCTGGGGATCGCCCCTAGCAACGGACTACAAGGGCAGGATCTGCTCTCCCAGCATAAATGCACAACTGCATTTGGAGTTGAGCACCTCCTGCCATTTGAGACCACGTCTTTGTTGTTGTTTACATTTTATACTTGGAGGTGTGTAAACTCCATATGCAATGCGCCTTGAACACTTTCTAGGCAGCATTAAGGTTCACCTGTGAGGCCAGAAACATATAAGCCAACTTAGGTGGGGCTTGTAGTCTGCCTCCCTCCTCCCATTGTATGTGTGCTCAGTCACACTGGAAGTAACCTGGGGGGAGACTGTGAGTCAGCCTAATGCTGCCGTAATTGCCCACTGGCCCCTGGTTTTGCTTATCACGCACAGGTAGGTTTAGTGTTAGGTCCCGTGCCACTTGAGAAACCTTGGTGTTGGTGTGCGAGCTCAGGTATGTCCTTCATACAAGGATATACTGGCTAATGTCTCAATTTTAACATCAGTGTTGAGGGTTAGCCAATGTCATTGTATACATCTACCACAGAAGTGCACCTATATTCCTTTATTAACATACCTATTCACCAACTACAACCACCTTGACACAGGGGTCCTTCCAAGACAGCTACGACCTTCTGTGCACAAAACAGGAGAAACTTAATAAGAAGACATCTGGGGGCCTAAGTAAACACACCCGGGGAATGAGAATAAAGGGTAACCTTCGTGCAGTCCCATACATTGCATGTACTCTACAGGACCCTGAAGAAGCTCTTCTACATAGACAGTGATTACAGCTCCCATACAGATTATCTGTATTAGTTATCTACTTATTTTTCTTTAATCCTCACTTTTTCCTATTTTTGGATGACATTTTGGTGGCTTCAGAACCAATTACCAGGTTTCCATAGAGTTATGGTCTCAGCAGTGGTTGTGATGTCATGCCACGCCTCTTGTCACGAGGAGGCGTAATTGCCGTCATGCCCCCTCTCATAGACATGCATGGAGGGGGCGTGGAGTGACATCACAAGGGGGCATGACAAGACATCACAACCACTGCTGCCGGAACTCAGCGTTCGTCCATTCCTTTGGATACGGGACAAGATGTCTAGTGGCAGAGTACCCCTTTTAGAAAAACCTCGGCAAATGGACAAAGCCAAATTGTTTGTAACAGAAAATATCAACACAATTTCATGAGTATTTGACTATATTGCATCACATGGGACTCACAGGATACCCCTCCATCATTTCCCACCATTTTTTCAAATTCCTGTTTAGTTTGTTCACACTGTGAAACAACTGTGGGTCTGGTGATACCATAGGAGGTGTGACAGCACTTTTGCAGGTTTTATTTATAACCATTGATATTTTTTATTTCATTTCAAGCATAAAAGCCATAACTTGGCCATTAAAATATCTTCCAAAAAAAAAAAAAAAAAAAAAGCGCTCACAACTTGATGTCTAAAAGCCATATTGTAGGCAATCTTGACACGTAGCAGCAGGATCAGCACCTCATCTCAAAAAGACGCCGGTGCTTCATTTGCATAACAATCCAGGATCAATCATAAATCATATGTAACTTACAGAAATGTGATGAATTGACTAGAAAAGGAGAAGCAGAAGTGTTATGTACCTATACATATTTATGCTAGCCAGAAGGGTGATACGGCAGGAGTTGTATTGTGACAACATTTGCAGCACCTGTTATATAACAATATCCCATTTTCTTCTCGGGAAATTTGAATTTCATTTTCAGATTTTTAAACAGGAGAATCATAAATCGAGGGATTCATGTTGAGAGCATTTATTCCAATAAAATAAAAGACGTTTTTGTTGAGCTGCTTGTAGAGATTTGTACGGGGTTGGAGCCGAGAGCACCATATGTTCCCCAAGTGATTGCGCTCAAAAGTCGCTTCTCCCTGTCACGATGATACAACAAATTAGATGGATATCCCCGCACTACCCCCGGAACATTGCATCCCATTACTTCCTCAGAAGTGGAACGACAAATGCACTTGTGTTGCCGAAAAAACAATTCATGATTAAATTTTGGCTGAATTTTGCAGTTCATTAGATTATTAAATAAAAAGTAATTTTCACTTGACTAATAATACTAATTAGCGACCTAAATTACTGTAATGTAACATTAACAGTAAATTGTCTTCCCACATAATTAAAGTTTAATGATTCATATTTGTTATTAAAAATATACAAAGACCCAATTTATTAACTTGCCAACGTACAGAAAAACCAAAGGTTGGAGATCTATCATAGAGCGTGGCTGACACATTCTTTATTTTGCGCTAAATACAGTTGTGGAAACTGGCCCAGGAAACTACAGCCTAGAACTTTTTTTTTTTTTTTTTTAACAATTGTGCATATATTTGAAAACAGGATTTAGGTCACAGTTGATGTATTGAAACTTTGACTAGTCCAATGAACTCGAAATTCTTAATGCTACTAAAGGGGGAAAGAAAAATGTCTGCTCACATTTAAAGTGAACCTGTCACATCTCTGTTGGTTATCTCTCAGCCCATCACTGCCCGAGGCAGGACATCGCTGTGGCTGGCGAAACGCTGACTGCAGTGTGACGTTCCGAGTCTAAGAAGCAGGGAGCCGAGCAGCGCGGGAAGAACAGGATGCCGATATTGGCGCTATGGGGGAAAGTAGGAAGGTGAGGTAAAGAGTTTTTAAATTTTTTTTTTTTTTTTTTTTTTGCATTTGCAACCCGGCTGAGGGGAAGTTAAAAGTTTTGGGCTGCATTTCACCTTTAAAGTACAATATGCAGGCATCATGTTAAAGAGCAGGAGGAGCTGAGTAGATAATATATACAATACAGTACAATCTGCAGGTATCATGTTATAGAGCATGAGGAGCTGAGCAGATGATATATACAATGCAATACAATCTGCAGGTATCATGTTATAGAGCAGGAGGAGCTGAGCAGATTATATATACAATACAGTACAATCTGCAGGCATCATGTTATAGAGCAGGAGGAGCTGAGCAGATAATATATACAATACAGTACAATCTGCAGGTATCATGTTATAGAGCAGGAGGAGCTGAACAGATGATATATACAATACAGTACAATCTGCAGGTATCATGTTATAGAGCAGGAGGAGCTGAGCAGATGATATATACAATACAGTACAATCTGCAGGGATCATGTTATAGAGCAGGAGGAGCTGAGCAGATGATATATACATATACAGTACAATCTGCAGGGATCATGTTATAGAGCAGGAGGAGCTGAGCAGATTATATATGCAATACAGTACAATCTGCAGGTATCATGTTATAGAGCAGGAGGAGCTGAGCAGATGATATATACAATACAGTACAATCTGCAGGTATCATGTTATAGAGCAGGAGGAGCTGAGCAGATTACATATACAATACAGTACAATCTGCAGGTATCATGTTATAGAGCAGGAGGAGCTGAGCAGATTACATATACAATACAGTACAATCTGCAGGTATCATGTTATAGAGCAGGAGGAGCTGAGCAGATTACATATACAATACAGTACAATCTGCAGGTAACATGTTATAGAGCAGGAGGAGCTGAGCAGATTATATATACAATACAGTACAATCTGCAGGTATCATGTTATAGAGCAGGTCCCTTTTTTGGTTTAGTTCCAATACATAAAAAGGGAATAAACATGTGCATAGCAAAACATGTGTTACTGCAATCCTTTTCTGTTAGAAATACTTCATTTTCTTGAAATATTTCAGGTGTGCCAACATTTACCATGACTGTGTGAGATAGATAGATATATAGATACAGACTCACACAAAGAGGTTCCACAGCACACCAAGATTAGATAAACGTGTTCATTGACAGATGATGACATAGTCAGAAGTGAATGCAAAGTTTCAACAGCATCACACTGTCTTTCTCCAGCATAAGTGGGTGGCTACAAATGGTCCATTTTATGAGGTAAACAATCAAATCCGATAAAAAAAATGTCATTAACAATTTTGTACAATCCAACAAAGTGCTGATATCATATATAAATAAACATACTATAAGGTGATTCAGAGGGCTTTTCCATAGTCATACATGCACATTATATGAACATAGTTACATCAGAAGTGTACATTATTGTGCAAAAGTGCTTAAGTACATCAGCTGTGGAATTAAAAACATAATTAAAAATATTGATGGCGATACAAACACATTAGCATAAATGGGCACTGTCAGATACAAAAACTTTTTACATGTTGTACATCTTGGAAAAACATTGACCTTTCTAATATGCGTCATAGGAAAATTTTATTTTTATAGAAACGATGGCTTATAAAATCATGGCTTTGTCCAAGCTGAAGCACAGGTGTGGTAGGCCTCTGGGGTAAGGGTAGTGCAGTCAGGGTGTTAAGGTTAACCCTATCATTTGTGACACCAGACTGAGGGCTAGTATGCTGAGGTTATTCTCCGGCCTATCGCCACCCTTCCCAGTAACGATAGGTGCATGCATATAATGACTGAAGGTCCACAAGGTAGTTGAACTTGAACTTGGATAAACTTTACTTAAAGACTTGCGGTACATCCAATGAACATTAACAGTCTCATTAATACAGTTTCCATACACCTCAGTGACTGACAGTTGTTGCGGACCTTGACTTTTTACATAAGTCTCAGAATTTAGGGTAATTTGCAAAGATCCGTCCGGATTTAGGGGTTAGATATGGTCCGGTGATCTTGCAGAGTGAGTAGGGATTGATTACACTCACAGTTTAGTAAACATCAGCCGTCGCCGCAAGGCTCGGGCCTAAACTCACTGATGACAGCAGCGCAGATCCTTCCCTGTCAACAGCCCAGGAACAAGAGAGCGAGCCATGGCCGCCGTGCCCTTATATGGGCAGGGGCGGGGCCTTTTTGGATTAGTCCATGGTCAGCTGTCACTCACCGTTACATAGCCTGATGGGTGAACACCTGACTTCCTCCAAAGGTCCTATACACAGAAACCATAGAGTCTTTGGAACGCATCACGTGACCCGCAGGTCCTGCGACACTAACTAGGTAAGTACACTTACTATACAAATATATACACATTAAATTTAAATAATTTTAATTACAAAAGGGGTGACAAGGGGCTAGCTAAGGATGAGGACCCCACCTACACCTAGGGACTCTGACTTTGGGGACCTCACCACAATCCGGTGCCGGGACACAACACAGCCATGGACAAAGTCCAGTAAGTGAGGGTGGGCTAGCACTCCTCTGTGCTCTCTCCTTTCTGATAGCACTCCTCTGTGTTCCCTCCTGTCTGATAGCACTCCTCTGTGCTCTCTCCTGTTTGATAGGACTCCTCTGTGCTCTCTCCTGTCTGATAGGACTCATCTGTGCTCTCTCCTGTTTGATAGGACTCATCTGTGCTCTCTCCTGTTTGATAGTACTCCTCTGTGTTCTCTCCTGTTTGATAGGACTCCTCTGTGCTCTCTCCTGTCTGATAGTACTCCTCTGTGCTCTCTCCTGTCTGATAGCACTGCTCTGTGCTCTCTCCTGTCTGATAGGACACATCTGTCCTCTCCCCTGTCTGATAGTACTCCTCTGTGCTCTCTCCTGTCTGATAACGCTCCTCTGTGCTCTCTCCTATCTGATAGCACTCCTCTGTGTTCTCTCCTGTCTGATAGTACTCCTCTGTGCTCTCTCCTGTCTGATAGCACTCCTCTGTGCTCTCTCCTGTCTGATAGTACTCCTCTATGCTCTCTCCTGTCTGATATGACTCCTCTGTGCTCTCTCCTGTCTGATAGTACTCCTCCATGCTCTCTCCTGTCTGATAGCACTGCTCTGTGCTCTCCCCTGTCTGATAGGACAGAAGTGAGCAGAGAGGAGTACTATCAGACAGAGGAGAGCACAGAGGAGTACTAACCCACCCTCACTTACTGTACTTTGTCCATGCCTGTGCTTCAGCTTGGACAAAACCAAGATTTTATAAGCCATGATTTCTATAAAAAGGAAATATAATTTTCCTATGAAGTATATTAGAAAGGTTAATGTTTTGCCAAGATAAACAACCTATAAAAAGTTTTTTTAATCTGACAGAGGCCATTTAAATTTCAAAGGAAAACCTTAAGCACAGTAATGTTCCACCTCAGTGAGTACACCAAAGAAAAAGTTGTAAGTGGGGCAAAAATATAGGAAAATGTTATCAAAACCGCTTTCTATCATCTAAGCTTACAGTTTACAAAATGATTTGCTGGAATTTTGCTCCAGTTTAGAAATTTGTTGACTTAGCTCCTGAGCAGGTGTCTGGAGATGGTCAATTTTGGAAGCATCATCTTGAAATCAGAAGAAAAAAAAAAGAAAAACAGTAATATAGAAGTGAGAGAAAAATCTGAACAAATAATAACACAATAACAGAGACACGAAGGATCATCGCCAACCATCTAAACCCTTCAGAGAATGGCATTTCTGACACGCCATCTGTACTCGCTGCTGATTGTTTTGTGCATTGGACAACTGGGTAGGAATTTTCTTTAAAAAAAAAAAAAAAACAACAAAAAAAACGAATTTGGTCAAGGATGAAAAGAGCAGCATCTGACAGAACCTTTGATCTACATTTTGCAATTTCCCAAATCTTGCAAATCTGTTTCATGAGATGACTTGTGAGATGGAGTTTACAGTCTACATACACATAAGACTTAATAGACTTATAGAATCAAAGTTCTGGCTTTAGCTAAAGAAATATATTTACTGCAATTTAAGGTAATCATTAGTCATTTTTTCCATCAACCCAGTGACACCGGGAAAGAAAGATTATCCGCTCTAAAAGTCCCGAGTGACTTTCATGATATTACTCGGATTCACTTTTGTGAGCTTCAGAGACATCAGGAGTTATGAATTGCTTACAATGTGACAAAAAAAAGAAATCTTCTGTATTTCTGTAATATAGAAAGCCGAATGTAATCCACGGCGAATGTTCTGTGTGCCGAGCCGCATTACAGCCGGCGTCCGACTCTCTTTGATAAACATATGCCCGTGGAATTATAAAAAATGGGAAATCTGTGCTTATCAACATGACTGTCTATTTATTTATGTATATATATATATATATATATATATATATATATATATATATACATATATGTTTAAAACTATTTAAATATTTATTTATATATTTCATTTTTATTTATTTATTTATTTAAAATAAATTCATTTATTTCTTATTTATTAATTTAATTTATTTATTTTATTTAATATAAATTGTTTTAATTTTACATAATTTTTATTTATTTAATTAATTCACTATTTATCTTTGCTGTTTTCTTTGTTTGCCCATTATTTACTTGAGATATTTGTCGCTTGAAGAAAATAAATTGCTTTGATTTAATTATTTTTTACATTTTTTTTAACATTTTTGTTTTTGTTTTGTTTTTTTGTCGTCAGACTAAGGACTATTTTTTCTAAGTGATGGTTTTAATTGGAAAATCTGAGAAATGACTCTTGCTCGAACGTTTTTTAGTGTATTGTCGTAACGAATGGTTACAATTTGCAACTATATTAAATAAGGATTTCAAAGGCGTGAATTAGAGAATGGTGCGTGTCGGAGTGTACACCAAGGAAAGATGGCCATAGGCTATGACAGAGTTTCCCAACCAGGGTGCCTCCAGCTGTTGCAAAAATATAGTTCCCAGCATGCTGGAAGTTGTAGTTTCACAACAGCCAGAGGCACCCTGGTTGGAAAACGTTGCCATAGCTTATGGCCTTAGCATAGAAATAACTTGTCTCCTTCTATAGACATCATGGCACTGGAGACAAGAACACAAGGACGCTCCTTAGGTTATTATTCACATCAACACAATGTCCTATATACAGTGGACACTTTTCATCTCCAAAAACACCTTCTTGGGCTAAAACCTGGAGACTGTGGTAGAAGGATACGCCCAATCCCAACCCCTTGGTCGAAAGTCTCAGAAGGATAGAACTTCCTGGTATTTGTCTTATCCAAATATGCAATGTAGCCTTTTTTTTCTTTACTGCCACCTCTTGGAGCTTTTAAAGGGGTACTCCGGTCCCAAGACATCTTATCCCCTATCCAAAGGATAGGGGATAAGATGTCTGATCACAGGGGGTCCCACCGCTGGGGATCCCTGCAATCTAGCATGCAGCACCCACCTGTAAGTACTGCCGGAAGCGCTGGAGGTTCGCAGTCTTTTGCCTCCCGACCATGGGGACGGATTACGACTCTGCCCCCTCGTGATGTCACTCCCTGACCCATCAATGCAAGTCTATGGGAGGGAGTGTGACGTCACGAGGGGGCAGAGCCATGACATCACGATAATCCGTCTTGGATTATCGTGGAATAAGATGTTTTGGAGCCGGAGTACCCCTTTAATTAATGTTTGAGCCTTGGAACTTGATCCAAGCGCCTTGGAACATATAATCCAACATGCTTGGATTATATGCCAAGCCAGAATATCTCCGGAAGGGAAAGTTACCCATTGCATTACTTATAAAACTCCATATGCCAGTTTGGCAGTCTGCTTAAGGAGACGCACTACCCTCTTTGTCTTATCTAAGTACGACAATGCTGCATGGTCACAACATAGACACGGGGAAAGATACAAAAGATGCCAAGTCACTCTTCTTGGAGTGAAAATAAGCAATAGAAGACAAATCTCTTATCTTGTAATCTTACACATGTAATGCCTTATGTAGTGGTCAATGGCGTGTCTGGAAGTGACCACTGGACTGGACTGCCGAGTATACAGTACATCAAAGGAAAAGACTGGATTCCTGTGCTTCCAAATCCCTATTCACAGTATATATGCAGTATTCAAGGACATGTTGTCCAAAATGGGTTAGAATATTTGTATTGCTAATACGTACTCATGGCCACTTTTTCTAATGGATCTCTAATATAATTTCTTCATAATGGTTCTGAAGTGCCGGGAGTGCCTTTTCCTTTGACATATATTCTTCTTGTACTTCACTTGTAAGGTTAACCTTATCTTATAGAATACACATCCTTTGAGCCTCAAAGCACAGAATAAAATAATTAATCCTTGTGTCAATGATCTATCTTGAGCAAGTTGCTACAAGTACCTTACATATATCTTCAGAAAAAGATACAGTGTTCTTTAACTAATCCCGGGGTCAAATTAAAGGGGCACTCTGGAGGGAAAAAAATGTTTTCAAGTTAAATGGTGCCAGAAAGTTAAACAGATTTGTAAATTATTTCTATTTAATAATCTCAATTCATCCAGTACTGCTGTATGCTCCAGAGGAAGTTGTGTTGTTCTTTCCAGTTTGACCACAGTGCTCTCTGCTGACATCTCTGTCCATGTCAGGAACTGTCCAGAGGAGGAGCAAATCCCCATACCAAACCAATCTTGCTTCTGACAGTTCCTGACATGGACAGAGGTGACAGCAGAGACCAGTATGATCAGACTGGAAAGAACTACACAACTTCCTCGGGAGCGTACAGCAGCTGATAAGTAGTGGAAGGATTAAAATAAAAAAAATTTTATTTACAAATCTGTAATAACTTTCTGTCACCAGTTGATTTAAAAAAATTTTTCCTCTGGAGTACCCCTTTAAGTTCTGCGCACTGCAGTCCACCTATCACCTATGAATTTATGTTAAAACTTGCCCATTTTAACCCACTCATGGTCTGCTACATCAGTATACAGGTGCCCAAAATTGTGCACAAACCTTCCTCCATTGCTTTATTTATTTAACCCCTTAAGGACCCAGCCCATTTTCACCTTAAGGACCCGGGCATTTTTTGCACATCTGACCACTGTCACTTTAAGCATTAATATCTCTGGGATGCTTTTACTTATGAATTTAGCATTTTTCTAACTTTGAAGCTCTCTGGTTGTAAGGAAAATAGATATTCCAAATAAATTATATATTGATTCACATATACAATATGTCTACTTTATATTTGCATCATAAAGTTGACATGTTTTTACTTTTGGAAGACACCAGAGGGCTTCAAAGTTCAGCAGCAATTTTTTAATTTTTCACAACATTTTCAAAATCGGAATTTTTCAGGGACCAGTTCAGTTTGGAAGTTGATTTGAAGGGCCTTCCTATTAGAAATACCCCACAAATGACCCCATTATAAAAACTGCACCCCCCAAAGTATTCAAAATGACATTCAGAAAGTTTGTTAACCCTTTAGGTGTTTCACAGGAATATCAGCAAAGTGAAGGAGAAAATTCAAAAACTTCATTTTTTATACTTGCATGTTCTTGTAGACCTAGTTTTCAAATTTTTAGAAGAGGTAAAAGGAGAATATGCCCCCCAAAATTTGTAACCCAATTTCTCTCGAGTAATGAAATACCTCAAATGTGTATGTCAAGTGTTTGCGGGCGCAGTAGAGGACTCAGAAAAGAAGGAGCGACAATGGGATTTTGGAGGGGGAATTTTGCTGGAATGGTTTTTGGGGGGCATGTCACATTTAGGAAGCCCCTATGGTGCAACAGCAAAAAAAGAAAACACATGGCATACCGTTTTTGGATACTACACCCCTCAAAGCATGTAACAAGGGGTCCAGTGCGCCTTAACACCCCACAGGTGTTTGAAGACTTTTCGTTAAAATTAGATGTGTAAATGAAAAAAAAATGTTTTTCACTAAAGTGGTTTTTCCTCCAAATTTACCATTTTTAAAAAGGGTAATGGGAGAACATTCCCCCCAAAATTTGTAACCCCATTTCTCCGGAGTATGGTAATACCCCATGTTAGGAGGTAAAATGCTCTGCTGCGCACTACACTGCTCAGAAGAGAAGGAGTCACATTTGGCTTTTAAAAAGCAAATTTTGCTGAAATGGTTTTTGGGGGGCATGTCACATTTAGGAAGCCCCGATGGTGCCAGAACAGCAAAAAAAAAAAAAACACATGACATACTATTTTATAAACTACACCCCTCAAGGAACTTAACAAGGGGTACAGTGAGCCTTAACACCCCACAGTTGTTTGATGACTTTTTGTTAAATTTGGATGTGTAAAAAAATGTTTCACTAAAATGCATTTTTTTCCCAAAATTTTTAATTTTTTCAAGGGGTAATAGGAGAAAATGCCCCCCCAAAATTTGTAACCCCATTTCTTCTGAGTATAGAAATGTCCCCATGTGTGGCCGTCAAGTGCTCTGCTGATGCACTACAGGGCTCAGAAGGGAAGGAGCGCCATTGAGCTTTTGGAGTGAGAATTTCTTTGGAATGGAAGTTGGGGGCCATGTGCATTTACAAAGCCCCCGTGGTGCCAGAACAGTGGACCCCCCTACATGTGACCCCATTTTGGAAACTACACCCCTCACAGAATTTAATAGGGGGTGCAGTGAGCATTTATACCCCACTGACATTTGACAGATCTTTGGAACAGTGGGCTGTGCAAATGAAAAATTACATTTTTCATTTTCACAGACCACTGTTCCAAAAATCTGTCAGACACCTGTGGGGGGGGGGAGGTAAATGCTCACTGTACCCCTTATTACATTCCATGAGGGGTGTAGCTTCCAAAATGGGGTCACATGTGAGGGGGTGCATTGTTCTGGCACCATGGGGGCTTTGTAAACACATTTGGCCTTCAATTACGGACACATTTTCTCTCCAAAAGCCCAATGGCGCTCCTTCTCTTCTGAGCATTGTAGTGCACCCGCAGAGCACTTTACATTCACATATGGGGTATTTCCATACTCGAAATGGGGCTAAAAATTTTGGGGGGCTTTTTTTCCTATTTTCCCTTGTGAAAATGAAAAATTTAGGGTAACACCAGCATTTTAGTAAACAATTTTTTTTTTCATTTTTCCCATCCAAATTTAACAAAAATTCGTCAAACACCTGTGGGGTGTTAAGGCTCACTATACCCCTTGTTATGCTTCATGAGGGGTGTAGTTACCAAAATGGGGTCACACATGGGCATGTATTTTTTTGCGTTTATGTCAGAACCGCTGTATATACAGCCACCCCTGTTCAAATCACCAATTTAGGCCTTAAATGTACATAGTGCGCTCTCACTCCTGAGCCTTGTTGCGCGCCCGCAGAGCATTTTACGCCAACATATGGGGTATTTCTGTATTCAGGAGAAATTGCTTTACAAATTTTTTTCCTTTTACCTCTTGTGAAAATTAAAAGTATGGGGCAACACCAGAATGTTAGTGTAACATTTTTTTTTACACTAACAGGCTGGCATAGACTCCAACTTTTCCATTTCATAAGGGGTAAAATTTGTAGCGCATTTTCTCCCGAGTACGGAAATACCCCATATGTGGCCCTAAACTGTTTCCTTGAAATACGACAGGGCTCCAAAGTGAGAGAGCACCATGCGCATTTGAGAACTAAATTAGGGATTGCATAGGGGTGGAAATAGGGGTATTCTATGCCAGTGATTCCCAAACAGGGTGCTTCCAGCTGTTGCTAAACTCCCAGCATGCCTGGACAGTTTTTCATTTTTATTGGGGGGCAACAGTGTAAGGGGGTGTAATGTAGTGTTTTACCCTTTATTATGTGTTATTATATGCTGTTGCAAAACTCCAACTCCCACCATGTACTGACAGACTGTGCATGCTGGGAGTTGTACTTTTGCAACAGCTGGAGGCACACTGGTTGGAAAATCTTGAATTAGGTTCTGTTACCTAACTCAGCATTTTCCAACCAGTGTGTCTCCAGCTGTTGCAAAACTACAACTCCCAACATGTACTGATTGCTGTCAGCTGTCTGGGCATGCTGAGAGTTGCAGTTTTGCAACATCTGGAGGGCTACAGTTTAGAGACCTCTGTATAGTGGTCTCCAAACTGTAGCCCTCCAGATGTTGCTGGGCAACAACTCCCCGGCTTCCGTAGTCTGCATCAAGGAGCTGCACCAGGGAGCCGCACCCCATCGCCACCCGCCACCACCGATCACCGCCGATAACTGCTGGTCACAGCACAATTCCCCCGTACTGCCCGGACTACTGTGGGTGGGCAGAGCAGGGGAACCGAACTTTAATCCCCCCACCCCCGATCTGCTATTGGCCGGTCACTTCTGACCGACCAATAGCAGGGATAGGAGAAATGGCAGTCTTGGACAGCCCCGATCCCCCTTATTTTCTGGGTCACGGGGTGCCTGCTTAATGATTTCAGCAGGCATCTTGGTCCAGGCCATTAAGTGGTTAAAGGGGTACTCCAGTGGAAAAATATTTTTTTAGGTCTTTTTAAGTCAACTGGCTCCAGAAAGTTAAACAGATTTGTAAATTACTTCTATTAAAAAATCTCAACCCTTCCAGTACTTATCAGATGCTGTATGCTACAGAGGAAACTATTTTCTTTTTGAATTTTATTTTCTATCTGTCCACAGTGCTCTCTGCTGACACCTCTGTCCATGTCAGGAACTGTCCAGAGCAGGAGAAAATCCCCATAGCAAACCTATGCTGCTCTGGCGGTTCCTGACATGGACAGAGGTGTCAGCAGAGAGCACTGTGGACATACAGAAAATAAATTAAAAAAGAAAAGAATTTCCTCTGTAGTATACAGCTGCTAATAAGTACTTGAAGGATTAAGATTTTTTAATAGGATTAATTTACAAATCTGTTTAACCTTCTGGCAACAGTTCATTAAAAAAAAAAAATTCCACCAGAGTACCCCTTTGATCCCTTTATTCAGTATACAGTACATCTCCACCTTCTCTTATACAGTATATTGTCTAAATCTTCTACCTTCATCAGACATCGGTATGTTGTCTGCAATGAGGACACTTGGGGAAACAGGGAAAGGTGAGTGTCTATACATCTGGTCTGACGGTGTGTAGGTTGGAGTTAAAGGGGTACTCCAGTGCTTAGACATCTTCTCCCCTATCCAAAGGATAGGGGAGAAGATGCCTGATTGTGGGGGTCCCAAAGCTGGGGACCCCCGTGATCTTGCACGCCGCACCCCATTAAAATCAGTCGCCGGAGTGTGTTCGCTCCGGGTCTAATTACTATCGATCACGGGGACGGAGCGCTGTGACATCACGGCTCCGCCCCTGTGTGACATCACGCTCCACCCCCTCAATGCAAGCCTATGGGAGGGGGCGTGACAGCTGTCACGCCCCCTCCCATAGGTTTGCATTGAGGAGCGGAGCCATGACATCACATCGCTTCGTCCCCGTGATCGACAGTAATCAGACCTGGAGCGAACATGCTCCGGGGACTGATTTTAATGGGGTGCGGCGTGCAAGATCACGGGGTCCCCAGCGGCGGGACCCCGCGATCAGGCATCTTATCCCCTTTCCTTTGGATAGGGGATAAGATGTCTAAGCGCCGCAGTACCCCTTTAAAGTTGTGCCTGTCTTTACTTTTTTTACTTTCATTTGGTTAAGGATTCCAATTTCTCTTGATACAAATTCAATGCATTACCAGAACATGGTATCAAAACCCTTAACAGACTCCACTTCATATCACAACTGCTGGGTGGCTACACATAGACAGAAATGGCATAAACAACTCCAGACAGAGTACTACAAAATCCTGTTTTTTTTTTCTCTAACCTAGTCTTCTCGCAACCCACTTTTTGGGTTCTATTGAGCCATAATAAAAGGCTAACATAGTAACATAGTGTTTCAGCAGATAAAAACAATTTAACCCATCTAGTCTGCCCAATATTCTTAATAGTATAAATAGTCCCTGGCTCTATCTAAGGGGCTATCAAAGATAGTATTCAGAATATTGATAAGAGAAAAGATATCTGTAGTTTAGTCTAAGGACTATACTTAAGGACTATATGCAGGGTGTTTATTTAGGGGTTTGGGGATATACATTTATTTGGTGTATTTAGTATGAGATTCATACTTGTTTATAAAGTCTGTTGTGAGGGTCAGCATAAATATAGGGCCTCTGTATTCATTTTTGGGGTGTTACAAAAAAGTGCAGGATTTAAATGTCATAGATTGGGGTGTGTACTATGTTAATAGGTAACACAACACAACCAAGAATAATATCTCCCCTCTACCTATCAATCAGTTACCTTACATGTCGTAACCTGCTAGCAGTGTCCACAAGCTTCTATCCAGGTAATAAGGAAAAAAATTTAATATCCGGCACCGGGTACATGCAAACGGTGTATGCTTTATTGGTATTACGCATCCATGCCAACACAGGAAAAGAAAACCTGACCTGTTTCAAACTTAGCAGTTCTTACTTATCTTGCACACTATGATTAAGAACTTCTAAGTTTGAAACCCGTTTGGGTTTTATATCCTGCTTGTTTTATGGATAAACATAAACAGAAGAAATTGGAATGTCCAGCGCCAAATGAATCCAACGGAGCACTTTATTGATTAAAAGCCTCAGTACATGGATATAGTAGGCACAGGTGAGGCATTTCGGCCCGTAGAATGAGCCTTAGTCAAAGATGTATTTTAATCAATAAAGTGCTCCGTTGGATTCATTTGGCGCTGGACATTCCAATTTCTTCTGTTTGTGCCTTTGGGGGTGCCCACGCCAGTCCGTGCGCATGGTGTTGGAGGAAGAGAGCTGGGTCTTCATCTACAAACCAATAAAGCATACACCATTTTCATCTGCCTGGTACTGGACATTTAGTTTTTTAGACCTCCTGTTTCTGAATCTCCCAGATGAAGCTGCTCAAGAGTTGACATGTATGGTGTTCGCTCACATGGGCGGGTTATGCCATAACATTCTGACCTGATGGGTTCCAACCTCTCGGACCTTACTAAAAAGTTAAAGGGGTACTCCGCTGCACAGCATTTGGAACAAACTGTTCCGAATGCTGGAGCCGGCGCCGGGAGCTCGTGACATCATAGCCCCGCCCCCACATGGCATCACACCTCGGTTCCTCAATGCAAGTCTATGGGAGGGGGCGTGACAGCCGTCACGCCCCCTCCCATAGACTTGCATTGAGGAGCAGCAGAGAACCCTCTAAGCTTTTTTAGTGTAACATCTAGTCCCCCGATGTGGAAGGAACTTTAACAAAGCCCGTCTCAGGTGAATAGAAATATATCGTGGCTCCCTGCCAAGCAAGTGTCCAGGAGTGCTACTGTGCGAGCAAAATCCGATTAACCAGTACTGCGGCCCTTCTTTGTAGGAATCAGTGGGGATCCCGACAGTCAGACCACCACTGATCGGTAAGTGATGGCATAACCCTCTTTAATGTGAAAGCTCCTATAATTCCTCACTTTTCCTCTACGCATTTGGGTTTTTCTTCAAGATTTGCAATGACTACAAGTATGGGGTTTGAAGTGCACTTGACTTAACCCATACAGATCATTTTCCTTTAAGGTCTGTTCTTGTATTCATCACTATACGTCCACAAATCTAAATGCGAACAGCAGACGACTACAGACATCTCTCCTGAGTACTTAAAGACATTTGGCGAACTCCTATTACACTTGTGTTTGCTCCAATCTCAAATGAAATAAGGAAGGATTGACTTAAGGATACATACGCGAGATGGAATCTGATCGCTGCGCGTTTACTTAACGGAAATCTTGTTATTAAAGATTTGCGCCGTTCGCCAGGAATGTTAATTATGAGGCAATCAATGAAGCAATTACGTTCCCTTGAAATGTCAATACATTAAAACGTATGAAAAGAACAAAATAATAACACTTCTGTACGACGGGGCGAAAAAAATGAGAAGAAAAAGAACGGCAATTACTTAATATAATTAGATATTATTATAATTACTTCTCTGTAGGAAAATGCGATGTTATGATGTGTTTTATCAACCGGAGCAGAGGAAATTGAGACTTGAAGCTGGCGCGTGGGGCTTCGAACCTTAAAGATCATATCTGCCCCCACATCTACGTCCTTGAAACGTCCTCTGTTGTCAAATAGCTGATTTATAGTTACATCTGGTACCGGGAATGCTGGGGAACAAGTGATCAGGGTCAGGTCCTGGAAGGATTAAAGGGACCCAGTAAAAAAAATTCAACAGTTCTATATAGTGTCTTTATACAGTATCATATCTGCTTGTCCCCCAATGCTCGGTATAGCAATCCTCCAATGTCCAAGCAAACAGAAAGGAATTCCAGCTCTTGGATAAGTGCTTGTAAAATGTATTGAACTCCCAGAAAACACCTTACAGTTACGGGTGCAGAGTAAAGAGACAAAGATGGAGGAGAAAAAAAAATCGACAGGTTTCTGGCTTTGACAGCCCTTAGTCGTGATTTATCTAGTGTTACAAGTAGGTGGTTTATATAGCAGTAGACTCCACCCACAGAGCCTATTGCATAATTTTACAACAGATCATACAGGATTTAAAACACACAGATACAAACACAAAATAAGTTTTCCTAGGTGAAAAAAAAATGTTTTGTAAATGTATTTTGTGTTTGTGACTGTGTATTTTTAAATTTAGCTTATAATTATGTAACAGGTACTATGGGTGTAGTCTATTGCTATATAAAAAAAAATGTTTGTAACACTAGATAGATCATGACTAAGGTATGACAAAGGCAGAAATGCATCAATTGCTTTCTTTTATCCCCCTGCATATCTTTCTATCTATCTGTTTATCCATTAAGGAGCTACCTCTGTAAACCATTTGCCAGTAGATAAACATCTTTATTCCTGTGGCTGCATGAGACAGCTTAAACCCAGCAATCACACATGCACATTGACTATCTATTTTGCTACCTATCAATTTATACAATACATATCTGTTTATCTATCTTTCTATATCTTTATCTCATATCTATCTATTTCATATATATCTATCTCTATTATCTACCTATCTATCTATAAACAGGAGAATACAGCAGCACGCTGCTAGCACAAAGATACAGATAAAACATGAAATGCTATATTACTACAATGCAAAATATGAAAAAAATGGAGGTACTTAGCTCACCATTTGGCCAAATAATTTGGACCATCCCACCACGATAAGGTGACATCATTGGGACGGACCCTACACTGTGAATGTGCCTCTGTGCAATCAGTTACCAGGCTTGTAAGGTCTGGAACATCCAGCACCTTATAAGATGGGTGGGGTGCAGGAACAAACATGGAGGTAGCCACTCCCCCATATGTGTAACACAAAAAAGAATAAGTTGGCCAGCACATACTGATACCAAACTAAGGGCTGTCAAAAAAATGGATGTTCCAGACCTTACAAGCCTGGTAACTGATTACACAGAGGCACATTCCTAGTGTAGGGTCCATCCCAATGAGGTCACCTTATCGTGGTGGGATGGTCCAAACTATTTGGCCAAATGGTGAGCTAAGTACCTCCATTTTTTTTCATATTTTGCATTGTAGCAATATAGCATTTCATGTTTTATCTTTATCTTTGTGCTAGCAGTGTGCTGCTGTATTCTCCTGTTTATGTACATTCAGCCTAGCAGCCTGCACCTGTATGCCGTGTCCATGAAGTTGGTATCAGTATGTGCTGGCCAACTTATCCTTTTTTTTGTACCTCTCTATCTAGCTATCTATCTCATATCTATCTATTTATCTATTTCTATCTATTTCTATCTATTATCTATTATCTACCTATCTATCTCCTATCTATCTATCTATCTATCTATCCATATCTATGTATCTATCTCATATCTATCTATCTCATATCTATCTATCTATCTATCTATCCATATCTATGTATCTGCCATGTACCTCTACCTTCTATTTTATAACACAGAGCAATAAGCAAAGGACATGATAAAGGAGTAAGAAAGTTAAAACTTTGTGTTGCTTAGAAACATCAGTCTTTCTATGGGACAGAAAATTGCATAAAATACAGAAGACACCGAGATAATTGCATCTGATGGTTCCAAATGCCCAGACAGTGAAGAAGCATCCATCAGCCGTGCATTAGTGATGTCAGCCTCTGCTTATATAGACGGGTGGAATCCTCTGAACAGATATGTGTCACCTTGCAATGCAATCTCTGCAGAAGAAAACAGACTGTTCCATGGATTATTACAGAGAATTAATCATATTTGTGGCGGTGGCGAGAGGCGGCTCCCACGTATCTAGCACGACCTGGAGAATTGTTCTGTGGTGATTGATTGTGGAGCGAATTCTTTTGGTTGTATTTTGCATCTTTTGTGAGTGTTGAGTGCGGTTCTTTGACTTTCACCTCTGGGAGACGTGTACATTGATTTGTTTCTTGTTTGGATGAATAGTTTGCAATGAAAACAAATTCTGATCTGAGAAGTAATTCAGCTTTCTGATCTGTGCTGACTCTATAACGAAGCTCACCAGGAGGAGAACTACATATTCCAGCATGCCTTCCAATGTATAACTGCAGAATTTATTGTTAAAGAGAACATTGCACCCTCGCAGATAACAGGGCCCAGGTAGGATTGCAACCTCTGAATCCCCCAAATTGATATTAGGGAGCAATGTTTTAAGTGATTTAGAATGAACATCATTAGAGATGGGCGATTTTTTGATGCAAATTTATTCACGGCTAATCACTATTAAAAATGGCTATTTCCGGGCTACAAAGAACCCCAGTAGGGGTGTAGAACACTTTACCTTGCCTTCACATGCATATGGAGTATGCTGTGTTTGTGAAATTATACTGTTATTCAGTATAACATGTAGATTACAGGCAGGGCCAGCCTTAGGGGTGTGCAAGCTGTGCGGCAGTGTAAAAGGCCGGCCAAAGATGGGGAGAAGCCATAGGCGTGCGCACGAGGTGTGCCTAATCAAGCCGGGGGGGGATCCGCGGCCACCACTAAGCCGGGGGGGGGGGATCCGCAGCCACCACTAAGAAGCGCGCAGGTCACATTCTGGACATCCCTGTGTCCCGAAAGATCTTTTCGGGACACAAGGATGTCTCGTTACCTCTCTGTGGATCCCCCAGCGTTAACTTTAAAAACGCAGGGGTCTCCGGGAGATAGGGCACGCAGGGATGTCACTGATGTCCCGTGCGTGTGCCTATAGCAACAGCAGAGCGAAGCAGCGAGGAAGAGGACGCGCGTGTATGGTAAGTTACCTGTATGTTGCACGTCATCTTCAGTGTTCTGCCCACCACTCTTCCAGTCACAGGACCTACTGCTATGTTCTATAGGCCATAGCAGTAGATCATGACCCCGGAGCGGTGGTTGGAACACTGTATATGGTTTGAGGCTGTATGTCTGTGGGGGAGCATACTGCCAAACTAATGTTGGGAATTATACTGCCAACCTAATGTGGAGAACTATACTGTACCTAATGTGAGGAACTATATGGCACCTAATGTGGGGGAACTATACTGCACCTAATGTGGAGAGCTATACTGCATCTAATGTGGGGGAACTATACTGCACCTAATGTGGGGGAACTATACTGCACCTAATGTGGGGAACTATATGGCACCTAATGTGGGGGAACTATACTGCACCTAATGTGGGGAACTATACTGCACCTAATGTGGGGGAACTATACTGCACCTAATGTCCGGGAACTATACTGCCCCTAATGTGGGGGAACTGTACTGCCCCTAATGTGGGGGAACTGTACTGCCCCTAATGTGGGGGAACTGTACTGCACCTAATGTGGGGGAACTGTATTGCACCTAATGTGGGGAGCTATACTGCAACTAATGTGGGGAACTATACTGCCCCTAATGTGGGGAACAATACTGACAACCTAATGTGGAGAGCTATACTGCACCTAATGTGGGGGAACTATACTGCTCCTAATGTCGGGAACTATATGGCACTTAATGTGGGGAACAATACTGCCAACCTAATGTGGGGGAACTATACTGCATCTGATTAAGGGGGGCAGGGGATTGGTGAAGGGGGACATGGGACTGATTAAGGGGGCAGGGGACTGATTAAATATAAAAAATATATATTTGTTACAAAGATTTTTTTCCTCTTTGTGTATGTTTATGGAGTAATGGGGGGGGGGGGGCGCCACAAGGTTAGCTCGCACAGGGCGCCTGAACACCTAAGGCCGGCCCTGATTACAGGCATCGTTATTAGAATCACTGCTGCAGAGTGGCACAATGACAGAATCTGGATGTGGCAGCAGGGTTGAGAGATTATTTGGCGTCACAATGGTTGCTTGCAGTCTTTGAATGGGGAGTGCTTCCTGTGATGATCTCAATTTGCAGACTATGAAACGACTTCTAAACTCTCCCTGCCTGCCTACAGTGATGCGGGCTTGAGGTAAATGGATTTCCCCTGTGCTGATCTGTATTGTCAGTAATGCTGATTAGTGACCACATAGTGTCTGCTCTCTCTCTAGCCAGAACGAATACAGGTTTGAGGTGAATGGATTTGCCACTGTAAGGATCTGTATTGTCAGTAATGGTGATTAGTGTGCACACAGAGTCTCTGCTCTCTATATAAGGCTGTGACATCACAGGGCTTGCTGGCTGCTGATAGGCTGCATGCTGCCATGTAATTCAGGATGATCCTGCCTACCCACCTTCCCAGACTTCCTTGCCCCATGTCCTCACACATGTAGCCGCCATTTTAGCCCCCCGGCTCTCACAAAATGTAGTGAGTTAAGCGATTCCTTACCACGAAGCAAGAGAAAATTCGGATTCGTTCAGAATAAAAAATGTTATGAAATTCAAAATCAATTAGACTTCGTTAGCTTCAATTCGGCCATCTCTAAACATCATGTATAATCTTTTGCACATGCCCACCCATCAATATAGGACTCAATGTATCAGTGAAGAAAAAATGAACTCCTGCACTCACCGCCAGGATTATGATTCTCAGCTCCTAACTGGAATGACCAGTGGATGGGACGTTCATCTCTTGCATTGGGCACAGAGGTGACTGTCAGTGGTTTTGCGCAATAGTGTGTGCTTCTTCCAGCCTCAAAATGTAGGATGTAGTACTCAATTTGCAATCTTCCCCAGTCAAGGCATTTGAATCATAAGTTAAGAATATGGCCACATTCTCTCCCCAAAATGAATACAGACCCCAGACCAAACCCCTCACCAAATCCAGACTTCAAATTAGGCCTTCTAAATAGGACTCCAAACTATATCTCCTAAACAAGACTCCAGACTAGACCTTCTAAATAAGACTCCAGACCAGACCTCTTATATAAGACCCAGGGCTTTCCTCCTAAACAAGACTCTTAACTAGACCTTCAAAATAAGACTCAAGACCATATGTTCTAAATAAGACTTCAGACTAGACCTCCTAAACAAGGTTTTAGGCTAAACCTCTTAAATAAGACCCAAAGCTTTACATCCTAAACAAGACTCCCAACTAGACCTTCTAAATAAAACTCCTGACAAGACCCTCTAAAGAGACTTAGCCTTCTTTGTCAAGGTCCTAGGTGACAGCTGTACCTCCCCGATGTTTCGCCAGACTTAGCCGGCTTTGTCAAGGGCCGCGGTGTCACCTTGGCCCTTGACAAAGCCGGCTAAGTCTGGCAAAAAAGTCTGTCACCTTTGCCCTTGACAAAACCGCTGGGCGAAAGATCGGGGAGGTACAGCTGTGAGCTTTTAGCAAGCAAAGGGAGCGATCTTGATTTAGGAAGAAGATATAGTAAATCTTGCTCTGAAAATAAAGGGCACTGTTCTATTATATGAAGTCAGTTTGACTAAGGCATTCTCATACAGAAGGAGATAGCTATTATATCCACTGCAATAAATGATACAAGGATCGCATCCCTTTGTAATTTTAGAGATTACTGCACTGTATATAGGAGAACACAAGGGATTATTTTAATAGAGATATAATAAAGATATAAATACATTTAAAAAAAGGGGGGGGGGGAGGGGTTCCCTAGTTAAAGGGATTTAGTCCCGGAGGGGCTACTGCCTGAAAGGGTTTTGTGATTTTAATCATTTCCTTGCGAATTCCTTGGGGATTGTATTTTTGTCTTTTTTTTTTTTTTACCCTGTTAACCCCCTAGATGCCACAATCAATAGTAACCACAGCATCTAGGCTGTACTGGAAAATACCACATCTGACAGTACACTGTGAACGAACCATCTTGTAATGTACAGTATATAAAATAATCACATTTTCTTGATCTTATGTTCTCCACTGAATTTAGGTTTCTTTCTGATGCCATTTTTAATCCCCTTCTCCGGTCTTGTTTTGTTATTTATTTTTATTTTTATTACATTTATTTTTGAAGTTACAGAGTTATTCGGCTACATTACTTTATTTTATTTTTATTTTTTTATTCTTTTTTTTTTTATTTCTCTTTTCTTCCTTTTTTTCCTGTACTCTCTTTCCATTTTACTTTATGTCTGGGCTCTGTTGGAGGCTTATTAAAGACTTCCAATGAGCACGTGATATTTTTGCCTGTGAATGTACCGTATTGTTTCCTTTCTTTTCTTTCTGAATTGTTTTTCTAAAATATTGAATAAAAGCTAAATTAATAAAAAATATTCCTTTTGCTATTTCTTTTAAATAAAAAAAAGTCTAAATAAAAAAATAAAGAACATAATTGCCATCACCATGTGTGGTAACTTTGGAACTAATATAATGTTATTTAACACATAGTGTGAATGTCATTGATGAAAATATATATATATATATATATATATATATATACGAAAGGTAGATTTTTGGCCACCACCTCATCCTAAAAAAAAACTTGGAGGAGGGACACGTGGGCGAAGATGAGATGCTTCCCCTGACCACAAAGATGACTTGAAGATAAGTGTTTACTGTGAAGAAACTCTATACTCTTTCTTTCTTTTTAAAGATTATCTTTTTGAGGGTATTAGTAATAAAAAAAAATGCCTTTTATAGCAAATAACAGGGCGGATGGGAGTGCATTTACTGTTCTAAGTCCTAAACAATTGTTGTCAGATGATTTCAGGAATGAGAAAAGAAGCCGGGAAGGATCAGGTCAGACTGACACGCTGTCTGGGAGACGGAGACAAAACCAAAAGCAATGGAGGTTATTGAAATTATAAGAAAAAAAAAGAAATAGAAATAGTTAGTACTTCCGAAAGTTCCTTTTAGCAGCAGTGGGCTGCCACTATTAGCCAGCACAGAACTATTAACTGTTTAAATGCTGCTATCAAAACTGACAACAGCATTCAAACAGTGTTAGGTCCACGGCATTGGTGGGTGCACGGACTGGATCTGCTGGATCGCCTGATTCGTTTCATAGCAGCCCAAGGCCTGTGCAAGGTCTCCATGGCTGCCATGACCATCTATTGCTACAGGCTGCCTATACCTGTAACTAATACCTATCAATGTTGGAAAGAATTGTATCAAATTATATTGTACCAAAATACCGCTCTTGGCCGATGACAACGATTATGTAAAAGGCTTGGAAACCTCCTTCAAAGGTTTTCTTTTTTCCCAATGGCAACTTACCACTAGAGATGACCAAACCTTTCAAAATTAATTTCGGGATGTTTAGCTATAATCCTACATCAAACTGGTTTCAGATGTGACAGCTGATTTGGATTTTTCCTTACACCAACTGGGCTAGTTGCAGAGTACATGGCTAAGCAAGTATATGGAGCTTATAGTAAGTGGAGAGAGCATCGCCTCCTACGCTCCTTTTGAAAAAAAAAAACAATAATCAGCTATGCATAGCACATTGCTACTTAGAGGAGTGGTGATTCATGAAAAAAAATCACAAGAGTCCTTGCTCCTCTACATGTTTTTCATGGTGCCCTTCTCTAGGCTGACATGGAAATGATGTCCCGAGCATGAGGCATAACTTGTATGCCTTGCTGCTCAGTGACAACTCCCTGGGCTGGGATGGAGAGCTGCTTACTTTACTGCTTACCTCTGGGTGGTAAAAATTTGCTGGTCCCTGCTCTTGAACTAATTGGACCACGCTGCTCAGTAAGTACAGGTGGAGGAACTTCTTTGGCCAAAGGAAAAAAAAATTGGATTTGAATAAATCTTTTTTTGTAAAATTCGGAATGATTCTAATTTGTTCTGAAACTATTTGCTCATCTTTACTCATCATCTAGCTGCCAGGTAGGTGATATTTGTCTGATCAGTGGGGCTTCAACTACAGCTATGAATATAGCGAGGTTGAGTTTGGGCACTACCGCTACATTTAACTCTGTAGGACTGTGGGGAATAGCGGAGTGCTGTACTTTTGTCATGAACATGCATCACGTAGGGTAGGGAAAAGTATACCCAGAATCTCTTCCCCCCGGAACTCTCTCTGCCTACTTTCACAACTGTCCTAAATGGCAACTCACAACTATAATCCATTCCCTTCTCTAACTAAGGGGCAGGGTCGTCATAGTGAAAACAATAGACAAATACTGTACAGGTTGGGTACACACAGTCAATAAACCAGAATACAGAATTACAGCAGGAATACAAAGTAGCACAAAACAGACATCAGGGAAAGATGGTAACAGGAATATAGCGAACAGACAATAGCTTTACAACCAAAACAACATCATTTGCAAATATGATAATGTGAACAAGACAGGTAAACTAGGAATTATATTGTAATGTCCGTTTATTTGTTTTTGTATTTTTCTGTTTAGGAGTGTATTCACACACTAGTTTGTTCTGAGCAGTTTGCTATTCTCCCGGGATTGGGAATGGTTAATGTTCAGAACCAATGAGATCTCAGGTGTGTCTATTTTAACCAGAGTTCTCCTGCATTCTCTGCTGGTTATTTTGTGCAATAATGCTACTATGATGTCTGCTTGTGCAATACTCTGACTATGTATGCTTGAGCATTTATCTTGTATTTATCTGGTATTTTATCTGAGTTTTAGCTATGGTTAAATAGTCTTGTTTATTGTAGATTTTAGTCTGTTACATTTGTCGGTTTTAGGATCTGTATGTCCGTTCTGCTTAGTCAGTGTTCACACTGTGTTAATCTAGTGTTACCTGTGCACTGTATGTAATTATTCCTGTTTGGTATCTTGGAGTCTGTTCACACTCGTCCAGTTTTAGTGTAGTTTTTCCTTTGCTCTATAAGTAATAATTCCTGTTTGGTGTCTTGGAGTCTATTTTGACTCATCCAGTTCTAGTCCTGTGTTTCGTGTTTTTATTTTCTGTTTCCTACTAGGTCAGCATCTTGATCACATGGTGGTGTGTGCCCTGCTGGCTAGTACTCTATTTGGCTTTATTATTCCGTCTACTCCTTTTTGTTGAGTGGGGTGTCCAGTTTGTTAGTTCAGTCCCAGTGTGAACAGTGTCCTATGTTACCTTATCAGTTTAGTGTTCTAGCTTCCAGTTCTTCTGCTCATCCCCTGCAATTCCTGGTTTCTGCCGTATACTCATACCATGCCTAGTCTTGTTCATTTATCTATGTCTGCTGTCTATCTGGATTCCGGTTTGGGAACTGTTTGTTAATACACTATATTCTGCCCTTATAGTATTTGTATCCTATCTGGTTTATCTGTTTTGGGTTTTGTATTCCCGTTCTGTTTCTGGCCTGTGACGACTATGTATATTATTTGTTTTTATGCCCCTGCACATTAGTGCAGGCAAGGTCGGGCTCTAAGTTGTCGATTTGCCGCTTAGGGATCACTCTCCCTGTCCACCCAGTCAGTCATGACATATATACGGCGAGATTTCTCCAGAAATTCACGGGAATAAGCACTATGAGGGACATTTATCAATGTTTGCTTATGTATTCTTTTTTTTGGTAATTTTTTCTTAACTTTTTTTTTGCTTATGTGTGACTTATTTATTAACTGGTTTTAACCTGTTGATAATTTTCTTTCACGTAAGCAATTTTTACTTTTTTACTTTGGTAGTAGCTTTTTCTGATCCATGTTTGAGCTGGAGTAAATTTAGTCAATTTTTAACCTTGTTGCGACCCTAACCTTTTTTTTGCGCAGTTGCGACTGTCGCAGTTGATAAATACCCAACTAAAGCAAATCAATTTTGAAAAATTTACTATGTAAGCAAGTTTGAATTTTCTTGCTTTTCTTGTTCTTCATGCAAATTGTTGCACGAAAGCACACGTAGTCGCAGTTGCGTAAATTTTGCGACAATTATAGTAAAGAAAACCTGACTAAACCCGTTGATAAATGTCCATCTATATGACTCAAGGATGTGCAAATACTAGAATGACAAGAACAAACACAAACAATCAAAGACCAACTGGTCTGAACACAGACTAAGAGTTGGATACACAGAATCAATTCAAACTAGATACAAAGCAAACTGACTACTATCTTAGGGACAAAGCAAAGCTCAGGAAACAGATCTAACTAGGAGGAACTGGATAAATTACATCGAACTCCAATAATGAAGAGACACAAAATACCAAATCCAAATAGACTCCAAGTTAGGGGGCACACCACTGTGAGAGACAGGATCTTTCCTTGCGGCACCCCAGACATCCGGTGCACATATCGAACTTCGCTCTGTGCTGGATGACTGGCGATGCAGGGCTGAGGCTCATGATGTCATGGTCAGGGCCATGCCTCCTCAATGCAAGTCTATAGGAGGGGGCATGACAGCAAGTCCACAGAGGCTAGAGGCCTAGAAATAACACCCACCTATTCTGCTATTGGCCTAGGGATGTAACTCTTTCTAGAACAGAGAGAAATACACAGACGGGTCAAGTTCGGTCATTACAATCTGATTGCCTTTATATACTCAGCCATTGCTCCACTCAAACATAGGCGCTTGTAACTCTTGTTCTATCGGTGGGGGTCCCAGCTGTCAGACCCCTGCCAATCTGACACTTCTGACCTATAGATAGGTCATCATTGGAAGACCCTTTACAGCTTGAAATGCTCATATATATTGACTCAAAATTCTCATCTTGCAATTTTCACCTCCATATTTTATGCCCCTGCTAATGATATTCAGTGAAGGATTTAGTGTTTTTCAGAAAATAGCGCGTATACTACTAATAAGCATATTTATGTACATCTCATATGATTTATCTTTCATTACAAGTAGCAGATTAATTGCCGACGCTCGATGCTGGGTCAAGAATGTTCATAATTGAAGAAACATCCCAGTTCTAATGATCTCCACTTGAAATAAAGTGTCATTTTATGTTAGGGAATGATACCACAGTATCTTGACTTTCCTTCACAAGGAGATAAGATTTCACAACCTCTATTCATGGTGATTGATCTAAACTGGCATAACCCAAGTACAAACAGATGATTATTTTCTGTAGCTCGCACAGATCTGGTGACATCTCTAGTGTGACTGAGAAAGTAGTGGAAAATTCTGTCTCAACAAGACATGTCGGATGAAATTTTTGTTCTTAAAAACAGAATTTACAGTCTAATTTACTGTATATATCACCTCATTGCTAGGGACTTTGGTGTCCTGGGGATTGGATAGGTTTCCCACTTCTCTCTTGGCCAAGTGCCTTCACCTTAATCTTGGATGAAGCCACTCATTGCCTAACTCTTCCTCTCCTCAAAGGGTTGATTCAGGTTTCCAGGACTCTTGCACCCTAATAGCAGACTCAACAAATGTCCGAATGTGGTTAGAGAAGCATCCGCAGAATAGAAAGGTTACATCGTCATCTCAATGGGAATCTGATTTGGTGCTGATTGACAGCACTGCACACACCCATGAAGGATGTGGTACTCGATTAACACCATCTATTCCTGGAGTAAATAGAACTGAGTCCTTCAAAACAGTCCTTGAGAGACAAGCATTTTTTAGCTAGTAAAAAAAAATACATTTAGGGATATCGGGGGTGGAAAAAATACAAAAATGTGTACAATGTATGGCTGCACGTCTGCCTAGACAATAACCTCACAGATAAGAATACATCCTACCAACAATTGAGGTTCCGTAAAATATAACTTTTAAGCAAATAATATCAAACTCTGTTCCTCCACCACCTCGGGGAAGAGACCAACGCAGAGCCAAAAGAAAGATAGACCGTGTGACTTCCAAAGGTTTATTCACATGCGACGCGTTTCACGATTGGGCAGATCACTTTGTCAGGCACATAAAACATATGCCTGACGAAGCGATCTGCCAGATCGTGAAAAGCGTGCGCATGTGAAGAAACCTTTGGAGGTCACACGGTCTGTCTTTCTTTCGGATCTGCTCTGGTCACTTTCCTGAGGTGGTGGAGGAACGGAGTTTAATATTATATGTCTGAGGCCGTGGGGGAAAGCTGCAATCCTTATTTACCTGAAGCTCTAGACAGAGTTGTGCCTGCGCTGCACAGCCTGTTGCGGTAAGAGTATTCCAATTATTTCTGCCTGAGTGAAAGAAACCGTCCGCACTATGGAGCACTCTTTATGTTTTGTACTTTTAAACAAATGATAGATTTGAGGTATGTGCTTACTCGAGAGAAATTGGGCTACAAATACAAGTATAAATTTTCTCCTTTTACCCCTTGTAAAAATTCAAAAATTGGGTCTACAAGAACATGCAAGTGTAAAAAATGAAGATTGGGAATTTTCTCCTTCACTTTGCTGCTATTCCTGTGAAACAACTAAAGGGTTAAAATGCTGAATGAATGTCATTTTAAATACTTTGGGGGTGCAGTTTTTATAATGGGGTCTTTTATGGGGTATTTCTAATATGAAGACCCTTCAAATCCACTTCAAACCTGAAATGGTCCCTTAAAAATTGTGAGTTTGAAAATTTTGTGAAAAATTGGAAAATTGCTGCTGAACTTTGAAGCTCTCTGGTGTCTTCCAAAAGTAAAAACATGTCAACTTTATGATGCAAACATAAAGTAGACATATTGGAAATGTGAATACAATTTTTTTTTTGAATATCCATTTTCCTTACAAGCAGAGAGCTTCAAAGTTAGAAAAATGCAACATTTTCTATTTTTTTCATCAAATTTTGGGATTTTTCACCAAGAAAGGATGCAAGTTAACACAAAAATTTACCACCATGTTAAAGTAGAATATGTCATGAAAAAACTATCTCGGAATCAGAATGATAACTAAAAGCATTCCAGAGTTATTAATATTTAAAGTGACAGTGGTCAGATGTGCAAAAAACGCTCTGGTCCTAAGGTGTAAAATGGCCTGGTCCTTAAGGGGTTAATATACACCTATTAACTTGTAGTGCAATCACACTATAGTGTGGGACAAAAAGAGTGTATCTGCAGCACTGCATATTGACTTTAAGGTAATCACACTACAGCGAGTTACGAAAGTGTGTATTTACAGAGCGACCCATCAAAGAGACATTGCTAATACTATAAGTAATTGCTTACTGGGAACAGGAACTAGTTGTTTGCTATTTAATCAAGTTCATGATTTTTTATTAATACCATTTTTTATTGCTTTTATTTAAATTGTCTATGTTATGTCCAATGCATGGGCCTTGCAGAGGACACCGTAACATAATTATTAATCAATAATTAATTTTAGACCACATCTGATTTATTCTACCATATAACCTTTCTTTTATTCCTTTTTATATTCTCAACATAGTAGGACTGTATAGTATTGTTGTTTTAGGTGTAATTATTTGATACATAGGGTAGTATGTAACACAGTATCCTCGGTTGGGATATTTTCTTGATCCATGTTAAGCTCCCACAACCCTTTCTTTCTGTACCGTGTCATTGTTGCCTACAATATGTCTATTGGGCTTGCTGTAAAAGCATATCGCTAAATGCTGTTAAAAACACCTAAAGCAAGATGGCTGTCCCTGTAATAAAGTGCTAAAATTACATAAATAAAAAATGACGAATAAAAAAAATTAAAAAAATAATATATTTAAGAATTTGGCTCTAATCAGTTAAAGGAAAAACTTTACGCGACACATTAATGGGTGGTTCGCAATTGGTTGGAATATCTGTTTTATTTTTGTACAGTTTAAAAAAAAGCTGGGGGCTGGACTGTTCACATGACATTAGTAGTAAGAATGGTACCCAGCACTCACCAATGTTAAGATTTATTGATCCATATCATGGTACAGGGATGTGTTTTGGCATAAGTGCCTTCCTCAGCTTTCTGCCTAGGCAGACAGCTAAGGAAGGCACTTATGCCGAAATGCGTCCCTGTTCCATGATATGGATCATAAATCTTCACTTTTGCAGCATTGGTGAGTGCTGGGTACCATTCTTACTACTATTGACTTAACTCCACCTCATGCACCACCACAAGATACACGGAAGTGCCAATATACCTCCTACACTGTTCACATGGCATTGACCTGATAAGTAGCCTACCCTTTGGGTTTTATCTGAAGTTCTCATGGGAAAAGGAGATGACTTGGTTTACCACCATCTTGGCTGTTTAAGTGTTGAGCGCATGGTTGCATAAAAGAGTGTGAACATTTTTGACCAGATTTTTAACATGTGTCTGGTGAAATTGTCATATTTGTGGGTGCCTACCCCTTGACCAAGCCATGGCTTAATGTGTTTTAAAGGCTTTTCATGGTACCAAGTACTATATTTGCTGCCCTTATAGGTTGGGTTGGTCACCAGTAATGTAGAGGATGAATTTTCCTAGAGAAGATGTCTTGCGAAGTTTGACTGATGAGCTGGAAAAAGTGGATTTTCAGAGAAACCTCCACCCATTTTGCCTCCGTTCATGTCACATCAAAGTGCAATGTTAATGTCCAACCAACTTTAATTATTTTTCCTTGAATTGATTAAATTTCACGTTTCAGGTCAATTTCAATGACATTCTCATCACCAAAGAGGCATAAAGCTATTGCCTGAGGATGAAGGAAACCCCAGTGATGATCATTAGTAGAGTTGACTGGAGAGAAAAATCTGTGAACCTCTGTTAGGACAAGCTATTGACATCTTGATTCATGAACATTATTATACCTTGTCATCATATTATTCTACAACACGGAGAATTAAAAATTGACGTTTTCTAGACATGTCCCCTGCAGCTCTGAATGGGTCACCTATAAATCAGGATTCAATGTACTAAACAGGAGTAATATTTAGTTACGTGGATTTTAGTCAAGCTCAGACTTCAGGGCCTTTGCTTAAAAACAAGGTATGACAGGGTGACGATAATTTCCAGCAGTACTTTGCCATTGGGGACAGTTTTTACTGTCAGGAGCAGATACAGAAGTGCATTATCTGTTCCCGGTACACAAGTTTCGGCAGTTCATGTAGCAGAAGCTTGCACAGATTTTAGCATTGGGCTAAAGAAAAATAGGCTTCATATTACCAGTTGATCAAAGCTTTGCCTAATCTCAGCTTCTTTTTAGTAAATTATTTGGTCCCTAAAATCAGCCTATTCTCTCTCATACTCCATTTAGACACAACATTTGTCCTCTGTAGACCTTTTGTTTAGATTATTTTCACCTTTGGTCAATCTGGAAAAAATGTGGTTGTCCAGGGACAGAAAATCTTTTATGCTTTGCCAGGGCCATCTAAACACAAAAAGTCACCCTCCCCTACCTCCATCCCCTGCTACTGATGTCCCGACAGATCCCAGTCCCCACCGATCATTTCTGCTTCCTCCTCTCTGAGACCTGTCACCCCCATAGGAACTACCGATAACTGGCTGCAGTGGTGTCCTGAGCAAGGACTGGAAGCCATCAGAACGACAGCTGGTGACTATGACGTCTTTTTGTTGTTTCAGTGCCCAGCCAAATATTAAAAAAAGTTCTGTTCCTGGTCAACTACTTCAAACAAACGCTTAAAGGGGTATTCCACCCCTAGACATCTTATCCCCTGATCTCGGCTGCGGCACCTTAGACATCCGGTGCATGGTGCGAACTTTGCTCTGTGCCAGATGACTGACTATGCAGGGCAGAAGTTTGTGACATCACGGCCATTCCTCCTCAATGCAAGTCTATGGGAGGGGGAGTGATGGCCATCATGCCCCCTCCCATAGACTTGCATTTAGGGGGCATGGCCGTGATGTCACGAGCCTCCGGCGTGGCACCAGACGCTCTAAACGGACGTTGAGTGCAGCAGGGAGATTGCAGGGGTCCCCAGTGGTGAGACCCCCGCAATCAGACATCTTCTTGCCTATCCTTTGGATAGGGAATAAGATGGCTAGGGGCAGAGTACCCCTTTAACAAGACTTTTTCTACACAGCAAGGTGTAGTGAAGAACAAAGCTCTCATCTGCTTCCATAATTTAATCATTGTGACCATTATACACCATAACTTTCTTTTGATTGGGGACCCAACGTCCCACCACTCCCTGAATGCACCCAGGGTTACTACTGGCCCACCACACCACCAAGATTAACCAGTAGTCCCAGATTCTTAGAAGGCATACAAGAAAAAAAAATCTTATAGAAGGTAACCCCATTTGGAGGTGGGTTTGGGGCCAATCCCTTTCCAGGTTTTCAGGTCTATAGCTGGCTATGCATTTTACATAATTCTAGGACTAACATTTGTTTGATTGAAACTATGTCTCTCGACCTTCCATACACATGGATGCTCAGCTCGACATGTTTTATGAATAGGGAGAGAGCCATTACTGTTGCATATTTGTATGTTGCATATAACAGCCGTTATTTTGTGATGGGCAAATGAACGGGAGAAATGGTGCATGCAATAATTTTCCCGTTACTATCTTCCGTCACAAAATAACGGCCGTTATTAATAAGGGGCGATAACGGGTTAAAACGACTATTAGAAAAATCCCACAGACAATAATGGGATTTTCTAAGGGCCGTATAAGATTTTGTAACTGCCGTTTTACTGCTGATTTTCAGACAGAACTTCCTACAGATCTTTAAAACGTATAGCATAAACACATATAGCATACACAACTCCTGACAGAATATTAGGAAATTATATATTTTTCCAAACCTCTTAACTTCAAGTCACTTCTCTCAAGAGGTGAGGCGCCAACAGGAAAGGTAAGAAAGGACATGAACTGTATGACTGAAAGTTTCAATTTTATATATGACCATAGTACAACATACCTGCAAATATAACATTTTACCATATTTAAAAAAATATTTGATGTTCTAGGACAGATGGTTTTATTGTAAACATACTATTAAGTACGATTAAAAAGATTTAAAAAAAAAAAGACAGAAAAGCTTAAAGCTCTTAATTTCTTTTTCATTCTTAGGAGAAGTTTTCATTATGCCTTTGAAAAGTCCCCTGGAAATGTCAAGGTGAGATTCTCATTAGACAAACCTACAGAGACAAAACATTCATCAGCATTATTTTATTTTCACACAAATGATTCATTAGATTCATCAAAGAAGGTTTAACAGCAAGATGCTCTAAGATGCACATTCTCCTTGATAGGTGAGTTAGGAAGCTTGTCTTACCCCCATGCATTTTATTCTCCATGTACGTTTCCCACGATAGCACTAACATTTATTATATGAAAGGGGAATTTTAAAAGAGCTATTTTAAGATTGATTGGTGGTCCAAGGGATGGCAACTTGAAATTTAGGTGAAGGTCAATTTGTATTTTGCAAATACAACACAAAAGTATTTGAGGAAAGATAGGCCAACTTGTCAATGATTGATCTTGGGGTCCAACACTCTAAGCATTACAGGCCATGGCCAATTTACTCTAGTCTTTACACAAGCACAATTCATCGATACAAACAGCTGTGCCATATATTTACTGATATGGTACAAGCTACAGTACCAGTAACAGACACTGTACTTGTCACTGAGATTATGGCATGCTTGGCAGGGATAAGGGTGGCCCTCAACTGATTTACACCTTTTTCCCCTACTTTTGAGGAGGCCACCTCCTTAATATGATGGCCCCAACTACGTTGCCGGTCCCTACACTACTAAGGTGTAGGGTGTAGAAAGTAAAAGTAACAAACAACGTAAGGCAGCTTGGGAAAAGTCAGGGCACAATGCAAAAAGAAATGTATAATCAGGGTCAAACAAGACAAGTTAGTCACAGAGAAAGTGATGCAACACAGAATCAGAATGCAATAGAATAGTCAGAAAAGAGGTGAATAGTAAACTAGAGCCAGAGACAAGGTAATGATCCTTTATCTTGTATAAGAAACTGGGGACTGTGTGCAGTTTAAGTAGGCCAGCTCAGGAGCATGTGTAAGCTACTGCCAGACACAATTGGCTAGCCGTCCATGCCTCCTGATTGGCCCGGGCTTTGTTACGGCAAAGGGCACTGCCGTAGTTGAACAAGAGGGGCTGGAGCTGCTGCTAGAGCCAGAAACAGACACACCCATTACAGACTATGGCCATGGTCAAACTTTGATGGCCTCTAATGAGGATAGGCCTTAACTATTAATGTCCTGGAGAATCCTTTAAAGGGAGTTTTCGACCAACAACAATCATCAAAAATTCTATTTGCGCTGTGTGCACCAGAGGGAGCTTTTAGTAGAAAAAGTGGGCGTGGTTTCACCAAAGTATCTTTTGTGCAGGATTTCTCATGTTTGACTTTTGAAAAATTGCACAAAATTGCACAAATCCCAGGTAGACACTAATAATTGTGCGGAATATGTGTCCCAGGTCACACCAAAATGCAGAAAATAATTAATCTCTCCTAATATGTCTACATTATGTTATGTCATGCATGGGCCCTGGCATGATGCAGGAATTCTAGCTATAACCCTTTTTCGACCCATGGTGTAAATGTACATCATGGGGTGGACTCGGGAGTACAGCGCCCCCTCCCACTGACAGCGCTCCCTCCCACTGACCCCCTCCCACCCACTTTGTTAGTAGAAAAGTAAAAATAAAAGTTATGGGTCTTACAACGTGAAAAGGAAGAAAATGTAAGCCACAAAAGCACAAACTTGGTGGGTCAGGAAGAGGTTAAAGGGGTATTCCAGGCAAAACCTTTTTTTTATATATCAACTGGCTCCGGAAAGTTAAACAGATTTGTAAATTATCAGACAAGTAGATAAAGAAAAAGTCGGCAAACTCACCAGGCTTCGTTCAGGAGTTCTTCATTAATGCAAAATACTCACAATACAAACATTACAGTGGAGGGAGAGGGATCAGTGCGGGGGGTATCGATGCTTGGCGACAGAACTGTTTCACACGATATACGTGCTTCTTCTGGACCACCACAGTTCAGATATAAATCCTCCTAACAGATCTCCTACCATCGGTCCGATATTTTTCAGTCTCAGCTGTGCCGGACATTACCTGTCTTTCTTACAGATTTGTAAATTACTTCTATTAAAAAATCTTAATCCTTCCAATGGTTATTAGCTTCTGAAGTTTTCTGTCTAACTGCTCAATGATGATGTCACGTCCCGGGAGCTGTGCATGATGGGAGAATATCCCCATAGGAACTGCACAGCTCCTGGGACGTGACATCATCATTGAGCAGTTAGACAGAAAACAACAACTCAACTTGAGAAGCTAATAACTATTGGAAGGATTAAGATTTTTTAATAGAAGTCATTTACAAATCTGTTTAACTTTCCGGAGCCAGTTGATATATATAAAAAAGTTTTGGCCTGGAATACCCCTTTAAGAAAGTTCTACCCCTTTTGTTTGTATATTGTAAACATACTCATTTCACAATCTTCCATTAACAGACAGTGCTAGTAACACTCACTATGTTATAGCTTTTACAATAGTGCACTTTATTCTCTACCCCCTCATCACCGGCCACTTGTTATTACTCGGTCAGCCATATGCTAATTTAAATACCTGAAATCTCATTTACAAACTTTTTTTTTCCTTTATATAATCATCATACGACAGTTTTATTCCTCTATCTGTACTCATTCATCCCACATACCATCACAAATTCTCAATTTAATTCAAGTCATGCAAATTTACCAAATCAGACAGCTCATCTGTAGCTATAATGTAGATCTAATTAAATAGATAACAAGGATTTATTGATGCAAGTAAATTGTTAAACATATGCGTGACAACAGATGACAATAAATATTAAATTACACAATGATGGGACTCAAACGGGTTTATTGGTGGACTGTGCAGCTTTGTCTCTTTACTTTACAGCGTTTGACTATAATCCAGATTTCGGAATGAACTTTGTTACCTGACAGAATAAAACACCAAGTCCCCCTGCAGCAGGTTGTACATACAGCGGGGGAAAATAGTGTTTATTCAGCCACCAATTGGGAAAGTTCTCCCGTTTTAAAAGAGGAGAGAGGCCTGTAATTTTCATCAAATGTATACCTCAACTACGAGAGACAGAATGGGGGGAAAGAATACAGGAAATCACATTGTAGAATTTCTAATGAATTAATTAGTTAATTCCTCGGCAAAATAAGTATTTGGTCACCTACAAACAAGTAAGATTTCTGGCTCTCACAGACCTGTAACTTCTTCTTTAAGAGTCTCCTCTGTCCTCCACTCATTACCTGTATTAATGGCTCCTGTTTGAACTTGTTATCAGTATAAAAGACACCTGTCCACAACCTCAAACAGTCACACTCCAAACTCCACTATGGCCAAGACCAAAGAGCTGTCGAAGGACACCAGAAACAAAATGGTAGACCTGAACCAGGCTGGGAAGACTGAATCTGTAATAGGCAAGCAGCTTGGTGTGAAGAAATCAACTGTGGGAGCAATTATGCCCAGCAACAGCCCCAAAACATCACTGCTCTAGAGGAGATCTGCATGGAGGAATGGGCCAAAATACCAGCAACAGTGTGTGTGTCACGATTCGGCTTACAGGTAGTGGATCCTCTGTGTCAGCGAGGGATTGGCGTGGACCATGCTGGTGGACCGGTTCTAAGAGGCTACTGGTGTTCACCAGAGCCCGCCGCAGTAGATCCGGCCATGGATCCCGCTGAGGTGCCGATGCCAAGTCTCGCTGACCTTCCCACGGTGGTCGCTCAGCAATCGCAGCAGATTGCCCAACAAGGACACCAGCTGTCGCAGTTGACCGCCATGTTACAGCAACTTCTGCCTCTGCTACAGCAGCAACCATCTCCTCCGCCAGCTCCTGCACCTCCTCCGCAGCGAGTGGCCGCTCCTAGCCTCCGCTTGTCCCTGCCGGACAAATTTGATGGGGACTCTAGACTCTGCCGTGGATTTCTGTCTCAATGTTCCCTGCATATGGAGATGTTGCCATTGTGCCAGTGAAAGCGTTTCCTTGTGTGTTCCTAGCCTGTGTTCCAGACCTCCTGCCGTTGCCCCTGACTACGATCCTTGCTGCCTGCCCTGACCTTCTGCTACGTCCGACCTTGCTCTTGTCTACTCCCTTGTACCGTGCCTATCTTCAGCAGTCAGAGAGGTTGAGCCGTTGCTGGTGGATACGACCTGGTTGCTACCGCCGCTGCAAGACCATCCCGCTTTGCGGCGGGCTCTGGTGAATACCAGTAGCAACTTAGAACCGGTCCACCAGCACGGTCCACGCCAATCCCTCTCTGGCACAGAGGATCCACCTCCAGCCAGCCGAATCGTGACAGTGTGAAAACCTTGGAAAGACTTACAGAAAATGTTTGACCTCTATCATTGCCAACAAAGGGAAAGAGTATATAACAAAGTATTGAGATGAACTTTTGTTATTAACCAAATACTTATTTTCCACCATAATTTGCAAATAAATTCTTTAAAAATCAGACAATGTGATTTTATGGATTTATACCTCATGGTTGAGGTATAACCTATGACGAAAATTACAGTCCTCTCTCATCTTTTTAAGTGGGAGAACTTGCACAATTGGTGGCTTAAAAAATACTTTCCCCCCCCCCCCCCCACTGTATATACACAGTAAATGGAGTAAATGGAACTAAGTTGCAGTACCAAACACAACCTCAACTGTATGGATGGCGCTGTGCCTGTGCAAATGAAGAAGTAAATGCAGAATTTGGAGTGTGCAGCCAATATTTAATTCTGTTGATTGGAGGGGTCCACACAACGGGTACCTTGATGGAACAAGCTATTTATATTTAACCCCTTAACGACGAAGGACGTATATTTACGTCCTCCGCCGGCTCCCGCGATATGCCGCGGGACCACTCATTAGTCATGGCTGGAACCCGCGGCTAATACAGGACATCGCCGATCGCGGTGATGCCTTGTATTAACCCTTCAGACGCGGCGATCAAAGCTGACCGCCGCATCTGAAGCAAAAGTGAAAGTATCCCGGCTGCTCAGTCGGGCTGTTTGGGAAACTGTTATCAGATTAGCCAAAGTACAATAAATCCTTCTCATTGCTCTGTTGATTACTTAAAAAATATATATGTTTGTTATTTTTTAATTTGATTTGATTTTTTTTTTTTTGATTTTTGAACCAAATTGTCAATACACACTTATATTTTAACTAATTTATTAAGTGGAATAAATATGTTTTTTTAAATGTTTAAAGTATTTAAAATGTTTTCAGGCAGATGCTAGAAAATAAGAAATCTTATACCTATTGTCTTTTCGCTGGCAGTGATAAAAAATAAGAGAAAATCCTATACTTACCTTCTCCAGCGCAACCGTCATACTCAGGAAACCCCAGTCCCCCTGCACAGCGCTTCTAGCCAATCAGTGATTGAGGTGAGAAACCACAGTGACCACTGTGATTGGCTGAGCGGGCAATTCTATATGTGAACCCTGACTCCAGAAATGCTGCACAGCAGGTGGAGGCAGGGAAGGTAAGGAAGATAAGTATAGAATTTTTCTTTTTACTACCAGCCTATAAAACATACTCCATGGAATATTACTTTGTCATTAAATATTTTAGGTTAATTTAATCAATGTGATTAAGTTTTCTAAATATAAACTCATAAACATAATAAGTAAAATAAAACCCTTATTAATCTGGAATTTATTAGAGATTTTTCTACAATTTTATTTCCATGCAGTGAATATTTCTATACTAGATGACAATAAGGACAATCACTTTGGTCACATGACATGAAGATTGTAATGCTCCATGCGACATTGCATCTGATGATTGTCAATGTGACTTGCTATATGATGCCACTGTGACAGGTGGTTGCAACTTCTGTACAATGAAAGGGGTACTCCGGTGGAAATCAACTGGTGCTAGAAAATTAAACAGATTTGTAAATTACTTCTATTTAAAAATCTTAATCTGTCCAGTACTTAATCAGCTGCTGTATACTACAGAGGAAGTTGTATTTCTTTCTGGAGATCTTTTCTGTCTGACCGCAGTTCTCTCTGCTGACACCTCTGTCCGTATCAGGAACTGTCCAGAGCAGGATAGGCTTGCTTTGGGGATTTGCTTGTACTCTGGACAGTTCCTGACATGGACAGAGGTGTCAGCAGAGTGCACTGTGGTCAGACTGACTGAAATTTTAGAAAGAAATACAACTTCCTGTGGAGCATACAGCAGCTAATAAGTACTGGAAGTATTAAGATTTTTTTTTTATAAAGTAATTTACTAATCTGTTTAACTTTCTGGCACCAGTTGATAAAAAAAAAATTCCACTGGAGTACCGCTTTATGCTTTTTTCCTTACAGCCAAATTATATCTTTGCAGTTGCAGCAAGTGGCACAAATATGTTGGTTGTGAAAGTTGCAATTTGCTGTTGCGTGTCCAGTAGCCCTCACTCAGCCCTTCCTATAATTCCTAGTCCTCACTGTACCAGTTAAAGGGGCATTCCAGTCTTTTTTTTTTTTTTTTTTTTTTTTTTTTTTTTTATAATATGGGTGTGGGGCAGGGGAAACTAAAAAAAAAAAAAAAAAAAAAAAAAAACATACTTACCTAGCCCTGGTCCCCCATTGGTACCCTGCAGCTCCCATTCCCCTCCATCTGGTCCCCTAATCTATTGTCTTGGTGTAGAACCTGCGAGCTCAGCCAATCACTGGCCACAGTAGTCTCCCATCTTGGCCAGTGATTGGCTGTGTGGGCAGGTCCTGCTATCAACGCTCATCTTGGAAGCAGGAAAAAGAAAGAATATTGTGGGGTCAGAAAGGGAGACAAACGGGAGCTGTGGGGGTCAGGGCTAGGTAAGTATGTTTTTTATATATCTATTCTCCCCTCCTCCACCAGGCACCATGGCCCCTCCTGCCATTTTTCACCCACCCAGTCAACTGTTGGAAAACTAGAATTTCCAGCTGTTGCAGTTTTGAAACACCTGAAGGCACCCTGTTTGGGAAACACTGATCTAACAGATGTAGGTGAAACTATAAATTAAGATATAGTCATGCATGTGATCTCTCTATTCATCTTCATTAGTGGCACAAAAAACAGCCAAGTAAGAAATGGCCCAAATTATTTAAAAATTTAAAAATACACTTTTACCCCTTTTTTTTATTTCATTTGTTTTTTGTATTTTTTTACATCCCCCCCCCCCCCCGCTATCTTAAAAAAATTTAAAATGTATAACTAATATAAAAATGACTTAAATATAAGGCCCTAAAATAATTTGTATTACCAAATGGTAAGAAGTTTTGTAGCTTTTAACATAGTTCATAAGGTTGAAAAAAGACCAGAGTCCATAAAGTTCAACCTATAACCCTAATACGTCCCTACTGAGTTGTTCCAGAGGAAGGCAGAAAACTCTCACACACAAGGTAAAAATTCCTTCCAGACTACAAATATGGCATCAGGATAGATCCCTGGACCTTCTTTCCCTATAGATCTAGAATCTATAACCTGTAATGTTATTATTTGTCAAAAATGCATCCAGACCCCTTTTGAACTCTCTTACAGAGTTCCCCACGACCACCTCCTCAGGCAGAGAATTCCACAGTCTCACTGCTCTTACAGTAAAGAATCCCCATCTCTGCTGGTGTAGAAACCTTCTTTCCTCTAAACAAAAAAGGAAGCCCCCTTGTCATAGATACAGTCCTGGGTATAAATAGATCATGGGAGAGATCTCTGTACGGTCCCCTGATATATTTATACATAGTTATTTGGTCATCCCTAAGCCTTATTTTTTCTAAACCAAATAACCCTAATTCTGATAATCTTTCTGGGTACTGTAGTCCTCCCATTCCCCGTATTACCCTGGTTGCCCGTCTTTGAACCCTCTCCAGCTCCACTATATCTTTCTTGTACACTGGTGCCCAGTACTGTACACAGTATTCTATGTGTGGTCTGACGAGTGATTCGTTCAGTGGTAGAATTATTTCCTTGTCGCGGGCATCTATGCCCCTAATAATGCACCCCATGATTTTATTTGCCTTGGCAGCAGCTGCCTGACACTGGTCACTACAGCTAATTTTACCATTAACAAAGACTCCCAAGTCCTTTTCCACATCAGTCATCCCAAGTGTGCTCCCATTTAATACATAATCCCAGCCCAGATGTTTCTTCCCCATGTGCATTACCTTAAATTTATCAGTGTTGAACCTCATCTGACATTTCCCAACCCAAACCTCCAACCTATCCATATCCATTTGTAACAGTGCACTGTCCTCTATAGTGTTTACTGCTTTACAGAGTTTAGTATCATCTGCAAAGATTGCTACTTCACTATTCAACCTCTCTACAAGGTCATTAATGAATATATTAAATAGAATAGGACCCCAGACGGACCGCTGTGGTCCCAACTAGTAACAGTCACCCAATCAGAATAAGTATTAATAACCACCATCTGTTTCCGATCACTGAGCCAGTTACCCACTTACACACATTTTCCCCTTGTCCAATCCTTCTCATTTTATGCACCAACCTTTTGTCTGGCACCGTATCAAATGCTTTGGAAAAATCCAGATATACGACATCCAGCAATTGCCCCTGGTCCAGTCTGGAGCTCACCTCCTCATAAAATCTGATCAGGTTAGTTTGAGAGGACCAATTCCTCATAAAGCCATGCTGATATGGAGTCATACATTTATTTTTATCAAGATACTCCAAAATAGCATCTCTTAGAAAACCCTCAAACAATTTACATACAACAGAGGTTAAACTAACAGGTCTATAATTCCCAGGGTCACCTTTTGACATTTTTTATAAATATTTACACCACATTTGCCATGCACCAGTCCTGGGGAACAGTCCCTGTTACTATAGAGTCCCTGATTATTAAAAATAGGGGTCTGTCTATTACATTAATATTACATTACTTAATTCCTTTAGAACAACCTATCAGCGTGTTGGCGATGCGGGAAAGCGAACGGTTCATTTATACACATTTTGTGGGAGTGCCCAGGGGTCTAATGGTTGTGGGAGGAAACTAAGTGGCTTTTGCTAGTATCATTGGAAGGTGAGGTAAATTTCAAGTTGGGACCAGAGGTGACACTCTTATCATTGGGATTAGAATTGATGTCACACATTAATCTAACCATAACTTTCCACATATTAGTATTTACACGGAACGCTATAGCTGAGTGTTGGAAAGATCTAGAATTACCTAATATAATAAGAATAATAGCGTTCCTCAAACAGGTATGCACTATGGAAAGATTATGGTTGGATAGAATGGTGAATGCCAAAACAAAGGTGGAGAAAACCAAGACGTGGGAAAAATTTTACTTAAACTTGGAAAAGGCCAAAAAGATGCAATTAGGAATTTAATTAAAATATATTATGAAGGTGATTTAGTCAATAATTGAGGAACTTAAAGGGGGGGGGCTATGCCCTATGCCTTACAAATAAAGAATTAAGAGGATGGGGGAAGGGGTTAGTGATTAGCGATTGGAGAAGCGATTGTGGAAGTGATTTAGTTAGGGTGTGTTGAATGCTTGTATGTTTTTCCTTTTTTTATTTCTATTTTGGTTTATCCTTGTTTCTTGTTCATTTTTGATTATTGTATGTATTATGTTATTTGAGATGAAAACTAATAAAAAGATTGGAATTTAGAACACAGGGGTGAATGCCATCTGGACCTGGCGATTTGTCTATTTAGATTTTTTGTAGGCGGCACTGTACTTCTTCCTGGTTAGACAGGTGACCTGTACAGGGGAGTTTACCTTATCTCACTGTATTTCACCTGGCATTTCATTTTCCTCGGTGAATACAGTGGAGAAGAATTTGTTTAATATATTAGATTTTTTCTGATCCCCGTTTATAATTTCTTCTTTATTGATTTTTAAAGGGCCAACACTTTCCTTTTTAACCTTTTTGCTACTTGCATAGTTAAAGAACATTTTGGGGTTAGTTTTACTCTCTTTGGCAATCAGTCTTTCTGTCTCTATTTTTGCGGCTTTTATCTGTTTTTTAAATATTTTACATTTTTCTCTATAGCTTTCTAATGCTTCTTCACTGCAGTCCTGTTTTAGTAGTTTAAATGCTTTATTTTTGTCATTTCTTGCCCCCTTAACATTTTTCTTCATCCATATTGATTTTCTTTTATTTCTGTTCATTTTATTCCCATAAGGTATATACCTCTTACAGTGAGAATTTAAGATATTTTTAAAAGTCTCCCATTTAGTGTCAGTATTCTTGTTTTTGAGGACATTATCCCAATTTATATTGTTAAGGGCTTCCCTGAGTTAAATACGAATGTACTAAAGAAAATGAAAATGTATTTTGCTTCATTATTTTTATTTTCAAAGTTACTGTTAAAGGAGTAGTCCAGTGGTGAACAACTTATCCCCTATCTTAAGGATAGGGGATAAGTTTGCGATCGCAGGGGGTCCAACCGCTGGGGCCCCCTGCGATCTCCTGTACGGAGCCCCGAGAGCCCGCGGGAAGGGGGCGTGTCGACCACCGCACAAAGCGGCGGCCCACACGCCCCCTCAATACAACTCTATGGCAGAGCCGAAGCGCTGCCTTCGGCAATCTCCGGCTCTGCCATAGAGATGTATTGAGGGGGCGTGTCGGCCGCCGCTTCGTGCGGGGGTCGACACCCGCTATCTGGCCGGAGAGCCGGGGCCCTGTACAGAGAGATCGCAGGGGGCCCCAGCGGTCGGACCCCCCGCGATCTCAAACTTATCCCCTATCCTTAGGATAGGGGATAAGTTTTTCCCCACTGGACTACCCCTTTAAATTCAGTATGTTCCGCTTGACATTTTATGCAGTAATTTTGTTTTATTTGTTATTTTTTGTTGTCTTTAATGTTTCTACTATTTCAATTAATATTCTTTATGGGCAAATATATAAAATATTGTTTAAATAAAAAACAAAACACACACACACACACACACACACATATATATATATATATATTTTTTTTATTTTTTTTTTCTTTATAACACATCACCAGGTCAGCTATTTGAATGATGATAGAACTATGGATGAATGGGTCTGTGTTGTCTGTACACACAGCGGATATATTACTTTGTGCTTAAAAAAAATATCAGTCAGTTCTGCTGTCGTCAGACGAAATTGGAAAATCCCCCCCCTGGTAGCTGAAAGACATAGCTTTTCTTTTCAAATACAACAACCTCCTCCTTCACTTGAAAGGTTCTAAACCCGATACATAATCCTTATCACCCAGTGACATCCGTCCCTCCAGAAGATGACCCTGGCCTGACCTGCGGAGCGATGTTAAGCTCTCAGAATGTCGCTATTAACTATCGGGGAGAAATATTGTCAAAGCTTGTTTTCTGCCTTTGGTTGTACATATTTTTATAATTTTCCACTGTCTAAAACTATTTTCCTATCTTTCCATTTGCCTTTTTAATGTAAAGCAGTTTTTTTCTTAAGCATTCAAAATCCATTATCCGTTCCCCTGGCACCCTCAAGCGTAAACTCCCGAAAGGCTTGTTTTTCAAGGATAATGTTTGATTGAAGGTAGAGTATATTTCCTTAATTTGTTCATGTGGGAGTGCATCTTGATTTTTATTGATCTATTTTCTCGCCTTAATTATTTGACCATATTAAATTCATGTCTGTACAATTATCTCCTGAAATGCTCGGCATTAATTGAAAATTGTTTTTCATTCTAAAGAATATTTATTTATTTGTTTTAAATTGTAACATATTTAAAGCCGGAGAATCGTTATCTATAGAATACTAATTAAAGTACATTTTATAATTCAGTAAACCTTTGCACGCTTGACCTGCGGATAAGATACTTTTGCATAAGTATTGTCACGCCACGCTTGCTGCTAGTGTCGGATTGAGAATTTTACATTTACTTATATTTCTTATATTTTTAATAAAGCTCATAAGGTGATTTTAGTACTTACCTGCCAGACAGTAATGGACATGCTTTGAAAGGATTCGTGCATATCTTGGGGCAAAATTGCTGTGCTGTGAGATTACCATAAAGTTCAGGCTATCTTTTTGTGAATTGGCTATTACCTGTTGGAGTTCCTTCCCTCAAACTAAAAACCCCAGGATCCCATGTTTCTAGGTGGGGGAAGACTTATTGCCCTCACATACATCAACTACCCAATCCATTGCAGCACAGCTAGGCTCTCTTCCAAGTGTGCTGTGCTTGAAACTACATTTCCCTGCAGCCCTGTGGAGAATGATTCCCCCCACACACACCACCCAGCAGTCGCTCCACCCATTGAAGCACAGACAGACTCACCGGACTAGTGATGTAATGTCTCGGATTGCACTGCAACCTGGGAAAACCTGAGACAACCCATTTTGTATGCTCTTAAAGATCACATAAGAATTGTGAGACCATCCATCAAACACAGGTACAGTCACTATATTATGAACTACGCTAACTTTACAGCCCCCATACCATTGTCAAGTAAAAAAAATAAAAAATCCTGGATTATCCCTTTAATATGTGTGTGTGTATATATATATATATATATATATATATATATATATATATATATACATATATATATATATATATATATATATACATATATATATATATTTTATTTATTTTTTTTCTTAAGAATTTTTTTAAAGAATTTTTGTAAATGCTTCCCGATCATCTGTAAGTCTTGGAATTTCCAATGGATCCACTAGAGACGGGAAGCGGAGGCAATGCCGAATGACCTCTGATCACAGTTTTCTTTATTATTGGACCTTAATACAAATCTTATTGTCAGCGGGGACATTAAACTGAAATCTCTGAGTTTCAAAGGTCTTTTTGCCCCAGTTTTTTTTTTAAATATTGGAGCACAAAGCATCTCTCTGCGGACGGTCGCTTGGCAAGCGTGGAAGGAAGATTTTACAATTTCAAAAGGAGAGGATAACTTTGGGACAAGGTAAGTTTTCATATTCCAAATAAATGTTTTACAACTCTCTTGATGAAAAAAATGTACAATGGATTGACTAAGTAACAAGAAAGACCTTTGAACAATAATGAAGAGTTAGCACGAGATTTGTGTTAGGATAATCTGAGGGGAATTGAAAATATGAATAATAATATGCAAACATTATTGGACAAATGCAGAAAAAATGCCTGTGAAGTGTAATGAAAAGGCTGCATTAACATGAGCAATGTGCGCCGAAAACAGAACATAGGAAAAGGTCAAATTTCCCTACATGGGTATTACAAAGGGTCGTTTTTAGGGGGGCTAGAGTCATCCCCTACAATATACAGCATATGGTGCCGATGAATTCTATAGTGTTATTTATGGTATATTTTTATCCACCCATAGGCAGATACAGTGAAGGAAAAAAAATGTGATGCCCTGTTTGTTTTTTATGTTCACCTCCAGACAAATATATGATTGGTCTATCATTTTAATGGTCAGTTTATTTGAACAGTGAAAGACAGAATAAAAACAAAAAAATTCTGAAAAACACTTTTGAAATAAGTTATGAATTGATTTGCATTTTGTTTTAGTGAACATGACTTAGTACTTGATGGCAAAACCCTTGTTGGCCTCTAGATTTGCAGATATCTCTCTTTTGTCTCACTCCGCTCTGCAAATCCTCTCATTAAAGGAGTATCCCTGCAAATAAAAAGTTATCCTCTATCCTAAGGATAGAGGACAAGTTTCAGATTGCGGGAGGTCCAACCGCTGGGATCCACTGCAATCTCCCGTATGGAGCCCCGGTCCTACATCCAAATAGCGCGTATAGACCACCAAATGAAACTACGCCCGACATTCCCCCTCAGTGCGGTGCTATGACAGAGCCGAAGATTGCCGAAAGCAGCACTTTGGCTCTCCCATAGGGATGTATTGAGGGGGGCGTGTTAGCCATAGTTTTTTGCTGTGGTAGAACACGCCCACTTCCTGCACATTGCCGGGGCCCCGTTGGGAGATCACTGGGGGTCCCAGCATTCTGACCCACCGCAATATGACACTTAGGCTTTAAGGATGATATTTGGCATCTCGAACCTCCAGCTCTCTCCATAGCTTTTCTATGACATTAAGACCTGTAGACTGGTTAGGCCACTCCAGGACCTTAATGTGTCACTCCTTTGTTGCCTTGGGCGTGTGTTTTGGCTCACTCACTGTCATGCTTAAATACCCATCCACGACCCATTTTCAACGCCCTGGCTGAGGTAGGGAGGTTCTCACCTAAGCATTGACGATACGTGGCCACATCCTGAGCAATTCTGCAAATTTTTGGAAAGACAGCAAAGGTATACTGCAGGTCAGTATGGTTAGAGTGACAGACAATACGTTTCGTTTTTGTTTTGTTTTAGTTTAAAAGACATACATTTTTTATTTATTTTTTTATTTACGTCGTAAGTAGTATTTTGAGGTGATTTTACTTTTAGGAAAACATTCACTCATATGGGGAGTCTGCCAGGAGACTTAAAGGGGCACTGTCATTTGCAAAAACTTTTTATATAATGTAGATAATAACTAGTTGAATGAACATTTCAAAAAAATCGGTGCGGAAGGCCCGTCAAACTTTCTGAAAAAGTTTGGTTAGGAAATGAATTACAAAACACTGCTTAGAACTCTAAAGCTCTGTTTAACCCTGCTTGGGTCACCTAGGAATCTATTTACCGTATATACTCGAGTATAGGCCGAGTTTTTCAGCACGATTTTTCGTGCTGAAAACACCCCCCTCGGCTTATACTCGAGTGAACTCCCCCACCCGCAGTGGTCTTCAACCTGCGGACCTCCAGAGGTTTCAAAACTACAACTCCCAGCAAGCCCGGGCAGCCATCGGCTGTCCGGGCTTGCTGGGAGTTGTAGTTTTGAAACCTCCGGAGGTCCGCAGGTTGAAGACCACTGCGGCCTTCAACATCATCCAGCCCCCTCTCACCCCCTTTAGTTCTGAGTACTCACCTCCGCTCGGCGCTGGTCCGGTCCTGCAGGGCTGTCCGGTGAGGAGGTGGTCCGGTGGGATAGTGGTTCCGGGCTGCTATCTTCACCGGGGAGGCCTCTTCTAAGCGCTTCGGGCCCGGCCTCAGAATAGTCACGTTGCCTTGACAACGACGCAGATGCGTCGTTGTCAAGGCAACGGCTCTATTCCGGGCCGGAAGCGCGGAGAAGAGGCGCCCCCGGTGAAGATAGCAGCCCGGAACCACTATCCCACCGGACCACCTCCTCACCGGACAGCCCTGCAGGACCGGACCAGCGCCGAGCGGAGGTGAGTACTCAGAACTAAAGGGGGTGAGAGGGGGCTGGATGATGTTGAAGGCCGCAGTGGTCTTCAACCTGCGGACCTCCGGAGGTTTCAAAACTACAACTCCCAGCAAGTCCGGACAGCCGATGGCTGCCCGGGCTTGCTGGGAGTTGTAGTTTTGAAACCTCTGGAGGTCCGCAGGTTGAAGACCACTGAGGGCGAATGATGAGAAGAGGATGATGAAGGGGGGGTGTGGGGATGATGAAGGGGGGTGGGGATGATGACAAGGGGATGATGAAGGGGGGGTGTGGGATGATTACAAGGGGATGATGAAGGGGGGATGTGTGGGATGATAAGGGGATGATGAAGGGGGGATGTGTGGGATGATAAGGGGATGATGAAGGGGGGATGTGTGGGATGATGACAAGGGGATGATGAAGGGGGGATGTGTGGGATGATGACAAGGGGATGATGAAGGGGGGGATGTGTGGGATGATAAGGGGATGATGAAGGGGGGATGTGTGGGATGATGACAAGGGGATGATGATGAGGATGTTAATGACGGGTCTGGATGATGACAGGGGGGGATGAGGTATTTCCCACCCTAGGCTTATACTCGAGTCAATAACTTTTCCTGGGATTTTGGGTTGAAATTGGGGGTCTCGGCTTATGCTCGGGTCGGCTTATACTCGAGTATATACGGTAAGTAGTAGTGGCTCAGTTATGGTGACATGCGGTAACCCATGGTAACTAATAGCATGTTTAACCCCTTAAGGACTAAGGTTTTTCAGTTTTTTGCACTTTTGTTTTTCCTCCTTCCTTCTTTCAATTTTGCACCTAAAAATCCATATGATGGCTTATTTTTGGTGCCACCAATTCTGCTTTGTATTGTCAGTAATTTTACCCAAAAATCTACAGCGAGTAAAGAAGAAGAAAAGAAGAAAAAAAACTCATTTTGTAAATTTTGGGGGTTTCCATTTCAACGCAGTACATTCTTCAGTAAAAATGACACCTTCTCTTTCTTTTGTAGGTCCATACAATTAAAATTATACCCTACTTATATAGGTTTGATTTTGTCGTAATTCTGGAAAAAATCATAACTACATTCACAAAAATTATTACGTTTAAAATTGTCATCTTCTGACCTTCTTTTCTGCGTACGGGGTGGTACAATGGCTAATTTTTTGCACCGTGATCTGAAGTTTTTAGCTGGACCATGTTTGTATTGATCGGACTTTTAAATCATAAATTTTTTCATGATATAAAAGTGACCACAAATGCACTATTTTGGACTTTTGAATTTTTTTGCGCATTCTCAATTGACCGCAAGGTTTAATTAACTATATATTTTTATAATTTGGACATTTCCGCATGCGACGATACCACATATGTTTATTTTTATTTTCATTTACACAGGTTTTTTTTTATAAATGGGAAAAGGGGGGTGATTCAAACTTTTATTAGGGAAGGGGTTAAGTGATCTTTATTAACTTTTTTTTCATTTTTTGTGTGCAATGTTATAGCTCCCATAGGGGGCTATAACACTGCACACATTGATCTTTTACATTGATCAATGTTATCCCATAGGACAACATTGATCAATGATTCTGCCGCTTTACTGCTCATTCCTGGATTTAAGGCATGGTGCAGCCATTCAGCGATTGGATACACAGGAGGAAAGTAGGGGCCCTCCTTGTGTGCTCCAGCTGTTCGGGACACCACAATTTCGCCACGGTGGTCCCGAACAGCCCACTGAGCTAGCCGTGAGTAGTTTACTTTCATTTTAGACGTATCGATCAACTTTGAACGCCGCCTCTTAAGGGTTAATAGCGCACAGCACCGCGATCAGTGCTGCCTGCTATTAGCCACGGGCCGGGCCCGACCTGCTATGGCCCCATGTTATAGAAAGGGAGTGAACTTAGGTACGCCCTGAGTCCTTAAGAGGTTAAAAACACACTGCAGATAAAGTATCTCTTTATGTTTTTTTTTTGTTGTTGTTGTTGTTTTGTAGATGCCTGTCGGTGTTAAAATGTACACAGAGGTATTGGGGGACATAGTGACTTTTTCCTTGCGTTCCAAAAGTTTTCCCTTTTTGGAAATAGCAACAGCTTTTAAGTCTGGCTAGTGAAGACGTGTAAAAGATTGAAGAAGATTGATTTTGTAAGAAAAGCCCAAAAAGTTGTCCCGTTTTTAGGGAATTAAATAACATAAATAGTGCATAAAATATCCCTTTTTGTTGGCAGATGCCTGCCAGTGTTAAAATGCATACAGAGGTATTAAAAGCCGCAACAATTACTATTTTTTGGTTGTGCAACAGAGTTGGTGAAGAACTAGTTTTTGTTAATATTTGAAAAGGTGAAAAAATTATTAACAATTCTACTTTTTTGGGAGTTGCCACAGGTTCTGTGGATAGCAAGTGAAGAAAACATAATGGCTTTTTCCAATTGTTCCAAAAAATCTCCCTTCTGAGAGTTGCAACAGGAGGATTGGCTTCTCGAAAAGGGAAAGAAGAAATAGCTTTTGCATGAAAAGTCAAAAGAAATTATCCTTTTTTGGGCTCATTGGTTGTGTATGTGTAGTTCTAGCTGATGGTAGCAGCAGCAAGGGTGGTTGAACTGGTGGTAGTGGCAGTAACCAGCAGAAAGCAGGCAGTGGTGGACTAGTCCCAGTAGTAGCCAGCTGACAGCAGGCAGTGGTGGACTAGTCCTATTAGTAGCCAGGCAGTGGCGGACTAGTGATACTTCTAGCTATGTCTTTGATGCAGCTAAATGTGCCTAGCTAGAGCCATAATTCCTTAACTTGATCCCTGGCTATGCCTTCCTTTCTTTTTACAGAGAGGGAACTGTCCCTGTTTTATTGCATCTGAAAAAAATAATTTCTACATGGCAGGATACTGTGAAAAGACAGGTACACTACCACCTGACAGTGCTTCTTCTCAAGCCTGCAGATGCAGCAGCATCGCTGTGACCTGCTCCTGAACTGATCAGACCAACAGGCCTGCTGACATCATATTCATCAAACTCCTCGTCTAGGAGACACAATTCCTTTGGCTGTCAGGGAAAGCTGGGAGTTGTAGTTTTGAAACAGCTGGAGGCACCCTGGTTGGGAAACACTGATCCAGATGCATTACCTTGCATTCCCCCTTTTTTTCTCTGCTGATCTTGCACTTTTTTTGTCCTCATCCTCATATTACCCTCTTGCATTGTGTCAATAACTTTTCAGAAGTCAAGTAATGGATATAAAGGATTTCACTATGCAGCCACAAATGTGCACAACAACCAAGAAATCAAATTTTAGAGGCCAGACAATTTCTCAGTCCATTAGGGCATATGAAATTTGGTGCAAGAATGTTGTATTGAATTTATAGGCTTAGCTTAAAGGGGTACTCCGGTGGAAAAACTTTTTTTTTTTTTTTAAATCAACTGGTGCCAGTAAGTTAAACAGATTTGTAAATTACTTCTATTAAAAACTATTATTCCTTCCAGTACCTATTAGCTGCTGAATACTACAGAGGAAATTCTTTTCTTTTTGGAACACAGAGCTCTCTGCTGAATCACGAGCACAGTGCTCTCTGCATTTTAAGAACTGTCCAGAGTAGGAGAAAATCCCCATAGCAAACATATGCTGCTCTGGTCAGTTCCTAAAGTGGACAGAGATGTCAGCAGAGAGCACTGTGCTCGTGATGTCAGCAGAGAGCACTGTGTTCCAAAAAGAAAATAATTTCCTCTGTAGTATTCAGCCGCTAATAAGGATTAACATTTTTTTATAGAAGTCATTTACAAATCTGTTTAACTTTCTGCCACCAGTTGATTTAAAAAAAAAAGTTTTCCACCGGAGTACCCCTTTAATGAGACCATTTTCACCAAGGCTGTTGTATGGAAAATTCCAACACCGAACTCTGTGTGACTCCAGAGCAGTGTTCTCAAACTGCGGCCCTCCAGATTTTGCAAAACTTCACCTCCCAGCATAGGGGAGTACCCCTTTAATGTTTCTACCTTCCTTTTCTCTATTACAGCGGGAAGCACAGCTCTGAAGCACAAACCGCTGGTTGTGTATATATAAATACAGTTCATTCTAAGGCTGAGTTCCCATCTACATCTTCAGTTCCGCTTTTTCTGTACCGTCATTGAAGCAGGAAACGAAAACGGCACTTCCCCTCTGTTGTACGATGACCCCAATGGCGTCAGACGTACCCCCAATGACTTACAATTGGGTTCACGGCGTCCATCATTTTGACAGGAAAAATTGTGCCGTATGCCACGTTTTCTTTTTTCCTCTGAAATATGACAGAATCTGTAACAAAGGCTTCAAACAGAGAGATGTAAACACAGCCTAAGAGAACAGGAACATTCACGAGCGCACGTAAAATGTAATATTTTAATTCAGGCTGGGTGATAAACCAATGTATCAGGAGACAGACTCATGTATCATTGTGGTTAGTGATAAGGGAATGCTGTCACAAAGGTAATTGCATCGAGGACGGCTAGCAATAAATTTATAGTTTGAGGTGTTGAACACATTGCGGACATATAGAAATGTAGTAATATCTCAGCTGATTGACTTGGAGGAGAGTTTCCCAGGAATAATGCTGCCTGATAGATTTTGCAGCATGTGAAACTGTGTCCCTAGGCATTCATGCTGATGCTCGGTAGATAAAGTATGGCTGGAGAAAAACAACAAAAAAATGAGCCAGCCTGAATTTATTGAGAGTTAGTTTCCTTGTAAACGTCTTAAAGGCTTGCAGTAGATGACTTCATCTTATTCTCGTTTTTACAGATTCTCTTATTGAAATAGAAGCAGCAGTGCTTGCTGGGAAATAGGTAAAAAGAGACCTAAATAATACACCAAAATAGCAGTCACTATGACACAACCCCTCCCCGTTCTCTGACTTATTTTGCTTAAGGGTCTATTCACACATACAGTATTCTGCGCAGATTTGATGTGCAGGATTTCAAGCTGTGTTCGGTCATTCAGTTTACAATAAAATCTGCAGCAGAAAATCCTGCGCATCAAATCTGCGCAAAATACTGTACGTGTGAATAGACCATAAAGGGGTAATCCAGGATTACAAAAAGAGGGCAAATTTCTTTCAAAAACAGCTCCACGTCTGTCCCCAGGTTGGGTGTGTTATTTCAACTTGTCTCTATTCACTTCAATAGAAGTGAGCTGCAAAACCACACCCAACCTAGAGACAGATGGGGAGTGGTTTTTGAAATAAATTAGTTCTGTTTTTCTATTCCTGGTTAACCCCTTTAAATGGGTAATCCGCTGCTAGACATCTTATACAAGGGATAGGGGATAAGATGTCTGATCACAGGGGTCCCTGCTGGGACCCCCAACGATCTCCCGCAGCACCCAGCTTTCTAAACAAAAGCTTGGAGCCAGAGGCCGTGATCGTGACGTCACACCAAGCCAACTCCATTCATGTCTATGGGAGGGGGCATGGTGGGACATGAATGGAATGGACATGGTGTGACATTATGAGAGGGCGTGGCCATGACATCACGATCACGGCCTCTGGCTTACGGTGACCACCTGTCCCGGATCGCCCGGATCGGACAGTCCCGCATTTGGAGAGTCTGTCCCGGGTCCCGGTCACCCTCATTCCAGTACAATGCAGTGTCCCGGAATGATCTGAGCCCGTGAGCCGCCGACCGCTGCTGTGCTGTGAGTCACAGCACAGCAGCGGACAGCGGTTCCGGGGAGGGGGCAACGGGGCAATTGCCCCCCCCCCCCGATATTGTTGCCCCTCCTCCTGTACTTAGTGTACTATAGCATGCTCCCCCCTCCCCTTTCTCACACCCGTCACCTTTCTATTACAAGCCGCGGCTGCTCCATTCCTGCAGTCAGTGAGAGCCAATCACGGCAGGCCGGCGCGATGACATCACATCATCGCGCCGGCGCCTGGAGATCACGTCCCCGCGGCTCTCACTGACTGCAGGAATGGAGCAGCCGCAGCATGTGAGAAAGGTGACGGGCGTGAGAAAGGGGAGGGGGGGGAGAAAATTATAAGTGAGAGGGGCAAAATATAAGTGAGGGGCACATGTCAGGGGGGCATTATATGTAGGGGCACATGACAGGACCCCCCACTGTCATGTGCCCCTCATATATAATACCCCATGTCCTGTACCCCTCACATATAATGCCCCCCTGACATGTGCCCCTCACATATAATGCCCCCTGTCCTGCCCCCTCAGAGGGCATTATATGTGAGGGGCACATGTCAGGGGGGCATTATATGTGAGGGGCACAGGACAGGGGGCATTATAAGTCAGGGTCACATGTCAGGGGGGCATTATATGTGAGGGGCACAGGCCATGGGGCATTATATGTGAGGGGCATATGACAGGGGGGCATTATAAGTCAGGGTCACATGTCAGGGGGGCATTATATGTGAGGGGCACATGTCAGGGGGCGTTATATGTGGGGGCACATGACAGAGGCCCCCCCTGTCATGTGCCCATATAATGCACAAATAATGCCCCCCTGACATTTGCCGCTTACTTATAGTACCCAAATTCATGTACCCATCACTTATAATACCCCCTATCCTGTGCCCCTCACATATAATGCCCCCCTGTCATGTGCCCCTCACATATAATGCCCCCCTGTCATATGCCCCTCACATATAATGCCCCCTGTCCTGCCCCCTCAGGGCATATGTCAGGGGGGGGGCTGTCCTGTGCCTCCACATATAATGCCCAATGCCAGTGTTAAGTATTAGTTTGACGAAATGCACTTGTGAAAGTAAGTGTCCGTGAATGGTAGTTAGGAAATGTGGTCACCCTACTCTGGCTCCGAGCACTCAGAACAAAATGTTCAGAACGCTGGAGCACTGGAGTACCCCTTTAACCTTATCTTTGGAACGCTGAAGGGGTTGTCTGGGGAAATTGCAAAAATAATAAACAAGCTGTACCTACCAGTCCAACTTCCCCACTGCTGCAGTTCCACCCGCTCCCCAATCCTCTTGGTTGCTTCCTGGTTCCTGTCATGTCATGACCACTGCCTTGCTCAGCCAATCAGTGGCTGCAGCACCTTCCCACCTCAATCATTGGTTTATGCAATGGAAAGGGATGGCTTCGAGGAGGGACCCGACTCAAAACGGCGCTGACCGACCATAATAAGGTATGGAGGATAAAAGAGGATTTTATTGACCAAGATGGTCGGTCAGCGCCGTTTGAGCAGGGTCCCTCCTCAAAACCATCCCTGTCCATTGCATATACCAGTGATCGGAGGGCAGCAGATGACCTACTATTTGTATGCTATCATCATTGTTGTGTATGAAGCTACACAACCACCCAGGGTAAGCAGTCATTAATTTTTTACCTCAAACTGGGGCTTAACAATATTACCCTATGGAGCACTTGTTGTTCTACTACTCATTGGTTATTAGTCATTGGTTGGCTGACCGTGGCAGATTTTGCATGGTTGCTGCCTTACAGGTACCAAGAGCAAGCGGTGCCTAACAGAGGATTAAGAACTGCAAAGGATTGAACCCCAAGCCTAAGAAATAGACAACCCCTTTAAATATTCAAATGGACACTGTCAGAATCAAAAACCTTTTTACATGTTGTACATCTTGGCAAAAACATCAACCTGTCTAATATACTTTATAAAAAAAATGTATCTTCTCTTCATAGAAAAAAAAAGACCACTCGGGGTCACAATATCATCCAGAACATAATCCTGTCTGGCTGCAGCATCATCTTTGTCCCAACTAGAGCACAGGCAGGGACAAAGTCCAGGGTGAGAGGGCAGTACTAGCACTCCTCTGTGCTCACTCCTGTCCTATCAGACTGCAGCATGAAAACAGAGAGGAGGAGGTTACAGAGAAGCCTACAGTGATTGGATGAAGAGACGCAGCACAGCGCAGCAGATTCAGGGAGTAAGTGAATGCATGGTGAGTGAGGGTGGGCTCAGTGCTTACCTTGGACACGCTCCTTCCTGAGCAGAGGATGTCAAAATGAGTGAGCAGCAGAACAGAGGTGTTTGTGAGCCAAGTAAAGACGCTAGACACATAAAAAAGGCATGTAAATCATCTGCATGACCTAGTGAGTAACATATACACCCTATTTCAAATTATTGTGCAAATTCTATTTACATGTCACAAAGATTAAATGTTTTGTTTTTCAGTTTAACTCATGGATGGCATTGTTTCTCAGGGCTTTTCAGTGGGATCACTTGAAACAATCTCGGACACCTGTGATAATTATATTGCCAGGCGAAGAAAATATGGGGAAGAAAAAGGATCTATCTGCTGCCGAAAAGAGTGAAATAGTTCATTGCCTGGGACGAGGTATGAAAACATTAGATATTTCCCAAAATTTAAGCATGATCATCACACTATTAAGAGATTTGTGGCTGATTCAGAGCACAGATGGGTTCGTGCAGATAAAGGCACATTGAGGAAGATTTCTGCCAGATCCATGCATCGGATCAAGAAAGCAGCTGCTAAAATACCATTACATAGCAGCAAACAGATATTTGAAGCTGCTGGCGCCTCTGGAGTCCCATGGACATCAAGGTGTAGAGTCCTCCAGAGTCTTGCTACTATGCATAAACCTTCTATTCGGCCACCACTAACAAATGCTCACAAGTAAAAATGGCTGCATTGGGCAGAAAAATACATGAAGACTAATTTTGAACCAGTCACTGCTCACTGATGTATTGTCATGCAACCCTGGATGGTCCAAATGGATGGAGTAGTGGATAGTTGGTGGACGGCCACCCTGCTCCAACAAGGCTGTGACGTCAACAAGGCAGTGGTGGAGTCATGTTTTGGGGCGGAATCATGGGAAGAGAGCTGGTCGGCCCCTTTACGGTCCCCGAAGGTGTAAAGATGACCTCTGCAAAGTATGTGGAGTTTCTGACTGACCACTTTCTTCCCTGGAACAGAAGGAAGAACTATGCTTTCCGTAATATAATCATCTTCATGCATGACAATGCACCATCTTATGCTGCAAAGAATACCTCTGCATCAATAGCTGCTATGGGGATAAAGGGAGAGAAAGTCATGGCGTGGCCTCCATCTTCCCTGACCTCAATCCTATTGAGAACCTTTGGAGCATCCTCAAGCAAAAGATCTATGAGGGAGGGAGGCAGTTTACATTCAAACAGCAGCTCTGGGAGGCTATTCTGACTTCTTGCAAACAAGTTCAGGCAGAAACTTTTCAAAAACTCACAAGTTCAATGGATGCAAGACTCGTGATGCTGCTGTCAAATAAGGGGTCCTATATTAAAATGTAACGTGACCTGTTAAAATGTTTAAAAAGTTAAAATGTTGTTAAACATTGAGAAAAATAACATTTGCATAATAATTTGGAACAGGATGTAGGAGCATTATTGTTTCTGTGACAGGCACGCTTTAAGATGTGGAAAAGCGGTGTTAGGGGGATTTCTTTTTTATCATTATTTCTGGCCTAGTGCAGACAAATAGTAATTTTTAGACATGTGCAATTCGGTTCGGCACGAATGTCTAAATTAACGAATTTTACCGTTTTCGTGCATTCGGACCGAACCGAATGCACGAAAACATATTTTGAACATTCCCGAATAGCCACGATAATACGAATAGCAAAGTAACGAATACATTCGTTATTTCCCAACCATAATGCTGTAAATAACGAATGCATTCGTTATCTGTAAACGAACGTGAAGAATTCATTCTGATAACAAATATAATAAAAAGGATATAGATAGTTAGATTTTTCGGATACATTCGGTATTCGGGTACATTCAGTAAATCTTTTTATTCTTTTTTTTGGACTTTAGCGATCCTAAAAAATTATGGAGATACCTTTTTTATAAAAATTTCGTAGGGTATCATAAAAAAATCATAATAAAAAAGATACAGTGGTGATGGAAAAAATTGTATCTAATGAAAGGTATCATTTTTATTATGAAATGTTTATTCATTTTTAAACAGGGATCAATTTATGTGAGCGGGTAAAGCACTAAAAATGTAGCCGACAATAATGAAAATGTAGTGTGTGCGTGTTTTTCACTTTTTTTAAAAACATTTTTTAGGTAGTACTACTACTCCCAGCATGGAACACACTCTTCCATGATGGGAGTAGTAGTTACCTGTACTAATTGACAGATCGCAGGGGTCCCTTGCGATCCTCTTGTATAATGTATAGATGCGCCGGCTGCTCTTCTATGGTCCCCTGCACTCACGTATATGTACACATATTCATATTTCCCGCAGAGCTGTGATTGGCCAGATGGTTCCAGCCAATCACAGCTCTCTGTGAGAAATAGGAATATGTGTATATATACGGCCGTGCAGGGGACCATAGAAGAGCGGCCGCCGCATTCATACATTATACTGGAGGATCACAGCGGGTGTCAGGAGTGATACCTGCAGTGATCTTTCCTTTACTACAAGTACTAATACTCCCAACATGGAGTACACTCTGCTCCATGCTGGGAACTGTAGTACCTGTATTAATAGACAGATCGCAGCGGTTACACTCGCTGCCATATGTCTATTAATGCAGGTACTACAGCTCCCAGCATGGAGCAGAGTGTGCTCCATGTTGGGAGTATTAGTACCTGCAGTAAGGGACAGATCCCAGGGATGTCACTCCTCCTGACACCGCTGCGATCCTCCTGATGTGAATGTCGGGATCAGCTGTTCTCAGGGCTACAGAGCCGGGAGAACAGCTGACGCTGAGCCGTAGGTATACATCGTATATCTACTGCCCAGCAAGAACTTTCAGTGAGCTTGCAATGTGTATACAGTATACACATTGCTGGCTCACTTAACCCCTTGCTGAGCTGTGCGCTATGCGCAAGCCCAGCAAGGGAAGAGTTAACTTACACTGCTGGACAGTGTAGGTTAACCCTTTGTGCGGTATACACTTTATACAGCTATCTATAGATAGCTGTATACAGTGTATACAGAAGACGAAGTCCAGCTTACTTCCCTCGAGTCCCGGGCCGGGTTCGTGTAGCTCCACCCCCTAGTGATGACGTCATTAGGGGCGGAGCTACAGAAGGGAACAAGGCTAATTAATCTGAAGCTCTGTTCACATTGTACGTTTTGTATAATGTGAACAGACCCTTCTGGCAGTGTCTACCCAGACAGGGAGACTCCAGCTGTTGCTAAACTACAACTCCCAGCATGCCCAGACAGCCAAAGGCTGTCTGGGCATGCTGGGAGTTATAGTTTTGCACCAATTGGTGGCTCCCTGTTTGGGTAGACATTGCATCATGGGTGCTCTCCCCAGCGGACAGCGCCAAAAATGTCATAACCAATTTTTTGTGTTTTTTTCTTCTCGTTTCAGATCCGTGTATGCAGAGGATTACTGCGGATTCGATGGATTACGGCGGATTATTTATTTTTTCCTTTAATAAAATGGTTAACGAGGGCTGTGGGGGAGTGTTTTTTTAAATAAAATAATTTTTCCAATGTGTTGTGTTTTTTTTTTTATTGAATTTTCAAGGTTAGTAGTGGACGCTGTCTTATTGACGGAATCCATTACTAGGCCAGGGCTTAGTGCTAGCCCCAAAAACAGCTAGCGCTATCCCCCAATTATTACCCCGGTACCCACCGCCACAGGGGTGCCGGGAAGAGCCGGTACCAACAGGCCCGGAGCGTCAAAATGGCGCTCCTGGGCCTAGGCGGTAACAGGCTGGCGTTATTTAGGCTGGGGAGGGCCAGTAACAATGGTCCTCGCCCACCCTGGTAACGTCAGGCTGTTGCTGTTTGGTTGGTATCTGGCTGAGAATGAAAATACGGGGAACCCTATGCATTTTTTTTATTTATTTTTTTATTTAAATTTAAAAAAAAAAAAACGCATAGGGTTCCCCGTATTTTCATTCTCAGCACAATACCAACCAAACAGCAACAGCCTGACGTTACCAGGGTGGGCGAGGACCATTGTTACTGGCCCTCCCCAGCCTAAATAACGCCAGCCTGTTATCGCCTAGGTCCAGGAGCGCCATTTTTGACGCTCCGGGCCTGTTGGTACCGGCTCTTCCCGGCACCCCTGTGGCGGTGGGTACCGGGGTAATAATTGGGGGTTAGCGCTAGCTGTTTTTGGGGCTAGCACTAAGCCCTGGCCTAGTAATGGATTCCGTCAATAAGACAGCTTCCGCTACTAACCCTGAAAATTCAATAAAAATAAAAAAAAAACACAACACATTGGAAAAATTATTTTATTTAAAAAAACACTCCCCCACAGCCCTCGTTAACCATTTTATTAAAGGGAAAAAAAATAATCCGCCGTAATCCATCGAATCCGCAGTAATCCTCTGCATACACGGATCTGAAACGAGAGGAAAAAAAAAACACAAAAAATTGGTTATGACATTTTTGGCGCTGTCCGCTGGGGAGAGCACCCATGATGCAATGTCTACCCAAACAGGGAGCCACCAATTGGTGCAAAACTACAACTCCCAGCATGCCCAGACAGCCTTTGGCTGTCTGGGCATGCTGGGAGTTGTAGTTTAACAACAGCTGGAGTCTCCTTGTCTGGGTAGACACTGCCAGAAGGGTCTGTTCACATTATACAAAACGTACAATGTGAACAGAGCTTCAGATAAACTAGCCTTGTTCCCTTCTGTAGCTCCACCCCCTAATGACGTCATCACTAGGGGGCGGAGCTACACGAACACGGCCCGGGACTCGAGGGAAGTAAGCTGGACTTCGTCTTCTGTATACACTGTATACAGCTATCTATAGATAGCTGTATAAAGTGTATACCGCACAAAGGGTTAACCTACACTGTCCAGCAGTGTAAGTTAACTCTTCCCTTGCTGGGCTTGCGCATAGCGCACAGCTCAGCAAGGGGTTAAGTGAGCCAGCAATGTGTATACTGTATATACACATTGCAGGCTCACTGTAAGTTCTTGCTGGGCAGTAGATATACGATGTATACCTACGGCTCAGCGTCAGCTGTTCTCCCGGCTCTGTAGCCCTGAGAACAGCTGATCCCGACATTCACATAAGGACGATCGCAGCGGGTGTCAGGAGAAGTGACATCCCTGGGATCTGTCCCTTACTGCAGGTACTAATACTCCCAACATGGAGCACACTCTGCTCCATGCTGGGAGCTGTAGTACCTGCATTAATAGACATCTCGCAGCGAGTGTAACTTCTGACACCCGCTGCGATCTGTCTATTAATACAGGTACTACAGCTCCCAGCATGGAGCAGAGTGTACTCCATGTTGGGAGTGATAGTACTTGTAGTAAAGGGAAGATCACTGGGGGTATCACTTCTGACAGCCGCTGCGATCCTCCAGTATAATGTATGAATGCAGGGCGCTCTCCTATGGTCCCCTGCACGGCCGTATATATACACATATTCCTATTTCTCACAGAGAGCTGTGATTGGCTGGAACCATCTGGCCAATCACCGCTCTGCGGGAAATATGAACATGTGTACATATACGTGAGTGCAGGGGACCATAGAAGAGCAGCCGGCGCATCTATACATTATACAAGAGGATCGCAAGGGACCCCTGCGATCTGTCAATTAGCACAGGTAACTACTACTCCCATCATGGAAGAGTGTGTTCCATGCTGGGAGTAGTAGTACTACCTAAAAAATGTTTTTAAAAAAAGTGAAAAACACGCACACACTACATTTTCATTATTGTCGGCTACATTTTTAGTGCTTTACCCGCTCACATAAATTGATCCCTGTTTAAAAATGAATAAACATTTCATAATAAAAAAGATACATTTCGTTAGATACAATTTTTTTTATCACCACTGTATCTTTTTTATTATGATTTTTTTATGATACCCTGCGAAATTTTAATAAAAAAGGTATCTCCATTATTTATTAGGATCGCTAAAGTCCAAAAAAAACTAAAGATTTACCGAATGTACCCGAATACCGAATGTATCCGAAAAAACAACACGAATACCCGAATACCGAATGTATCCGAAAAATCAAAACCTAAAATATTGCCGAACCGAATTTTTTTTCCAAAACGAAAAAACGAAACGAAATTAAACGAAAATTTTTCTAGTGCACAAGTCTAGTAATTTTATAGATCTCCCTTCCACCCACATTGCTTAATTTGGGACAACACCTACAGCAATATACCTACACTACGCGTCTTCTTATGAATATATTAGTAGTAAATAATTTCATTTCAGCTTTTTGAGTTGGATGACCTGACAAAAAAAAAAGGTTGTGCGCCTATGATGTTGTGATGCTAATGCAGTCAGAAACAAAAGACAAGGGATGAATCCATGTTTTCTTTAATGACTGCAGCACAACAATCATGCGCCATTGGCAGTAACATTTCTCTTTACAACTTTTATCATAATTATGTCATAAGAAGATCAAGGGAAAACCACCTCCAATTACAATCACTCACTATGTCTCTGTAACGGTGAATAATTTACGCGGTGGCACACTCTGATCAGAGTTTTATTTTGTCTGTACAGTCTGTTACCTAATACATACAAAACTTTCCATAAAAGATTAACACTAACATAACACGCGGAATAACAAGTACTTCACATCACTTTGCAATGTCACAAAAATAGACATTTCAGAAAATCATGGGGTTTTTTTCTACAAGAATTAGGAAAATGAAATGAGATCTTTAGACTGGTAATCTTAAAATAGCGTTAAAAAGTTACTATCTTTTACGTAATGGTAGGGGGGTAAAAATAAATCTGCACAGAATACTGCACATGTGAATAGACCATTAACAAGCAAAGAAAAATATTGGCCTTAAAGGGGTCCTCCAAAGGATAGGGAATAACATGTCTGATCGCAGGGGTCCTGCCGATGGGGACCCCCGCGATCTTTGCCACGGCACCCAGTCATCCAGCGCACGGAGCGAACTCCACTTTGTGCCGGATGACTGATCACAGCCGCCACATCCCCTCCACTCATGTCAATGGCAGGAGGCGTGACGGCTGTGTACTAGCTGTCACGCCCCTCCCATAGACATGAAAGGAGGGGGCGTGGTGTGACATCGCAAACATGGAGGCCCCAGGCTTCTGTGTTCATGTACGGCGCAGCGCCAGCTCGGAGACCACGGGAGGTCCCAGCAGCCAGATATCCGTCGAGCGGAGTACTCCTTAAAAAGGGGAATTTTTGCAAATAGAAGTGCTCAAGATGGCTGGGAAATAAAAAAATATATACTTACCTACTGATCTTCAACAGTGCTGTTCTGACCGTGTGGGTTCCATCCCTCAAAGCTTCCTATACTCCATCACGACACATAGAAATTGCCCACACCGCCAATCACTGACTAAGATGGGTACCCACTGTAGCAAGTGATTGATTAAGCATATCTCAATTTGTCAGCTCTGAGGAGTGGAACAGGTACCATCAAAACTGCACCGGTAAAGTATTGGTCAGAGGTGAGTACATTCTTCTTTATGTTTTCAACCAATCAGAAAGTAGTGAACAGAACACTCACCATGTGGTGTTTTGCTTGATGCTCATTTTATTCAATGATCAAAAGAAAGAACAATAATGCAATGGGTAAGAGAAAGATGGGTGCCGGTTCTCTGGGTGACAGCCTGTTAAATGCTCAGTCAATGGTGGGTCCGATGAAATGCTGAGTGTGAAACAGGAAGTCACCCAGAGAACACCCCCTTTGTTCACCTATCCGTCTCTTACATGTAATACATTTTATAAAATTTTTCTGAAATACTATGTTCAAAAAATCAACGATGATGACATTTAAGCCATTCCCACTTCATTTTTTTTCCTTTACCCCTTCCACCGTGGGGGATCAATAATTATATTTTAATAGCTCTGACAACTCTCCACATAGTGATACCAAATATACTTTTTTTTTTGGGGGGGGGGGGTCACGTTTTGTTGTTTCAAATATGGGAAGGGGGGGGGAGTTTTTTTTATTTATACATTTATTTATTTATTTTTAGAAAATATGTATTCATTTTTTTACATTAAATTTTTTTTTAAAACAATTATTTTACTTTCTTTTATTCCCTCTGGGAGACTTTTATGACCTTCTCCCCCTCGTTCTCCTGACCAGTGGGGGTCTCAGACCGATTTTTACTTTTGACATGTCAAAAAAACTTTTACATGATATGGACGCTTTATATCATAAGGACAAGTTTTAGGAAAACAAATAAGCAAAAGAAGCAGGTGAGAGCCCTACAGACCTAGGCTGTTCTTTGACATTGTGATTAGTGGTTATTGTCGATCAGCGTTTTATCCCGCTCCATCCATCGGTTGTTTAATTTTGTGTGAGATTTGCTGCTCTGAGTTTTTCGTCACCTTTTTCATAACTTGTTTGTGATCCTGGAGTAAAGATTATCTGAATGACAAATTAATAATGTGCAGTGGCCTGTAATAATGGAAAGATAATGATCTCTAGACTGAACTGATCTACTTTTATTATGGTAGTAATTATAAATCAATCATGTTTATCTGTCACTTGGATTAGAAGCGGCCTATATTTGAATCAGGTTTATCTCAGTTATTATTATCTGATTCATTAGTCACATTTTTCGTTTACCTCTTTCAAATTATAAGCATCGTAGCTGTCAACTCGTCACCGAGAAGATTATGGGGTAGGTGTCTGAGCTATATATAGATAAAGTCCACAGATTTAGAGGACGAGTCGCTTTCACGCCATTGTGTTACGGCCACGTTTCTATGTTCATAATAATAATGAACATAATTATGGACTCCTTTCAACTGAAAGTACCAATACACATTGAGTTAAAGGGCTTGTGCATTGAGCAGAAAAGGTCCTATCTCTCCTGCTCCCCGGTGGCTCACCTCTGCTTTCTGGTTGTCTCGGAAGAAAACTGTTCTGAGACGAGAGAATGGGTTCTTGTCCTGATCCTTCCTTGCAGGAGGTACAATAGTTGCATAATATTACCCATAATGTGGCAACATCTTGCATTTATTGACATCACGTGTGGGCATGGTTTTGCCCTAACACGATGATAGGAACTAGTACCGACCCCTCTGTTCTTGGAACAGTTTTCTTTGACATGACCGGAAAGCAGAAGTAGACTGACAGGGAACAGAAGAGATCGGACCTTTTCTGCTCCACGCACAACCCCTTTAAAGTTGATGAAAATAGACCATATCAGCCATATCGTACATCACATAAAGTTTCATTTTAGACGTTTTAGATTACCAATGACAGACTGACATCATCTGGAAAAAACAAAGCCACGTTTGGAATTTTCAGCCAATAGTCGGAAAAAAGATTTTCTGTGCACAAACAATCTTACAGGACTCAGAACATTCCCAGAAAGACCATTTGTCATTCAACGAAGGTAAAGATTGTGGCAACTACATCCCTACTTCTGTATATTGTTCATGGCCACCGTTAGATCACCAAAATGTTGTACACTGATCTACAGTAAGTTTGAGTCACTAGAATCTTTTGCACTCAAAATATGGAAAGGACCATAAACAAGAGGTATCTACTGCTGCCAAGGGCCTAGGTTCATGAGTGTAAGCATGAGTTCATCTTCACATGTAATATGTAGATAATACCATTATATGTGTATTTGTCATATACATTGGTTAAAAAATGTGTATATTTTTGTCCCTGCAGCTATTGTCTGTGTGTCTCTATGAGGAGTCCAAATACAGGAAGTGAGGGTCGACAAACAGGGATCTGTATACTCAGGACAAGCAGGGTTCTATACACTGAGGACAAGTGGGGCTCTGTACACTGAGGACAAGCAGGGTTCTGTACACTGAGGACAAGCAGGGCTCTGTACACTGAGGACAAGAAGGGCTCTGTACACTGAGGACAAGCGGGGCTCTGTACACTGAGGACAAGCAGGGCTCTGTACACTGAGGACAAGCAGGGCTCTGTATACTGAGGACAAGCAGGGCTCTGTACACTGAGGACAAGTAGGGCTCTGCACACTGAGGATAAGCAGGGCTCTGTGCACTGAGGACAAGCAGGGCTCTGTACACTGAGGACAAGCAGGGCTCTGTACACTGAGGACAAGCAGAGCAGGGTTCTGTACATTGAAGACAAGCAGGGCTCTGTACACTAAGGACAAGCAGGGCTCTGACACTGAGGACAAGCAGGGCTCTGAGCACTAAGGACAAGCAGGGCTCTGTACACTGAGGACAAGCAGGGCTCTGTATACTGAGAACAAGCAGGGCTCTGAGCACTAAGTACAAGCAGGGCTCTGTACACTGAGGACAAGCAGGGCTCTGCACACTGAGGACAAGCAGGGCTCTGTGCACTGAGGACAAGCAGGGCTCTGTACACTGAGGACAAGCAGGGCTCTGTACACTGAGGACAAGCAGGGCTCTGACACTGAGGACAAGCAGGGCTCTGAGCACTAAGGACAAGCAGGGCTCTGTACACTGAAGACAAGCAGGGCTGTGTATACTGACGACAAGCAGGGCTCTGTGTACTGAGGCTCTATGACATGCTTCCGGCTCACACAGCAGAGTGATTGACAAGCCAGGAGTATGCACAGAGCCCTTCTTGTCCCCCCCTTTCTGTATTCAAACTCCTTATAGAGGCAATAGCTGCAGGGACAGCTTTTTTTAATGGTATGATCTTCATTATATCAGAAGTTATTGTTGATGTCCAGTACACTTTAACCACAATCTTACTGGATTTACAGGGGTTTTACCATGAAAATAAATAGGACTAAACTGATGCAATAATTGACATTAAATACATTTCCAATATACAAGTATGTCTGAAAATATACTGTTTGAGATATATATATATATATATATATATATATATATATATATGTACAATTTGAGAGAGAGATAGAGATTAATCCCTCATGAACCTGCTATGTTATACCCTATTGCCCTTGGTTACGATCATCTTGATGCGGTCAGCAAAGCTCAGTTCAACTACTTTTTGTCATTAGTCTTTACTGTATATGAGAGCAAGGGGGATTGTGGGAAAGTTTGTGCTAAAATCAGGGTCACAGTTCAGAGAAGAAACCAAGACGTGATCAGATCCATGGATGGGGGGAAACAGGATTGTTGGGGTTCTAGGGTCCTAATCCTGTTTGCAGCTCCACTTATTGTGGTTATCCTGATTACTACACCAATTGTGTTTTTTTTAACAAATATGCCCCTCCTCCGACCATTTGCTTTCTTTGTTAGAGTCCCCAAAATGGCCACCGACCAATTAAAACTGAAGCAGGAAGTAGAGGCCAAAAAATAGGGCCTAAATATGTTTGCAAACAGACAGAAGCACTGATTACGATTTTGTACAACTATGAAATATTGTACCAGGTATTTTGGCATTAACAAACACTTGGTTACCAGCAAAATGAATAACATTCAATAACACATTTATAGCTAAACTAAATAAAGCATACAAGATTTATTATATATATATATATATATATATATATATATATATATATATAATTTATTTTTATTTGTCTATGTTACAGGGGCTGTAAAGTTAGTGTAGTTTATAATATAGTGTCCATATCTGTGTTTCATGGTGGTCTTTCTTGAGATATTGCATCAGTAGTCAGGAGTTCAGAGGGAGCCTGTCTTTGCTTCAATGGGTGGAGCGACTGCTTGGTAGGAGGAAGATCATTCTGTTTTTGCAACAGTTGGAGGCATCCTGGTCAGAAAACACTGGTCCTTTGCATTGAAGTGATCACAATGGGTGGAGTGGCTGATGTGTGGGAGGGGAGAAGTGACATCACACTTTAAAACAAGGACTGATGGGGCTTGTAGTTTAAGGGAACAAACTTCAACACAAAGTAGCCAGTTTACAAAAAGATAGCCACAGCTTTATGGTAATCTCACAACATAGCCATTTAGCCCAAGACAAGTGCAGATCCTTCCTAAGCATGTCCATTACTGTCTGGCAGGTACGTACTAAAATCACCTTATGGTGGATAACCCCTTTAACCCCTTAAGGACCAACCCAAATAAAACTGTATGCCCCTGAAAGACCAGGCCTGTTTTTTCAAATTGGGGATGTCTGTCTTTATTAGAGAATAACTCTTGCCAATCACGTTTTGCCAATCACGATAATTCTGACATTGTTTTTTTGTCACAAGTTATCCTTCATGTACATAGTAAAAGTAAGCCGATATCATTTGTATTTTTTTTTTTTTACAATGCAAAAAATCTTGAAATTTTTTAAAAAATTAAGATTTTTTGCTATTTTAACACTAATAGGTTGCATATATTTATACATACTGACCAAATAGTTTATGAAATTTATACTTTCAGATGTCTACTTTATTTTGACAGCATTTTTTTTGTTTTTAATTAACATTTTAAATTAATTAAAAGCCTAACAATTTAACTTGAAATTTAGAAAATTTGAAAAGTACATATTTTTTTATGTGCTAGGCAAGGTTTGCAGAAATTTGAAGGTGGTAGAACATAGGAACACCCCCCCAAATGACCCCATTTTAAAAACTAGACCCCTCAAGGTATTCGCTAGGGGGTACAGTGAGTATTTTAACACCATAGTTTTTTGGCAGGAATTATTACAAAGTCAGTGTTAAAAATTCGAAATTTGCATTTTTTCACAAATAAATCATTTGTGGGGCATATTTTTTGTACATCACTTCTGATATTGAAAGAAATGCACCCTATATTTTATTAAGCTGCTCGGCCCGTGTTGGAAATACCCCCGCTTAGGCCATATTTGGTTCCTTGGCCGCGTGGTAGGACCCAGAAGGAGAGGAGCGCCATTTGGCTTTCAGGGCATCATTTTAGGCCGAATGGATTATAGGCCGCACTTCATGCCTGCAGAGGGTTTTAGCTGCCAGAACCATACAGAACCCCCACAAGGAACCACATTTTGGAAACTACACCCCCTAAAGTATTCATCTAGACCAAAAGTGAGTACTTTGAGTCCTTTTTGTGTGGCTGGAATGGATACAAAATCAGTGAAAAAATTTTCATTTTCTTTTTTTTTTACAAATGCATCATATGTGGGATATATTTTTTGTACATTGCATCTGAAAAGTAGAAAATGCGCCCCATATTTTATTACGCTGTTCGTTCCGTGTTCGGTTATACCCCCACTTAGACCATATTTTGTTGAATGGCCACGTGGTGAGACCCAAAAGGAGAGGAGCACCATTTGGCTTTCAGGATATCATTATACAAATTATAGTCCGCACTTCATCTTGCAAAGCGTTCTAGCTGTCAGAACAATACTGCACACCCAGATGTGACCCCATTTTTTGAAACTACACCCCCTAAAGTATTCACCTAGGGCAAAAGTGAGTAAGTTGAGCCCTTATTGTGTGGTTAGAATAATTTCAAAGTCAGTGGAAAAAATAGAAATTTGCTTTTTTTCCCACAAATTCTTTATTTGTGGGACATCATTTTGGTAAGTTGCTTTTGAAATGGAGGAAATGTGCCCCATATTTTATCACCCTGTTCGTCCCGGGCTGGGCAGTACCCCTACTTACGCCATATCTGGTTGCCTGACCGCCTGGTAGGACCAAGAAGGAGAGGAGCCCGATTTGGCTTTCAGGGCATCATTATATGAATAGTTCCCATTCATACTGCGTTTCTGCATTATAGGTGTCCGTTGTCATGTCAAAAAAGGGATGCCAACATATACTGTAGCAGTCTCATTCAGAAAAGAATGGAGCTGCTACAGTATACATCAGCATCACTCTTTTTGACGTGATGCTGATGGATACCTCTAACACTGCGGAAACGCAGTATGAATGGGACGCAGTGTAGGGTCACATAGAACACATCCACAGCATATTTCACACCGCGGATGCCCCCGGCAGACAGAAGGGTGAGATCACTGCTGTGGCTGGGTAGCTCAGTGTGTCCGCTCATGACTGCCGGTGGGAAATCCGCCACTATGAGCGGACACACAAAGCTACCAAGCCGCAGCAGGGAGCTCATTATTGTGACTGTTGGTGGGCATCCGGAGCACATAATATGTTGCGGATGTGCGCCGTGTGATCCTGCACATTATACATTTTTATTTTTTATTATTCTTATCTAATAAATGTGTTTTTATTTTTTTTTACACTTTTTACACTTTTTTTACACTTTTTTTTATACTTGTTGTTTTTATACACTTTTATTTATTTTATATTTTTTTCACTTTTTTTAATGCTATATTTTTTTCACTTTTTTTTTATGCTTTCTGACCGCGGCTGTAAGGGTTAAACTGCCGGGACTGAAGTTTACTTCGGCCCCAGGAGTGCGGCAGGGTCCCGGCTGTATGTTACAGCCGAGTCCCTGCCGCAATCTCGTGGGTGCACTGGGCAGCACCCGCGAGAACCATGGACAAGTATACACGTCCTAATGGCGGAACGTGCATCCTGCCTGGACGTGTAGTCCATGGTCCTTAAGGTGTTAATATACTTATCTATCCCAGGCTATGTTACGGTGATGAAGAACAGAAGATGTGGTGCTTTCATCTCCCTCACAGGAAGTTAAGAGGCTGTGTGGCTCAAGTTCTCATTAAACATCCACCAATGCCCCACCCAGTCCACCAATGCGCCACCCAGTGCTTACTCTGTTTTTTTGCCAAGCCCACTGTCTTTTTAAACTAAGCTTTTCACTTGTGGTAGACTGTGAGGGCAGGGAAATGTATACTAAATGGTTTATTAGGGTGTTAAAAACACTCATTTTTATTTCCATAACAGGGATGAGGTCAGTTTACCTTAAAAAAAAAACTTCACATTTATACGTCTTTATCTATATGTACAGTTTGTGCTACATATCTGATTTAATAACTCATTTTAAAACCTCTTTTAGAAGGCAAAGTTTTTTTCCTCATCACTCTAGGCAGGGATAAGTGTGACCCTAAATTTACTCGCACCCTCTGTCCCTGCCTTTTGGGGTACCCACCTTCTTAAAAGGGTGGCCCAAATCACAGTGCCTGTCCCTACACTACTTAGGTGCAGAAAAAGTGCGCTAAGAGCCTCCATTTTGTTGACCAAGTGTGCTGCTGCCATTTTCTTTTTTTACATGTTTTGTACTTGCCACAGCAGCGTGCACCCGTGTATTGGGTTTAGGTGCTGGCTACATTTTCAGTTTTTTTTTTTTTTTTTTTTCTTTGCTGTGCAAATTTGGGGGGAGTGGCTCCCTCTGTAGCCGTGCATCCCCTCCCCTATTTTCACAGGAGGTGGTTTGGATCGTTAGTAGATCCAACATGTCACCCAGCCTGAGGTAGGTGAGTGTTTAGGGACCATCCGATAAGAGGCCACCTCCTCGTGGTGGATGGGGGACACGTTTTAATCAAAAAGTGCGCTAAGAGCCTCCATTTTGTTGACCAAGTGTGCTGCTGCCATTTTCTTTTTTTACATGTTTTGCACTTGCCACAGCAGCGTGCACCCGTGTATTGGGTTTAGGTGCTGGCTACATTTTCAGTTTTTTTTTTTTTTTTTTTCTTTGCTGTGCAAATTTGGGGGGAGTGGCTCCCTCTGTAGCCGTGCATCCCCCCCCCCTATTTTCACAGGAGGTGGTTTGGATCGTTAGTGGATCCAACATGTCACCCAGCCTGAGGTAGATGAGTGTTTAGGGACCATCCGATAAGAGGCCACCTCCGCGTGGTGGATGGGGGACACGTTTTGATCAAAAAGTGCGCTAAGAGCCTCCATTTTGTTGACCAAGTGTGCTGCTGCCATTTTCTTTTTTTACAGAAAATAGCGGAGTCAAACAAACAACTCAGTATAAAAGTCAGGGAAAAGATCAAGGCACAAAAGGTTTAACAAACAACTGAACAGCAATAAAAGCACTAACAGGAAATGCACAAAAAAACCATAAACAAGCCAAGTCGGTAATAGAGAGAGTGGTGCGGTACCGAATAATAATGCAATAGAGTAGTCAGAAAACAGGCCAAGAATATACACATGAATAGCAAAACAGAGCTAAAGACAAGAAAACAATCCATTATCACAGGCAATAACATGGATGCAGATTGCAGTATAAATAGACCAGTTTAGAAGGGTGTGGACACTAAGACTAGACATGATTGGCCAGTCATCTACAGTCATGGCCGTAAATGTTGGTACCCCTGAAATTTTTCAAGAAAATGAAGTATTTCTCACAGAAAAGGATTGCAGTAACACATGTTTTGCTATACACATGTTTATTCCCTTTGTGTATTTTGGAACTAAATCAAAAAAAGGGAGGGAAAAAAAGCAAATTGGACATAATGTCACCAAACTCCAAAAATGGGCTGGACAAAATTATTGGCACCCTTTCAAAATTGTGGAAAAACAAGATAGTTTCAAGCATGTGATGCTCCTTTAAACTCACCTGGGTCAAGTAACAGGTGTGGGCAATATAAAAATCACACCTGAAAGCAGATAAAAAGGAGAGAAGTTCACTTAGTCTTTGAAAGAGGAGAAGAGAACTGTCTGAACTTGAGAACCAAAATTGTGGAAAAATATCAACAATCCTAAGGTTATAAGTCAATCTCCAGAGATCTAGATTTGCCTTTGTCCACAGCGCGCAACATTATCAAGAAGTTTGCAACCCATGGCACTGTAGCTAATATCCCTGGATGTTGACAGAAGAGAAAAATTGATGGAAGGTGTCAATGCAGGATAGTCCGGACGGTGGATAAGCAGCTCCAAACAAGTTCCAAAGATATTCAAGCTGTCCTGCAGGCTCAGGAGCATCAGTGTCAGTGCAAACTATCCGTTGACTTTTAAATGAAATGAAATGCTATGGCAGGAGACCCAGGAGGACCCCACTGCTGACACAGAGACATGAAAAAGCAAGACTACATTTTGCCAAAATGAACTTGAGGAGGCCAAAATCCTTCTGGGAAAATATCTTGTGGACAGATGAGACCAAGATAGAGCTTTTTGGTAAAGCACATCATTCCACTGTTTACTGGAAATGGAATGAGGCCTACAAAGAAAAGAACACAGTACCTACAGTGAAATATGGTAGAGGTTCAATGATGTTTTGGGGTTGTTTTGCTGCCTCTGGCACTGGGTGCCTTGAATGTGTAAAATAAATAAACAAGAGATTAACAAAAAGGGGACAATAAAAGCTCAAAAATAAAAAGATTTGGAGAACACTCACCTGGTGTGAGCAGTGAGTCCCATATACTATAGGATCCACAGACATCACCAGGGCCACGTTGGTACAAATGTGTATATAAAAGGCGTTCCTCCACCAGGGCAGGTATGCAATCAGAGTTGGAGAGCGTCAAGGTAAAAATCCGGATGGACTTCAAGTACAAATGATACATTAAAAAAGGAATAAAACAACCAGTGCTCAGAAGAACATCAATTTAGAGGGCAGAGATACAATTCATATGAAACTCTGACTTACTCCATGTTGGGGGGAATGCAAAATAGATTTACATACCCCCCCCCCCCCCCCTCCAGGATGGCATGTAGTATATCCTTCTACCTTCTATCTTCAATAAATCATGTGGACAGAGTGATGAGTCTGCGGCATATATTCATGAATTTTATTGGGCGAGGCGTTTTTTTTTTTAGGTTAAAAGGCTTCCGCCACCTCCTTCATCAGGCATAACATAAATGATAATATCATAGTTTAAATACATACAAGTTAATGGCTTACCGGATGTTGAATGTGTACAAGACATCATGAAATCTGAGGACTACCAATGGATTTTGGGTTGCACTGTACAGCCCAGTGTCAGAAAGCTGGGTTTGCGTCCGAGATCTTGTGTCTTCCAGCAGGACAATGACCCCAAACAAACATCAAAAGCCCCCAGAAATGGATGACAACAAAGCACTGGAGAGTTCTAAAGTGGCAGCAATGAGTCCAGATCTAAATCCCATTGAACATCTGTGGAGAGATCTCAAAATTGCTGTTGGGAAAAGGCGCCTTCCAATAAGAGACCTGGAGCAGTTTACAAAGGAAGAGTGATCCAACATTCCGGCTGAGAGGTATAAGAAGCTTATTGATGGTTATAGGAAGCGACTGATTTCAGCTATTTTTTCCAAAGGGTGTGCAACCAAATATTAAGTTAAAGGTGCCAATAATTTTGTCCAGACCATTTTTGGAGTTTGGTGACATTATGTCCAATTTGCTTTTTTTTCCTCCTTTTTCGGTTTAGTTCCAATACACACAAAGGGAATAAACACGTGTATAGCAAAACATGTGTTACTGCAATGCTTTTCTGTGAGAAATACTTCATTTTTTAGAAAAATGCCAGGGGTGCCAACATTTACGGCCTGCCTGGGCATCATCATGACAATGGGTGATGCTACAGCTGAACAAGAGGTGCTGAAGCAGCTGTCAGAGCTAGATACACATACCTATTACAAAGCTAGAACTCTTTTAGAGCCTTTGTATTTTTAGGGGTGGTCATAATTTTCAATGCCACCATTTTTGTAATTTATGTATGTTTTAATGACTTTCTGGGAAATAGAAAAAAAATATATTTCGCCATTGTATTGGCAAGATTTCAACTTAGCACTATGCATCGTGTGGCATAACTAATGTGCTACCTTTGTTTTGCAGGTCATTACAATTACAGTAATGTAAAATGTATATCTTTTTTATGTTAACTACTTTTGAACAGTAAAAACACACAAAAAAATATTTTGTGTTGATGCATACCAAGACCCATAACATTTTTTTCCATCTATTGTGCTATTTGAGGGCTAATTTTTAGCAAGATGAGCTGTATTTTATATTGGTACTATTATAAGGTATATACAATATTTTCCTTGCTTTTTAATTCAATTTTTTTAAGTGTCAAGATTAACAAGAAACATCATTCTGGCATCTCTTTATCTACAGCATTCACCATGTAGGATAAATAACATTTGTTTCATAGTATTACCACATATACTCAAATATTAGCCGTTCCAAATATAAGCCGAGGCCCCTAATTTCACCCCATAAACCTAGGAAAATTTATTGACTCGACTATAAGCCTAGGGTGGGAAATAAATCATCCCCCCATGTCATCATCCCCCCTGTCATCATCCAGACCCCCGTCGTCATCACTTCCATCATCATCATCCCCCTGTCATCATCACCCTCATCATTAACACCCTCGTCATCATCACCCTCGTCATCATCCCCCTCGTCATCATCCCCCCCCCCCGATAATCATCACCGCCTGTCAATCCCTTTCAGTGGTCTTCAACCAGCGGACCTCCAGATCTTGCAAAACTACACCTCCCAGCATGCCCGGACAGCCATCGGCTGTCCGGGCATGCTGGGAGTTGTAGTTTTGAAACATCTTGAGGTCCGCAGGTTGAAGACCACTGCGGCCTTCGTCATCATCCAGACCCCCCTTTTGTTTTCTACTCACCTCCCCAGTTTCTCGGTGGGAAGGAAGGGTGAGCTGGTCCGGACCATCCATCTTTGGCCATCTATGCTGCAGGGACCGTCCGGTGGGGAGGGTTAGTCGTTCCGGGCTGACCTTCTTCACCGAGAGGCCCTCCCCAACGGACGGTCCCTGCAGCATAGATGGCCGAAGATGAATGGTCCGGACCATCCACTCACAGCTAAACCCTCACGGCTAAGCCTCACAGTTCACTCGAGTACAAGCCGAGGGGGACATTTTCAGCACGAAAAATCGTGCTGAAAAACTCGGCTTATACTCGAGTATATACGCTAGTTATATAATACAGCCATACCAAGTATGTGTACTTATGTATATTATAAAACATTTTTAATGGTAAAGTTTTTGGTGTATTTTTTTTCTTTATAGCCAGGACAGAACATGTTAAAGCTCAAAATGAGCGTAAAACTGCACAAAACCCCCATCAGTCTTCTGCATCCTCATTCTACATTGACCCTTCAGTAATGATGTATGTGACCTTCAGGTCTATATGCCCCTGTGTGTGAACAATTTTTATTTTTTTACGACATACATCGTGTGATTTGTTATTTGACAGGGAATATTCAGCGCTCACTTACTGTTCCCATGACCATTTGAATACAGCCTAAGCCTCATATAGGAGAAATGCATCTAAGGTCATAACACAAATTTGATGTCATAGAATCCAAATCTAAGTTTTAGAGAGAATATTTTTTTTTAATGTTTAGCCGTGTGAAACAATACAAACCCTACAATCTGTATTATGGTCATGGTCACAGATTATACAACTATTACCTGGAGATTATTTATCAATTTATCTGGAGACCTTTTCTCAGACCTCAAAGCAGACCAAAAGACCCCACTCATACACTGCTCCCCACCTTCCTCTCACACATGGTCTGCTGCTGATTCCCCCGTCTTCACACATAAACTGCTGCTTATAGCCCCCTCCCCTAAACATATAAACTGCTGCTTATAGCCCCCTCCCCCTCCCACATAAACTGCTGCTTATAGCCCCCTCCCCCTCACACATAAACTGCTGCTTATAGCCCCCTCCACTAAACACATAAACTGCTGCTTATAGCCCCCTCCCCCTCACACATAGACTGCTGCTTATGCCCTCACATATAGAAGGCTGCTTATGGCCCCCCTTCTTCTTACACATAGACTGCTACTTATGGTCCCCCATCTCCTTGCAAATAGACTGCTGCTCATGGCACCCCTTCTCCTTACAGATAGACTGCTCCTTATGGGCCCATCTTCCCCTTGCACATACACTGATGCTTATGGCCCAGTTCTACTTACATATACGTGGTGGGCCTTTTATATGGATACACCTTAGTAAAATGGGAATGGTTGGTGATATTAACTTTCTGTTTGTGGCACATTAGTATATATGAGGGGGGAAACTTTTCAAGATGTGTGGTGACCATGGTGGCCATTTTGAAGTTGGCCATTTTGAATCCAACTTTAGTTTTTTCATTTTGAATCCAACTTTTGTTTTTTCAATAGGAAGAGGATCATGTGACACATCAAACTTATTGGGAATTTCACAAGAAAAACAATGATGTGCTTGGTTTTAACGTTAACTGTTAACTGTTAGGATTCAGCAGGCTGGATGTGGATCCTCTGTGTCAGCGAGGGATTGGCGTGGACCGTACCGGTGGACCGGTTCTAGGTTGCTACTGGTATCCACCGGAGTCCCCCGCAAAGCGGGATGGTCTTGCTGCGGCGGTAGCAACCAGGTCGTATCCACCGGCAACGGCTCAACCTCGCTGACTGCTGAGAAGGCGTGGGACAGAAGGACTAGACAGAGGCGAGGTCAGACGTAGCAGAAGGTCAGGGCAGGTGGCAAGGTTCGTAGTCAAAGGTGATAGCAAAGGTCTGGAAACACTGGTATGGCAAACACAGTAAACGCTTTCTCTAGGCACAAGGGCAACAAGATCCGGCAATGCTGGGAAGGGGAAGTGAGGTTATATGGACGTGGAGCAGGTGGAAGCTAATTAGACTAATTTGGGCCAGGCACCAATCACTGGTGCACTGGCCATTTAAATCTTAGAGAGCTGGCGCGCGCGCCCTAAAGAGTGGAGCGGCGCGCGCCAGGACGGGACAGCCAGGGACCGGGACAGGTGAGTAGCTTGGGATGCGATTCGCGAGCGGGCGCGTCCCGCTATGCGAATCGCATCCCCGCCGGCAGTGTCAGTGCAGCGCTGCCGGTCAGCGGGTCTGACCGGGGCGCTGCAGAGAGGGGAACGCCGCGAGTGCTCCGGGGAGGAGCAGGGACCCGGAGCGCTCGGCGTAACAGTAACTTTATTCTTTCATGAGTTATTTACAAGTTTCCGACCACTTATAAAATGTGTTCAATGCGCTGTCCATTGTGTTGGATTGTCAATGCAACCCTCTTCTCCCACTCTTCACACACTGATAGCAACACCGCAGGAGAAATGCTAGCACAGGCTTCCAGTATCCATAGTTTCAGGTGCTGCACATCTCGTATCTTCACAGCATAGACAATTGCCTTCAGATGACCCCAAAGATATAAGTCTAAGGGGGTCAGATCGGGAGACCTTGGGGGCCATTCAACTGGCCCACGACGACCAGGAAACTGTTCATTTAGGAATGCTCGGACCTGACACCCATAATGTAAGCAAGATGGTGCACCACCACATTATGGGTGTCTGGTCCGAGCAGCTCAGGTTCTGGTTCTGCAGCTCAGTTCCATTGAAGTGAATGGAGCCAAGTTGTAATACCCCACCCAACCTGGAGACAGACGTGGAGCTGTTTTTTGAAAGAAAGTAGTTGTGTTTTTCTATTCCTGGGTAACCCCTTTATGTCCAGCAATAAAGCTGATGTGGTGATCTGGTCTGCTAATTCAAATGAGTAAGATGCAGCGCGAGTCCGGCAAGAATACGGCAGAGGGCAATTTTGAAATTAACCGCCAGTGATCCGGCAACCATATGAAGAAATCGTGGTGTGAATGTAGCCTTAGTTTGATTTGTTTTTATAAATTATTGATTCAGGATTGTATTCATAAAAAGGGCTAAAGGGTTGAGTGGGGTAAGAGGTTTGTATGGTATTGAGCATTTAGTAATGTTTCGTATGTTTACAGAACATCAGGCAATTTGATGACTACTGTATAATCCATACTTTGAAGACCGTGGGACCAGAAGAATGTAATATATTCAGATGAAAAAGCATTGTCTTAAAGGAATATTGATAGCCCCACAAACACTAGGTACACCGGTGGAAATTGTCTTATAAAAAATTTACATTGTAGAATGAGATACCAAGGAGATCTCAAATTATTCCCGTCAGGACCACTGAAGTGTCTAAAGTTTCAAAGTCAATGTTATCTAAATATTTATATGCAAAATATCTGCTTTGTGTCGTGGAGATTAATATTCTGAGAGGGACATTACTCTTTATGAAATATTTAGGAGTAAATACAACCGATTCGTAACAATGTTTGCAGAATAGAAATTACTCATCCATAACAGAAATACAATCAGGGGGCTGTTTTCATGTTTGCTTGGTTTTGATTTATGAAAAGATAATATCCTGTAAATATTAGGGAAAAAAGTCATTGCACGCACAACATGTGTATATACTGAATTTTCTTTATTCAGTAAGGCAATTTCATTTAAATGGAATATCTTGCCACATCTGTAATTCTCTTTAAATATTTCACATTTTTGCAGTGTGGTGCGGATTATAGCATATGATCTGTTCATAGTATTCCTTGTACTGTATTTCTCTAGTATCTTTTTGTAACAAATTGTGTTCCTAGTCAGTTTACTTGGCTCTTGGATCATGTGTATCTTATAGGCTATTGTTGTTTTTCTCACTTAGATCTTGTTACATTTGCTCCTTTCAGTTCAGTATCTGCTCAGCCTTGGTATTTGGCTCTAGAATCCTCATGTTATTTTGTATTTGGAGACCGTTTTGTAAAAATGGTATTCATTAGGGAAATTTTCAGGAACGAAGAAGACCAGAGAGATAGAGATGAGATAGATAGATAGATTGATATGGATGGATAGATATGGATGGATAGATAGAAATGGTTGGATGGATGGATGGATAGATGGATAGATATGAGATAGATATGAGATAGATAGATAGATAGATAGATATGAGATAGATAGATACATTAGATAGATATGAGATAGATAAACAGACAGATAGATAGATAGATAGATAGATAGATAGATAGATAAATGTGAGATAGATATATAGATGTGAGATAAATAGATGATAGATGGATACATATGAGAGAGAGATAAATAGATAGACAGGCAGTTAGATGAATAGATAGATATGAGAAATAGATAAATATGAGAGACAGTGGGGCAAAAAAGTTTTTAGTCAGCCACCAATTGTGCAAGTTCTCCCACTTTAAAAGATGAGAGCCTGTAATTTTCATCATAGGTATACTTCAAATATATGAGACATAATGAGAAAAATAAATCCATAAAATCACATTGTCTGATTTTTAAAGAATTTATTTGCAAATTATGGTGGAAAATAAGTATTTGGTCACCTACAAACAAGCAAGATTTCTGTCTCTCACAGACTAGTAACTTCTTCTTTAAAGGGGTACTCCAGCCATAAGACATCTTATCCCCTATCCAAAGGATAGGGGATAAGATGTCTGATTGCGGTGGTCCCCCTGCTGGGGAACCCCGCTATCTCGCATGCAGCACTCTCCTCTGTGAGCTGCATGCAGCGCTGCAGCCTCGGAGTCTGCGGGGTCATGATGGCCTTCACGCCCCCACCCATAGACTTGCAATGTGGGGGCGGGGCGTGAAGTCACGATACTCCAGCCCCGTAGTCGTGACCCAGTGGACACCGAGGCTGCAGTGCTGCGTGCAGCTCCCAGAGGTGGGTTCTGCATGCAAGATAACGGGGGTCCCCAGGAGCGGGAGCCCTGCGATCAAACATCTTATCCCCTATCCTTTGGATAGGGGATACGATGTCTTAGGGCCAGATTACCCCTTTTAGAGTCACCTCTGTCCTCCACCCGTTACCTGTATTAATGGCACCTGTTTGAACTTGTTATCAGTATAAAAGACACCTGTCCACAACCTCAAACAGTCACACTCCAAACTCCACTATGGCCAAGACCAAAGAGCTGTCGAAGGACACCAGAAACAAAATTGTAGACCTGCACCAGGCTGGGAAGACGAAATCTGCAATTTCAAGGTCCTGGTGTGGCCTAGCCAGTCTCCAGATCTCAACCCCATAGAAAACCTTTGGAGGGAGTTGAAAGTCCATGTTGCCCAGGAGTTGAAAGTCCATGTTGACCGCCCCAAAACATCACTGCTCTAGAGGAGATCTGCATGGAGAAATGGGCCAAAATACCATTAACAGTGTGTGAAAACCTTGTGAAGACTTACAGAAAACGTTTGACCTCTGTCATTGCCAACAAAGGGAAAGGGTATATAACAAAGTATTGAGATGAACTTTTGTTATTGACCAAATACTTATTTTCCACCGTAATTTCCAAATGAATTCTTTAAAAATCAGACAATGCGGTTTTATGGATTTATGTCTCTCATAGTTGAGGTTATAACCTATGATGAAAATTACAGCCTCTCTCATCTTTTTAAGTGGGAGAACTTGCACAATTGGTGGCTGACTAAATACTTTTTTGCCCCACTGTAGATATATTAGATAGATTTCGTGGTCTTGTTTAATAAAAAAAAAAAAAAAAAAAAAAAAAGAGAAAAGAAAAACCTAATTTAGATTGTTTTCCGGATGGCATCTATTTTTTCTGTGTAAACACTAATTTTCTTCATCCAGCCCTTTATCATTATCCGTATTCCCAATTAGAATTCATTATTACTGAGAACGTGATTATCTTGGGTTCCATCTGACATTTCATACGTAAATTCTTCTGTAAAAAGCTGAGACTGTAAAATAAAAGGGATGAGCATTGGCTGATGAAGATGATTGGATGCGGCGCACACTATTCTCTATATCTCAATCAAGTCCCATCTGAGACGACAAGAGACGTTCGCCGGCATCTATAATTGTTGGTTGATGTCTTTCTTTATGTGTCAGTCTACTGTCATTAGGATACATCACATTCCGTTTATTATTCTAATGTTTATAGTTTGCTTTTTATGATTAAAATTATCTGTTTGAAACGCATAAAATGCTAATAATACTAATACTAATAATAATAGAGCTAAGCATAGGACTTAGTAATGAAATGCTGTACACAGACTTAAAGGGGTACTCCAGTGGGAAAAAAATGTTTTTCAAATCAACTGGTACCAGAAAGTTATACAGATTTGTAAATTACTTCTATTAAAAAATCTTAATCCTTCCAGTACGTATCAGCTGCTGTATGCTCCAGAGGAAGTTGTATAGTTCTTTCCAGTCTGACCACAGTGCTCTCTGCTGCCACCTCTGTCCGTATCACAACTGTCCTAAGCAGAAGTTTGCTATGGGGATTTGCTCCTGCTCTGGACAGTTCCTGACATGAACAGAGATGTCAGCAGAGAGCACTGTGGTCAGACTGGAGAGAACTACACAACTTCCTCTGGAGCATACATCAGCTGATAAGTACTGGAAGGATTAAGATTTTTATATAGAAGTAATTTCCAAATCTGCATAACTTTCTGGCACCAGTTGATTTGAAAACATTCCCCCCCCCCCTCCCCCACCAGAGTACTATTCGCTTGGGTTTATCAATCTGTCTGAGACATAAATGGGTCTGATACCATTTCCCACTGGTTTCATGGGATTTCATTTGCAAATTCTGCCAGAACAATCGACATGTCAATTTTTCCAGCCAAATTCAGATCCGAGCTGGATACTTCAGAATGGAAATGACACCACATGAAACTTAAAGGGGAATTCCAGAAAAAAAAACTTTTTTTTATATATCAACTGGCTCCAGAAAGTTAAACAGATTTGTAAATTACTTCTATTAAAAAATCTTACTCCTTCCAATAATTATCAGCTGCTGAAGTTGAGTTGCTGTTTTCTGTCTGGCAACAGTGCTCTCTGCTGACATCTCTGCTTGTCTTGGGAACTGCACAGAGTAGAAGAGGTTTTCTATGGGGATTTGCTTCTAAACTGGGCGATTCCCGAGACACGTGTCATCAGAGATCACTTAGACAGAAAAGAACAACTCAACTTCAGAAGCTCATAAGTACTGAAAGGATGAAGATTTTTTTAATAGAAGTAATTTACAAATCTGTTAAACTTTCTGGAGCCAGTATATATATATATATATATATATATATATATATATATATATATATATAAAAGTTTTTTCCTGGATAACCCCTTTAACAGAGATCTTGCATCAAATTCTGCTTCAATAGTTTTTATTAGGAGTTTTAAAGTACAATTTAAAACACCTCAATTGTAGACCAATATATGGAGGGTAACTTTTCTCAATTACTCATAGACCACCAAAGGGTGATCCAACAATACCCCAATTTCCCATATTCCCATATACCCATTAGTATTATTTCAATAAAGATATTTTGTTTTGGGTATATGGGAAATTGAGGTATTGTTGGATCACCCATTGGTGCTCTATGAGTAATTAAAGTACAATTTAACACAATGAACATAAAAATAACAAAACAAAATGACACATAAGATATACAGTATCTCATATGTACTCGACAAAGCCTTGGATCAAATTCGGTATGGATTCCATTTATGAACAAACCCTTAGGCTAGGTTCACACTGTGGAATTTCTGGGCAGAATCTCCGCCGGCGGCACTAGGACCTCGCGGACTGCATTGCCGTCCCCATAGATGTCAATGCATTTCTGAGCAGATCTCCCAAAAGATCCACCCAGAAATGCATTGCCGTCTATGGGGATGGCAATCCAGTCTGTTCGGTCATAGTGTCGCCGGCTAAATCTCTGGCAGAAATTCTGCCCAGAGATTCCGTAATGTGAACCTAGCCTTCCGATTTGAAGTTGCCGGCAGAAATTCCACTTGCTAAAATGTATAGTGTAGTGAATGGGTTTCCGTTCACAAATTCACACTTCGGAATTTGTGAAGCGGAATTTGTGAAGCAGAATTTGTTAATGGCAAATTTGCTTGAAAATTGGTGTTGCTCATTCTTCAGGCGGAAATACTTGCGGAACACATTGCAGTCTATTGGAGACTGCAGTGCCCACGCGGTCCTAGCGCTGACTGTTTCAGTTGGCGCTGGCCGCACACGGAATGACGCAAACGGAATTCCACAAGCGCAAATTCTGTTGTGTGAGTAGACCCTAAGGCTAGGTTCACACTACGGAATCTCCGGGCAGAACATTTCCACCTGGAGATTCCGCATTGTGAACCTAGCCTTAGGGTCTATTCACACAACAGAATTTCCTCTTGCGAAATTCTGTTTGCGTCATTCTGTCTCAAATTAAAGCCCAAAGACTTCTATGGGATTCTGCACTCCTTATGGGATTCCGCACTCCCATAGAAGTCTGTGGGCTTTAATTTGAGGCGGAATTCTGCATGCGAAAATTCTGCCAAGTAAATTCACCCATAGGCTAGGTTCACACTGCGGAATCTCCGGGCAGAAAATTTCTGGCCGGAGATTCCGAATGCGGCCAGCGCTGACTGAATCAGTCGGCGCTAGGACCGTGTGGACACTGCAGTCTCCAATAGACTGCGATATGTTCCACGGGTATTTCTGCCTGAAGAATGAGCAACGCCATTCTTCAGGCGGAAATTTTCAAGCAAATTTTCCGTTCACAAATTCCGCTTCACAATTTCCGAAGTGTGAATTTGTTAACGGAAACCCATTCACTACACTATACATTTTAGTAAGCGGACTTTCTGCCTGCAATTTCAAAGCGGAATTGCAGGCAGACATTCCGTCGTGTGAACCCGTAGTGTGAACCCGAAGTGTGAACCCGTAGTGTGAACCTAGCCTTACACATTTCCAGGTGGAAACATCACAAAGAAGAGTTTGAACGGGATATTTAGTACTGACTAAAACAGACAAAGAGCTCACAGGTCCTTTTTAAGGAAAGACCCGATAAATGGCGAAAAACTATTTTAATTTCTATGTGGATTTACAAAGCGCCAACGAGTATCAATAAATCCTGGAGTAAAGTAAAGAACATCTGCCGTCCATAGAAACCTTTACTTTTATGGTTAAAGAATTTATGTGTTAATGAAGGGAAGATGCATTGTTGAGCCTGAATGAAGACATTCCACACCTAATGATTCTGCCACCTTCTGAACTCCTTCTGTGTGGGCTATAAATATCTCCGTACTTAGAGACAATTTTTGTCTAGGTCGGCTGTATGTTCTCCAATTATCTGCACTCAGCATTTTATAAATTCGTTTGTTTATTTACACATCATAATCTGACAACACATTCATTAGGAGCCCAACCAAGGCAAGTGCCCAGGGAAGCTTTATGTCTTTTGTTTGCTTTGAAAATGTGATGAATTAAAGAAAAATAAATGTATCTCACCGTAAGTCACCGCCATATAAATTAAAGACTAGTTGTGTTATTGTATAGCAGGTTATCTTTTAATATGTTTTCTTAGATGAAGTTATAATGGAGAGTTTCAAAGTATAAGGCCAAGTTCACACATCTTAAAACCGATGTCACCCGAAATCGACCAAAAAACGGACTATGGACTGAAAAGCAATGGTAAAATAAAATACGTTGGTAAAGTTCACAATGTGTGAACTTTGAAAAAACGTATCCAGGTCAGAGTCTCTGTTGGCCATTTTTCCCAGTAGTATGGTGAGTGCCAGTAAGATGGAACCTGATAAAACACCTAATTAATCTTTCTAACACATTATGAAGGGGGTCTGACCACTGGGACCCCCAGCAATTTCAAGAATGGGGACTGGAGTCTCCCATCAGAATGTAGCAGTGGGGCACATGTGTTACCAACCATCTCTCCATTCTGATGGGAGACTGGGGTCCCCGTTCTTGAGATCATAAGGGGACCTGCCTTGGTCAGATAGCTATCCCCTAAACTTCTAATGGTAGGAGAATCTCTTTAAAGGGGTACTCTGCTGGATTTTTTTTTTTTAAATCAACTGGTGCCAGAAAGTTAAACAGATTTGTAAATTACTTCTATTTAAAAATCTTAATCCTTTCAGTACTTACCAGCTGCTGTATGCTCTACAGGTAGTTCTTTTCTTTTTGAATTTACTTTCTGTCTCACCAAAGTGCTCTCTGCTGACACCTCTGTCCATTTTAGGAACTGTCCAGAGTAGGAGCAGATCCCCATAGCAAACCTCTGCTTCTCTGGACAGTTCCTGACATGGACAGAGGTGTCAGCAGAGAAGAAGCCTTGAGCGAAACGTTGGATGGTAGAAGCATACACATCTACTTGGGCCACTTGGTAATGATTGTATTTATTCTATTTGTCCTCTGTGTTCCCTGTATTTTTGCCATTTGCAACTTCTGCTTTGATACTCCCCAAGTATGCACTTTTGGTACTTTTTGCTGTTACCCTCAGCACATTGAGCCCCCTTTTTTTTTGGTGAAGACGACTTATGCCTGCCACAGTAATACTTACATTGTGGTCACATCTCCTATGTATGCCTCCATTTCCTGTTTGGTTCTCCATCAGTCATATTTTCTCCTTATATGTATTTTATCAATTCTTATGTATGTATGTATGTTGTTTCTTTATAATCAAGTGCAATAAAATGATGTTTTATTGATTCACAAATGCCTTTTTTGTTTGTTGCTTCGGTTCACTTGTGTGGGTTGTAGATTCTGTCTCATGCTACCACTAGAGGGAAAGCACCGCCAGCATTCAAAAATGACCAAAACATCAGCCAGGAAGCATAGGAACTGAGAAGTGGTCTGTGGTCACCACCTTCAGAACCACTCCTTTATTGGTAGTGTCTTGCTAATTGCCTATAATTTCCACCTGTTGTCTGTTCCATTTGCACAACAGCATGTGAAATTGATTGTCAATCAGTGTTCTTCCTGAGTGGACAGTGGGATTTCACAGAAGTGTCATTGACTTGGAGTTACATTGTGTTGTTTAAAGAGGTACTCCTCCCCTAGACATCTTATCCCCTATCCAAAGGATAGGGGATAAGATGTCAGATCGCCGGGGTCCCGCTGCTTGGGACCCCCGGAGTCGCCGCTGCGACAACGTGCTATCAATGCTGCACAGAGCGAGTTCGCTCTGTGCGTAATGACGGGCGATACAGGAGAAGGAGCAGCGTGACGTTGTGACCGCCACGCCCCCTTCCATAGACTTGCATTGAGGGGGCGGACTGTGACATCACGAGGGGGCAGAGCCGTGACATAACGATGCTCCGGCCCCTGTATTGCCCGTCATTACGCGCAGAGTGAACTCCGGGGCCCCAGCGGGACCCCGGCGATCTGACATCTTATCCCCTATCCTTTGGATAGGGGATAAGATGTCTTGGGGCGGAGTACCCCTTTATTGTTTTTGAGCAGTATATATACAAGGTCAGGCATTACTCTCAGCTAAATGCCCTGTACAGCAAACGCAAAACCTTGGAAGATTGGGCATTACCTAATAGGGATTTAGTAGGATATGAAGCCCAAATGATGGTTACCAGTGAAGGCACTAGGAAACTTTGCCTTGTGCAGAATGTTAAGCCACAGAGCAAATGCAGTAAACTCAATATTTGCTAAAGGGTAAATTCTTGAATATATAGTAAGACGAGTCTCCCAGATCTTGTCTTGTAGGATCTTTTTCACTGTGAGGGTTTCATCCTACCTTATCTCCTGCCGTTCACTCTCTTCTCTTTGAGTCACTGTCACTTTAACAAAAAAAAATTGACATGTCATGGAACCAAGTGCTTCTCTCCCCATCTTCTGCTGCTCCAGTCTCGGAAACCTTTGTGTTTCCGGGACTAGACATGTGATGTCACGGCACACCCCCTCCATTCATGTCTATGGCCGCCACGCCCCCTCCCATAGACATGAATGGAGGGGGCGTGCCGTGACGTTACGTCTTCAGTCCCGGAAACACAAAGGTTTCCGATACTGGAGCAGCAGCCCGGCATAGAATGCAGGTGCTGCATGGAGACTTTACATGGTATTGAATATCTTTTTAATATTGGTTTAATTTTCTTTTTTTTTTTTTTTATTAAAGGGGAACTCCGGTGCTTACACATCCTATCTCCTATTCAAAGGATAGGGGATAAGATGCCTGATCGCGGGAGTCCCGCAGCTGGGGACACCCACAATCATGCACGCGGCACCCCGTTTGTAATCAGTCCCCGGAGCGTGTTCGCTCTGGGTCTGATTACGCTCGACCGCAGAGCCGGCGGCGTGTGATGTCATGCCTCCGCCCCCGTGTGACATCACGCTCCGCCTTTCAATGCAAGCCTACGGGAGGGGGCGTGATACCTATTGATTGCATTGAGGGGCAGAGCGTGACATCACACGGGGGCGGGGGCGTGACATCACACGCCGCCGGCTCTGCAGTGGAGGGTAATCAGACCCGGAGCGAACACGCTCTGGGGACTGATTACAAACGGAGTGCCGCGTGCATGATCGCGGGCGTCCCCAGCTGCGGGACTCCCGCGATCAGGCATCTTATCCCCTATCCTTTGGATAGGGGATAAGATGTGTAAGCACCGGAGTACCCCTTTAAAGTTTCCCAAAATTTGATATATCCTAACGTGTAATTATCGGTAAGATTCATGTAAACCCTGAACAAATGCATTTCTGTGATAGTGATTGAGTTATTTTCTGCCGCGGCCTTCACGTCGTCTTCCACAGATAATTGGCACCCAGTTATTTGTTATCACTTATCCTCGCAGTCATTGCCTCCTATACTAGTGTGTGTGTGTGTTAAGCTTGCATATTTCCTACATTTCCCTGCTAGGAAATTTTAACCTCCAGGCTTGAGATCTCCTTATTATACGCAGATAATTCGCCAGTTTCTTGGAGGTCACCAATCCTTTCTTTCGTAGCAATGCTCTGCTCGGTAAATGACATCCAATTCAGTTAAAATACTTATTATTTCATTTATTAGATTACAAAAAAGTCCAGGAGGGTAAAGAGCTGAGATCTGACCCTGGGGACATGCGCTGGCTCTACGGGGTTAATCAGCTCTGTTTTTCTAACCTATGCAAGCTGCTTGTTTCTCCTGAACGAATGTTGTAATCTTAGAAATCCTTCAATAATAGAAAGTTAGACAATTATTTTTGAGTGTAGCAGTTGGTTTGTTGCTTTGCATTATTGTGTTTTATTGCTGTTGTTGTTTCTTTTCTTTTTTTTCTTTTTTTTTAAGGGGTACTCCGGAGGAAATCTTTTCAAATCAACTAATGTCAAAAAGTTATACAGATTTGTAAATTACTTCTATATGAAAATCTTAATCCTTGGAGTCAGCAGAGAGCACTGTGATTAGATTGGAAAGAACTACACAATTTCCTCTGGAGCATACAACATCTGGAAGGCTTAAGAAGAGTATCCCTTAAACTGTCTCGCAGTTCTGATCGATCCATAGTTCACCAATTTAGCCCCGCATCTTTAATGCCGACCACAAGGAGAATGTTGTTCGCAGAAGGGTCCTTGCTGAGCTTCTGACTAGAAGATTCTTCTTGGAGCTGAAAACAGGATACTTAAAGAGGTACTCCACTACCCCAGCATCCGCTGCAGGGGTCGTGATGTCATGGCCATGCCCCCTCAATGCCATTTTCAAGTCGGAGAGGGATTGACAAAACGTTGTCAACTTTATCATGGAATAAAAACACAATTTTTTCGTTACACTAATGTGGTCTGCTGCCTACATCTATTACCTATCAAGAGGAACCGGAGCACCAAGGTTCTAGTGTGCATGCACCCACCTGCTTTTGTCTGGATGTGCTGCTTTATATGGACTACAGTGGTGCCTCAACATACAATGGTAATTCGTTCCAAACGACCCATCGTTTGGCAAATTCATCGTATGTTGAGGGATTCGTGCAATGTAAAAAGTGCATTTAATACTATCCTGTCCCCGCCTCTCCGGACCGCGTCCTTACTGCTCCCTATGTTGTCCCAGGGGCTCCCGATGCTGTCCCGCTGCTCCGGCGTCTTCTTCGGGATTCTCCGGCTTCTTTCGCATCTTCTCCGGTGTCCGGGCCTCGCTTTCTGGTGACGTTATTACGTTGCTGCGCCGGGACGGCATGCGCAGCGATGTAATAACGACGCCAGAAAGCGAGGCCCTAACCCCGGAGAAGATGCAGAAGACGCCGGAGGATCGCGAAGTGGACCCGGAGCAGCGGGGATTGGTAAGTGAACCTGTCCGGGATGCTTAAACTGCTATCCGACAGCAGCTTAAGCATTTTGCGCTGGTGGATAGCAGTTAATGCAATGGCCCCGACATATAAAGCATCGTATGTAGATTTGATCAGATGTCGGGACCATCACATGACGGGGGGTTACTGTATTTAGATAGATAGATAGAAAGAATATATAGGCAGCACACCGCAGGTAGACTTCAAACAAAAATAGGATTTATTCCATGATGTGGGAGACTACGTTTCTCCAGCCTCACGCTGGCTTTCTCAAGTGCTGAAAGCCAGCGTGAGGCTGGAGAAACGTAGTCTCCCACATCATGGAATAAATCCTATTTTTGTTTGAAGTCTACCTGCGGTGTGCTGTCTATATATTCTTTCTATACATTGAGGAACCAGTGGACCGAGGTTCAGATGATGCGGGCACCCCGAATTCCTTTTTTCTATTTATTTCTGAAGGTGCTGTTCTTATTGGATATTTAGATAGATAGATTTGAGACAGACAGATAGATACATTATAAAATTAAAGCTGTGGGTTGGTTACTTAGAAATATCTTACTTTCAATGAAAAATTGCATCTATCTATATCATATCTATCATAAAAAGTAAAAATTGGTCAGCACATCCTAATACACAACCATTGTATGAAATAAGTATATAGGTGCACGCTCCAGGGGCTGAACTACAAGCACAAGCAAAAAGAATTACAGCAGCACACTGCTAGCACAAAGCTATATATGAAATATGTTTAACTTAGCGATACTGCTATGGAGAAAAATAGAGGTTCTTACCTTAACATTTGACTTAATAGTGTGTACCATCCCACCGCGATAAGGTAACCTCATTTGGGACAGACAATTTTTGCTTTTTGTTACACATGTGGGGGGAGTGGCTGCCTCCATCTTGGTTCGTGCACCCCACCCATTGCACTAGGTGAGGGATGTTCTAGACCTTACATGCCCAGATAATGAGGCTCAGTGCAGCCTAGAAGAAGCATATTCATAGTGTAGGGTCCGTATCAAAGAGGTCACCTTTTCGTGGTAGCATGGTACACACTATTTGTCCAAATGGTAAACTAAGAACCTCCATTTTTCACCATAGCAGTATCGCTAAGTTAAACATATTTCATATATAGCTTTGTGCTAGCAGTGTGCTGCTGTTATCCACTTGTTTCTATCTATCTAGCTATATATTTATCTATCTGTCCTCTGATGTCTGCCTTTTTATCTATTAACTTATTTATGTATTTATTAATTTATTTATCTACCTATTAATCTATCTCATATCTATATGTTTGTCTATCTATCTGTCTGTCTATTATTTATCTATCCACCTAATAATCATTTATCCATTTGAAAATAAAGAAATATTATCTGTGTATTAACCTGTTAAGGACACAGGGCGTTCCTGTACACCCTGCACCTGCTCTTTCGATATAACGTGGAGTCACGGCGGACCCCGTGTCATATCGAATCTATACTGTCACCTAGCAATGGCCGGGACCCGTGGCTAATACCGGACATCACCAATCGCAGTGATGTCCAGTATTAACTCCTTAGATGTGGCGATCAAAGTTGATTGACGCATCTAAAATGTAAAAAAAATACATCTTGGCAGCTCAGACGGGCTGATTGGGGCCAAGGTGGTGAAACCACGGTGTCCCGATCAGCTAAGGACACACAAGGAGGGTCCCTACCTTCCTCCGGCAGGTCAGATCAGCGATTGATTGTTCCAAGCCTGAGAACCATGGCATAGCATTGATCAGTGTATGCAATCAATGTAATGCAAGTTGTAGTCCCCTATGGAGGCTATAACAGTGTAAAAAAAAGAGTTAATAAATGTGATTTAACCCCTTCCTTAATACAAGTTTGAATCACCCCCCTTTTCCCATGAAAAAAAAAATGTAAATAAAAATAAATAAAAACATATGTGGTATAACCGTGTGCATAAATGTAAAAAATATAAAAATATATCATTAATTAAACCTCACGGTCAATGGCGTACACGTAAAAAAATTCCAAAGTCCAAAATAGCGTATTTTGGTCACTTTTTATATCATAAAAAAATTAATAAAAGGGCGATCAAAAAGTCCTGTCAAAACAGAAAATGGTACCGATAAAAACTTCAGATCACAGCACAAAAAGATGAGCCCTCATACCGCCCGTATGCTCAAAAATAAAAAAGTTATAAGGGTCAGAAGAGGATATTTTTAAACATAGTAATTTTCGTGCATGTAATTATGATTTTTACCAGAAGTAAAACAAAATCAAACCTATATGAGTAGGATATCATTTTAATCATATGGACCTACAGAATAAAAATAAAGCGTCAATTTACCGAAAAATGAACTGCGTAGAAACAAAAGCCCGCAAAATGTACAAAATTTCTTTCTTTTTTTTTTTTTTTCAATTTCGGCACACAATTTTTAATTTTTTTTGGGTTTCCCCTTAGATTTTTTTGGGTAAAATGACTGATGTCATTACAAAGTAAAATTGGTGGTGCAAAAAACAAGCCATCATATGGGTCTGTAGGTGAAAAAAGAGATGAGATGAAAGGGTTATGATTTTTAAAAGGTAAGGAGTAAAAAAATAAAGTGCAAAAACTGAAAAACTCTCAGTCCTTAAGGGAATCTAACTCTTACCAAACAAGTTTGTTTTTATATATATATATATATATATATATATATATATATATATATATATATATATATATATATATATAGACAAAGAATAAAGAAAAAGAACAAAGAATAAGTCAGCCAGCACTTTAGTTGATACCAAACTATTATATGGACCTGGCCTACAGGTGCACGCTACTAGGCTAGATAGACAGCAAGAGAAGAATGCAGCAGCACACTGCCAGCACAAGGATATAGGTGCAACATGAATATGCAGTTAAAACATGGAGAGCTATACAGCTATGGTGTAATAGATGCAAATGTGAAACTATGAAAAAGTGAGGCACTTAGCTCGCAATTTTGTCTCCGCCGGCGGTCAAATAGCTTGGACCGTCCCACCGCGATAAGGTGGCCTCCTTGGGACGGACCCTACACTGTGAATATGCCTCTGTGTGAACAGTTCAGTAAGCATGGCAGGATCTGGAACATCCAAGACACCTTATATACACACCTGATAGAGGTGGGTGGGGTGCAAGGCCAACATGGAGGTAGCCACTCCCCCGTATGTGCAATACAGACAAAGAATAAGTCAGCCAGCACTTTAGTGTAGGGTCCGTCCCATCTCATAGTTTCACATTTGCATCTATTACACCATAGCTGTCATGCTTCACCTATATCCTTGTGCTGGCAGTGTGCTGCTGTTGCTATATATATATATATATATATATATATATATATATATATATATTTCATTGACTCCCAGGAACCACTATGCTGAGCTGCAGGACAGTGCGGGTCCGGTCGGGTTAACTTCACTTACTGTATCCAGACAGAAAGTTTTGGAAGAGTTTTACAAATATCGACCTCTGCACCGGGCATGCCAGCACGGGAATCAGGGGGTAAGTTCCCCTCCAGGCTGCTTTGTATTTGAACAATTCAGATCACTGTGAGACTTCCTTTATCCATCACAGAGGTCAGCGCAGAGAAGAGTGTAGCTGCTGCAGAACCTCGCGGGACACGTTGCTGTCAATCACTGCTCTGCTTCATAGAGCACATCAATGATTGACAGCTCTGCCTCCCAAAAGGTTCTGCAGCGGATGTGATCTTTCAGTCTTAGATTCTGTCCGGGCAAATCTGACTGGTGTCTGTCCAGATCTGACAATTTTTAAAGTGACAGGACAATTGGTGGATATTTTTTGATCTAGTACAAAGACTCCAACTCTTTATATACTAAATGGAGCAAAATAAGACTAAACTGTCAGTACATTGTAGGTCAGTGTTTTTTTTCATGTAACTATTTTATATATATATATATATATATATATATATATATATATATATATGTATATATATATATATATATATATATATATATATATATAAACTGTGACCCCCCCGACCTACGATGGCCCCGACATACGATTATTTCATCATACCTCTCAGAGGCCATCGCATGTTGAAGGCAGCATCAACATACGATGCTTTTGTAGGTCGGGGCCATCGCATAAACGTCTATCTGGCAGTGCAGACTGCTTCAGCTGACCCCGGATAGCCGTTTACGGTGCCCCGTGTGGTCCGCTGACGATCACTTACCTGTCCTCGGGGCTCCGGCGCGTCCTCATCGGGATCCCCTGCATCGTCGGCGCTCTCCATCGAAGTCATTACGTCGCTGCGCACGCTGTCCCGTCATCCAATAGGAGCGGCGTGCGTAGCGACGTGATGGCGGCGACGAAGAGCGAGAATGCCGGGGAAGCAGAGGCCTTGCCGGAGCGTCGGGGACACCCCGGGGACACGGCGACAGCGATGGAAGGCGACATCCCGGGCAGCGGTGACGAGCGATGATGGTCCGGAGCAGCGGGGACAGGTGAGTGCAACTTCCTATACCAGTGGTCTTCAACCTGTGGACCTCCAGATGTTGCAAAACTACAACTCCCAGTATGTCCGGACAGCCGAAGTATATGCTATAAAATGTGTTTATACATATGTTTACTATGTGTTTTAAAACGTACCTGTCATATCACAAAAAAAAAAAAAAAAGAATTCTTTACTAATCACTACATCATGCAGAGGCTTTTCATGTCTATTTTATGTGTTTAGCTTCTGTATTTGTCTCACAAATCTCTTTGTTCTGCTGCTCACTCATTCTGACATCCACTGCTCAGGAAGAAGCCTGCCAGTGGTAAGTACTGGGCCCGCCCTCACTCACCATGCATTCATTTCCTCCGTGAGTCTGCCGTGCTGTGCTGTGTCTCTTTATCCAATCACTGCATGCTGCTCTGTAACCCCCCCCCCCCCCTCCTCTCTGTTTTCATTCTGCAGTCTGATAGGACAGGAGTGAGCACAGGGGAGTGTTAGACCCGCCCTCACTTCCCAGCCTGCGCTTCAGCTGGGACAAAGATGATGCTGAAACCAGACAGGATAATGTTCTGGATGGTATGGGGACCCCTAGTGGTCTTTTATACCACTATAAGCCATGATTTCTATAAACAGGAGATACTTTTTAATGAAATATATTAGAAAGGTTAAAGGGGTATTCCAGGAAAAAAACTTTATATATATATATATATATATATATATATATATATATATCAACTGGCTCCAGAAAATTAAACAGATTTGCAAATTACTTCTATTAAAAAATCTTAATCCTTTTAATAATTATCAGCTGCTGAAGTTGAGTTGTTGTTTTCTGTCTGGCAACAGTGCTCTCTGCTGACATCTCTGCTTGTCTCGGGAACTGCACAGAGTAGAAGAGATTTGCTATGGGGATTTGTTTTTAAACTGAGCGGTTCTCGAGACACGTGTCATCAGAGAGCACTTCAGAGAGACAGAAAAGAACAACTCAACTTAAGAAGCTCATAAGTACTGAAAGGATGAAGATTTTTTTAATAGAAGTAATTTACAAATCTGTTTAACTTTCTGGAGCCAGTTGATAGTAAAAAGTTTGAGTTATTATGAATGCAGCAATACCAATCACAGAATAGGAATGGTTTTTTTTTTTAATGTGTTATTTTTTTAACTAAGTTACAATATTAATTGGTTCAAGGACGACCATTGTATGTTGAAACCATTGTATGTTGAGACCAGAACTCTATGGAAACCTGGGAATTGGTTCTGAAGCCACCAAAATGTCATCCAAAAATAGGAAAAAGTGAGGATTAAAGAAAAATAAGTAGATAACTAATACAGATAAAGCAAATCCTTACATATAAAAGTATGGGAAATGTAAATCACTGTCTATGTCAGTGTTTCCCAACCAGGGTGCCTGCAGCTGTTGCAAAACTACAACTCCCAGCATTCCCGGACAGCCAACGGCTGTCCGGGCATGCTGGGAGTTGTAGTTATGCAACAGCTGGAGGCACCCTGGTTGGGAAACAATGGTTTATGTAGAGGACAGGAGCTTCTTCAGGGTCCTATACAGTACACACAGTGTCCCAAATGGAGTCACCCTTACTTGGTGTCCAAAGGAGCAGCTAACTGGCACAGGTAAGGAGTAGTACAGAACTTGTAGTTCCTCCCTGTACTGTAGGGGGCGCTACCAGACAGCCAGTCAGTGCATGCACTTCAGTAATAGAGGTGATTTACCAGTAAAATGCCCATTCTGATTGGTCAGTTCCTCCAGTTGTGACACGTTTCACAGATCTGGACTGTCTGTACATTGTATGTTGAGTCTGGTTTCAAGTTACAATGGTCCAGAAAAGACCATTGTATGTTGAAACTATTGTATGTTGAGGCCATTGTAAGTTGAGGGATCACTGTATTTATTACTTGATGGGGCAAAGTGTAAGAAGGAGACGAGATTCTTTGTTTGTTTTTCATTTCAAATAATTTTATTCATTGTTTTTTCTTCTTTTTGAATTCTCAGTGGACTTGACCCTGTAATCTAATCTAATGCTGACAGAGTCGACTCTGACATTTATCTCTGAACCCGGCCGGCAGTTGTGTCAGGAGGTCACTTATGTCTCCCAGCCACACTCCTGGTGCTTACTGTACCTTGCAAAGAAAGTGACAGTATCTGTACGATATGTGTGATGTAGAAATATCCACAATGGAGGGTGACGTTTTAATCCTAATAGATTGCATCGTTTTTATGTGATACATGGGCCTTTTTTTCTCATGAAACTATTTATATATATATATATATATATATATATATATATATATATATATATATATATATATATACAGTGACCCCCCGACCTACGATGGCCCCGACGTACGATCATTTCAGCATACGATCACTTTAAGAGGCCATCGCATGTTGAAGGCAGCATCAACATACGATGCTTTTGTATGTCGGGGCCATCGCATAAACGGCTATCGGGGAGCGCAGACTGCTTCACCTGCCACCGGATAGCCGTTTACGGTGCCCCGTGTGGTCTGCTGACAAATCACTTACCTGTCCTCGGGGCTCCGGCGCGTCCTCATCGGGATCCCCTGCATCGTCGGCGCTCCCCATCGTTGTAATTACGTCGCTGTGCACGCGGTCCTGTCATCCAATAGGAGCGGCGTGCGTAGCGACGTGATGGCGGCGACGGAGAGCGAGGATGCCGGGGAAGCAGAGGCCTTGCCGGAGCCTCATGGACACCCCGGGGACGAGGTGACATTGATGAAAGGCGACATCCAGGGCAGCGGTGACGAGCGGTGACGGTCCGGAGCGGCAGGGACAGGTGAGTGCAACTTCCTCTAACAGTGGTCTTCAACCTGCAGACCTCCAGATGTTGCAAAACTACAACTCCCAGCATGCCCGGACAGCCGTTGGCTGTCCCGGCATGCTGGGTGTTATAGTTTTGCAACATCTGGAGGTCCGCAGGTTGTAGACCACTGTCCTATACTTTACATTGTACGGATCCCTCAACATGTGATGGTTTCAACAAACGATGGTCCATTTGGAACGGATTACCATCGTATGTTGAGGGACCACTGTATATATATATGGTTGGGGTGATATAACAATAAAGAAACTATTTGTCTATTTTCCTTTAAAAGATAAACTAAAATAAATAATTAAAATTGGCCAAAAATATATATTTTTACATTCAGTCTGCTATCCCTGAAGGTTATTGTAAAATAGGTGATATAGTGATATTCAAGCTGAGATTGGGGCTGTTTTATTATTATCATTATTATTATTATTATTATTATTATTATTATTTTTTTTTTTCTTTTATTATATTTATTGCATATTTATTTATTTTTTCCATTTAATTTCAGTTCACATATTTTTATGCATTTTACATATTAAATGGGTACTTGGCAAAAAAAAAATCATTTTAAACATGCCAAAGCTGCCTGCTTTAAAAAAAACTAAAATAAATAAAAAATGGTACTTACCTCCTTTGCTCCCCCAGTATTGTGGCACCCGGTCTGTGCCACACTCAACTTCCTCAGCCAATCACTGGCCACAGGGATGTCTGCCCTCAGCCCGTCATTGGCTGAGTGACAATTTAAAGTATTGACCAGGGGACCAGGTAGTTGAGCATGATGGAGATCAAGGTCAGTATGTCAAGTTTCATCTATGCCAATCACTGGCTAAAGCAGGACAATGCTGCAGCGAGTGACTGACTGATCGGCATTGTGACGTATTAACCCCCAGCACTAGGAAGTAGAGAATGGTGGAGATTGGGTGCTGTGGTACCATAGGTTAGGGGGGGAGTGAGAGAGGTAAGTACAAAAAAAAAAAAAAGACAAAAAAAATGTTTTGCCGGAGTGCTCTTTTAGGATCCTAACAGACTTTTACAGTACAATACTATTTGTTGCTGATTTCCCATGTATCTGGGAATTACATATTAGCCTGTTACTAGGAGAAAAACACCCCCTGGCACTCACTGCAGAGTTTATTTGGGCCTACTAAGACTGAAACTACCAGGAACCTAGCGATGACGTTGACAGGAAGATAGATCCCTTATGGCTCCCTTCTGAGCTGTGTACATAGAGCTCATTGAGCGCTGTATATACATTGAAGGTAAACTGAAACAAAAGACAGACAGCGCTCAATAGTGTAGCTCAGGTGGATGTCACGCTTAACAAAATGGGTTACATTCCACCAAGTGCAACAATGGATCAAGGCGTGAAGATCAACGGAAATGAGGTGTCCGCAGCCACTCCCCGTCTCGTAAGGTACAGATACAACAGGGGTAGAACTCCAAGGTGTAGACGGGATAAAAGGTCGCTGGACAACCATGTAGCTAGACCAAACGTTTATTCACCCATAATGCAACGCGTTTCACAGCACAGCTGCTTCATCAGGATGCCTGATGAAGCAGCTGTGCTGTGAAACGTATTGCATTATGGGTGGATAAACGTTTGGTCTAGCTACCTGGTTGTCCAGCGACCTTTTATCCCGTCTACACCTTGGAGTTCTACTCCTGTTGTATCTATACATTGAAGGTAGGGACATTCATGAACCACCTCCCCCCTTTCTCTGCAGAGTCTGGCTGTCGCTGATAGATAGATCTCCTCTCATACAGCTGCAGACTTGGCAAGGAATGTTCAGGAACGTCCTTGCAGAGTCACTTGCTGAGTGTCAGGAAGTAATTAGACAGTCCACAAATGGTTAAAGGAGATCTCCGGCAAAAAATAATGTTTCCACTATTCACAGGTTAGGGAATAAGTAGCTTAGCGCGAGGGTCCAACCACTGGGGCCCCATGATCACCGGGATGGGACTCGGCGCTCAGTGAGGAGTATTTGCTGCAGCCGACACACCTCTATTCATTTCTATAGAAGTGCCATGAAGACCTGAGTACAGCTCGTGGGCATCATCGGCGGTCCCATAGAAATGAACGGAGCGTGCTCCTCACTGAGACCGCCGGGATCCCCTACCAATGATCAGCTACTTATCCCCTATACCATAGATAGGGGATCAGTTATTTTTTGCTTTACGTGGGGTCTAATTGGTTTGGAAACCAACTGAGGGGGAAATTTATCCAAACCTGTGCAGAGGAAAAGTTGCCCAGTTGCCCATGGCAACCAATCAGATTTCTTCTTTCATTTTTAACAAGGCCTCTGCAAAATGAAAGAAGCGGTCTGATTGGTTGCTATGGGCAACTGGGCAACTTTTCCTCGGAACAGGTATTGATAAATCTCCCCCAGAGAGTCTGCATAAATAGAAAGTTTATTTCTACAGGCCATTGTGTCCGTTTTTGTTTTTCAGATCCTCTGCATAGACACAAAATAAAATAACAATCTGGACACTAATATTTAATCATTGATTTGTGTTTAAATGATTTTTATTGAATTTTTTAAGAAATTTACAACAAAAGGAAAGATTGGCCAAAGAAAACAATACGGCCAAAGAGCAATGCATAACAAATATAACACATTTATATAAATGTTACTAAAACAATCACTTGAAGGGAATCCTATTGACATTTGTGGGATATATCCCAATAAAATAAGTGGGGCTCAAAAGTTGGACCCTCACCAATTCCAAGAATCATGAGGCCAAGGCGTTGGCTAATGTAGCGGAACCACTTCTGGCCTTGCTGCAGATTTCCTTCGCTCGGGTGCTGACTCAGCACTTCTTCAGCACCACTGATCCTAATGGCGTCTTGCCCCCACATGCACAGCACAAAGCCATTGAAATCCATGGCGCCTCTGAAGAAGTGTTTAGCAAAGTTCGTCAACCTCACCTACCAAATCAAGCATGTCCCTTAAAGTCATTCATAGCAATACAACGTATCCAACCATCTGCTCTCCACAAGCCATGCAAACCATTCCGAGAGCAAAATTAACCTATTTACATATCCCTAAAGTCTTCAACGCGCCATGCCGGCTCTGCTTCACACTAATACGGCTGGCTTGTTTCAAGCTGGATGTTCTATTGTTAGTTTCTCTCTACTGATCTTCCAATTCATATAAATGTTATAGCACAAGCTCAAGTTCAACCCTTTGTCCTACTGGGGCATCTAGAGGGGCGGAAAGGGTTAAAGTCTCTGGTCTCGGCATTAAACATTCTTTGCGTTGCCTCAAAAAAAAAAAAAGGATGATATAAGGTTATAAGGTTATATCTATAAGGGGGTATTTATCAACGGATTTATGTGTCTCTTATTGCGTATGTTGTTTTTTTCAGCAGTGTCTTTTTTTGTGCCAAAGTTTGGAGCATTCTCTCCACTGTCATTTTGTAAACTTGCTAGGATTTTGACGGTCCTGTGTATGATTTTCGCAGTGGTCAGTAATTTATCATTTGCGCCAATTGTATTTTGGCGCTAATTTGTTTTTGATGCACGTTTGGCACAAATCACCAACAACAATATTCTGACATGGAAAACACACATACCAAAGGAAGAATATGGTATGTGCCAAAGTTACTAAAGGACATGTGCCAAATGATAAATTTGGCGCACATCCATAAAAACCAAAGTAAAAAAAAAATAGGTAAAAAGCAACTGATAAGTGGTAAGAATGCTAAATAACCCACCATAGAGTCTACGTCAGTGTTTCCCAACAGTCTGCCTCCAGCTGTTGCAAAACTACAACTCCCAGCATGATCGGACAGCCTTTGGCTATCCGAGCATGCTGGGACTTGTAGTTTTCCAACAGCTGGAGGCACACAGGTTGGGAAACACCGATCTACGCCCTGTTTTGTACCAAATAGCTAGAATTGGTCCAAATTTTGCCAAAATTGGTCCAAATTTTTGAAATTAGCGCAATTGGCATAATAAAATTGGGACAGTTTGCATGATGCGTTAAACACATCTCTTCTCCTTACGCTACATTGTCGCTGTTGCATTCGTGTAAGAAGATTTTGCACAATTAAATGGACAACTTTAACATATTTCACACTTTTTAGGCTTCTTCATTTTTGTTGGATCACTCCTATTTTTCAAAGGAGTCTCGGCAAACATTTGTTCCAGGCCCAGGGTCTCAATCGCATATTTAGTTTTTGCTTTTTGCTTTATTTTATCTTTTTGCTTTATCTAATGGTTTATATGACCCCCCCCCCCCCCTCTCCTCACTTGTATTTGGGCACCACCAAACATTGTATCCTGATTATCGCCTATCCACAGGATGGGGGAATAGGTGTCTGATCATGGGGGGTCCGACCCCCGGACTTTAATTTGAGGCAGAATTCCGCAAGCAGAAATTCTGCCATGTGAATAGACCCTAACAGTTGTGATCTTGTCAGCAGTGATGTTAGTTCGAGCAAAGGACGCTAAGGGATTTGATTGATTTATCTCCCTCTGTGGCGCCCCCTAGGCCGCTGCCTACCCCTTGTCCCGGCCTTACCTGGGATAGTAAATATAAGGTCTGGTCTGAACTCTGAAGTATGGGATTTAGGGCAGCATGGTGGCTCAATAGTTAGCACTAGAGATGAGCAAATTTTTGAAAAATTGGATTCGGACGATTCACCGAATTTTCCCCCAAAATTTGTTTCTGTCCGAATTTATTTCCTGCGAATCTATTTGCGGCGAATTTCTGGCCAATGACAGAGCATGGAGGTGGCATCAGTATGAGGAGACCATATAGTGGCTCAATGACACAGCCTGGAGTTGGCGACAGCATGAGGAGACCATATAGTGGCTGAATGACACAGCCTGGAGTTTGCGTCAGCATGAGGAGAACATATAGTGGCTGAATGACACAGCCTGGAGTGTGCAGCAGCACATAGGAGCTGAATGACACAGTCTGGAGTTGGCGGCAGCATGAGGAGACCACATAGTGGCTGAATGACACAGCCTGAGGTTGGCGGTAGTATGAGGAGAACATATAGTGGCTGAATGACACAGCCTGGAGTTGGCGGCAGCATATAGTGGCTGAATGACACAGCCTGGAGTTGGCAGCAGCATGAGGAGACCATATAGTGGTTGAATGACACAGCCTTGAATTGGCGACAGCATATGGTAGCTGAATGACACAGCCTGGAGTTTGCGTCAGCATGAGGAGAACATATTGTGGCTGAATGACACAGCCTGGAGTTGGCGGCAGCATATAGTAGCTGAATGACACAGCCTGGAGTAGGCAGCAGCATGAGGAGACCATATAGTGGCTGAAGGACACAGCCTGGAGATGGCGGCAGCATGAGGAGAACATATAGTGGCTGAATGACACAGCATGAAGGGTGCGGCAGCAAGAGGAGAGCATATAGGGGCTGAATGACACAGCCTGGAGTTTGCGGCAGCATGAGGAGAACATATAGTGGCTGAATGACACAGCCTGGAGGTGGTGGAACCATGAGGAGACAATATAGTGGCTGAATGACACAGCCTGGAGTTGGCGGCAGCATGAGGAGACCACATAGGGGCTGAATGACACAGCATGGAGTTGGCAGCGGCACATAGTGGCTTTATGACACAGCCTGGAGTTGGCGGCTGCATGAGGAGACCATATAGTGGCTGAATGACACAGTCTAGATTTTGCGTCAGCATGAGGAGAACATATAGTGGCTGAATGACACAGCCTGGAGGTGGCAGCAGCATGAGGAGAACATATGGTGGCAGTATTAGACAGCTTGAAGCTGGCATCAGCATGAGGAGAACATATGGTGCCAGAATGAGACAGCTTGGAGGTGGTAGCAGCATCAGGAGTCCTGAAAGTGACCCGGCAACAGAGTGGTGCGGTGGGTGGCAATACCAGTCCCTGGTGACGAAGGTGGGTGAAAATAGGAAAATTTGGCATCAGATGTGTGGCATCAGGCAAATTTCAGGAGCACATAGTGGCTGAATGACGCAGCCTGGAGTTGGCGGCAGCATATAGTGGCTGAATGACACAGCTTGGAGTTGGTGGCAGCTTGAAGCTGGCATCAGCATGAGAAAAATATATAGTGGCAAAATTAACTGGAGGTGGCAGCAGCCACATCAGGAGTCCTGAAAGTGACCCGGTGACAGAGTCGTGCAGTAGGTGGCAATACCAGTACCCGGTGACAAAGGTGGGTGAAAATAGAAGAACTTGGCATCAGGCGGGCGGCAGGATCAGAATGGTAGCTGAGGCAGGTAGGCAGAAGAAAATGGTCTCTTTTGTAAAAGTGTTAGTGTGCACAAGTTGAGGATATGAGGATAATGCATATAAATTGAGGATATGCATTACGTAAAACTTATCTTTTAATAATATGCTTAGGATAAAATATATGGTCCCAAAATCTTTTTTTAAATCAAACAAAAGGAAAGGTGTGCAAAAAACACTGTGTGCCACCTACACCACCAAGTATTGATGTGGTGCAAAGACCTCTAAAAGGTGGAAGGGAACAACGAATGGTCCATTGTAGCCAGTGGGGGTAAAAACTTCCCCTGTAAGTCCCTACTATCGCATTATTAATTTCCTTCTTGGCAAGTGTTAATCGCCTTAAAAAGGGCGGCCCCACACAGGAACCTCTCCCTATTTCCACCTGCAAACACTGCCATTTCCCAGGGTTTTTAGGTAGAAATAGGGATTGGTTCCTGTCGCCCTTTAAGACGAGTAACACTTTCCTTGAAAAGGTGGAAGGGAATGACGCATTGTCCACTGCAGCAGGTGGGGGTAAAAACTTCCCCTGTAAGGTCCTACTCTCACCCTATTAATTCCCTTTTTGGTAACTGTTACTCGCCCTAAAAACTCTCTCTATTTCCACCTAAAAACCCTGGGAAATGGCAGTGCTTGTAAGTGGAAATAGGGAGAGGTTCCTGTGTGGGGCTGCTTTTTTAGGGCGAGTAACACTTGCCAAGAAGGGAATTAATAATGCGGGAGTAGGGCCTTACAGGGTAAGTTTTTACCCCCTCCAGTTACAAAGGACCATACGTTGTTCCCTTCCACCTTTTAGAGGTCTTTGCATCACATCAATACTTGGTGGTGTAGGTGGCACATGGTGTTTTTTGCACACCTTTCCTTTTGTATGATTTCAAATTTTTTTGGGGGTACATACTGTATATTTTATCCCATGAAAAGTAAAGTTTTAGCTAATGCATATCCTCAATACTTATTTGTGGTCTGATGCCGGGGAATGTTGGTAACTGGGGAGCAGCACCTTAACCCCTTCCTGACCCATGACCTACATGTATGTCATGACCGGGAAGGTTTTCCCGACCTATGACGTCGATGTCCCATCCCCCTTCCCCGATGTCCCTTACCGGTCCCAAGCTCCCGCAGCTGTGCCCTCCTGCATGCTTCACTTCTGGGTGAAGCGAATGCAGTCATTTATTTTTTTTTTTTAAATGAGCTGTTTAATTGTACAACAGCTCTCCCTAGTGTCCTAAACCTGATACTGCATCTTGTGCTTGGCAGGGCAGACACTAGGGGGAGCTGTTGTACAGAAGTAAAAACATAAATAAATAAATATAGATATATATATATATATATATATATATATATATATGTATACATACATATATATACACGTATATACGTATACACATATATATATATATATATATATATATATATACATACAGCGTATACAGATAGATATGTGCATATATATTCAGAATTCAAGTGGTCCCTCAAAAAATGTGATTTTGAACTTTCGTATAAAATTTGAAAAAAAATGTCATATTATTATAAGCCTTCTATGTCGTAAAAAAGTAAAACATGTTTAACAAATGATGCCAGCATAAAGTAGACATGTTGTGGATATGAATGAATAACTAAATTTACTTGGCATGACTATTTCTCTTACAAGTAGAGAGTTTCAAACATACAGAAATGGACATTTTTCTAATTTTTTACAATATTTTTGAGTTTTTCATAAAAATTGCTTCATGTATCAACAAACATTTACCACTAATACAAATACAATATGTCTTGAAAAAATCTCTGAATCACTTTGCCAGGTAAAAGTAGTTCAAAAGTTATTACAACTTAAAGAGACACATGTCAGATTTGAAAAAATGGACTGGGTCATAAAGGCCAAAACTAGCTGGGTCATGAAGGGGTTAAATATGTTTTGCACTATCCATATTTGTGAAGTGTTGGTGTGGCACCATGGTCAATATACTCTGATTCATCAGGCATTGGTGGGTGGAAATCCTGGCTGATCCATGCCTGATTCATCTTCACAAAGGTCAGTCTCTCCACATATTGGCCGGGCAAACTGGACAGCTTTTCCAGGGCAAACTCTGCTAAATGTCAAGTTTGGCTGCCCAGAAGTCCAGCGGATCTTCAAGGATTGTTGGCATGGGCATGTCAAGGTATGCCATCACCTGCTGGTCCAGGTCCTGCTCCAGGTCTACCTGCTGCTGATGAGTTGCTTCACTATGCGGGTGAAGAAAGGTACTCATCAGCGACTGTAGACTCAGGCTTCTGCTGATGGAGCTTGTACTGCTCTTTCCATCCCACCCCTTCCAAGCAGCCATGGCAGTGGAAGGTGAGCGCAGAGGGCCCCCTGAGTCAGACCTGCGAGGGGATGGACAATGGCACCGATAGGCATCAGCCAACTGACTACATAGGATGTCTCTGTAGTAGGTCAGTTTCTCCTCCCTCTCAGTGGGTTTCAAAAAGGCCCCCATTTTGTGCCGGTAGCCGAAAGGTGACAATTCGGTGGTCACTATGCAAGCAAGTGAGCATTCATCATGCCATTTGTGCAATTGACTCAGAGGGACTCCCTGCCTCCATCTCCACTGCATACTGCCACGGTGTGTCTGGGTCCTCTATCTCACCTTACTCATAACCCTCTAGCTGCTCCTGCTCCCCCTCTCCTGTCAGATGACTAGAAAAACCACCCACCTCGCGAAACCTAAAATGAGTTCCACTGTGCCCCTCCCCCTCATCTTCCAGTTCAGCCCCCACAGGGCTCATGTGGCCATGAGATGTAGGCGCCATGTCTCCAGTGCCCTGACCAGCCATCGTTTCCAACATGTTTTGTAGGAGAAGAAGCAGTGGAATGACGTTGTTCATCCCGTAATCCTGGCGACCGACTAATAATGTGGCTTCCTCAAAGGGCCTGAGAAAACATCAGGTGTCATGTATGAGCTGCCACTGGTTTACATTGAAGTTACACAGGGGAGTCCTCCTTTCCACCTGGATCATCAAGAAATCGGTGATGGCTTCTCTTTTCGTATAGTCGGTCCAACATATGGAGGTTGGAATTCCAACGCGTGGAAATGTCGCAAATCAGACTATGTTGGGGGATGCCATTCTGATGCTGCAGATAAAGGAGGGTGTGCTTTGCGGTGTACGAGTGGCTGAAGTGCATGCAAAGTTTCCTTCCCATTGTTAGGATGTCTTGAAGATTGGGGGAACATTTCAGGAACTCCTTGACAACCAGAAAGCAGGGCGCATGTCTAAGGCTTCCTTGTCGCAGCGCAGACAAGATGTTCTTCCCATTGTCGGTCACCATGGTTCCCATTTCCAGTTTTCGTGGAGTAAGCCATGATTCGATTTCTTGATGAATTACTTTTAGCAGTTCCTCCCCTGTGTGACTCCATTCGCCAACGCAAACCATGTGAACAGTAGCGTGACACTGCCGTGCCATGTACACATGTTATGGGGGAGTGGCTCTGACTTGTCCGTGCAGTGGAGACTGAGTACTTGGTGGAGGATGAGGAGGCGGAGTCGCACACTGTCACAGGACCAACGGCCTAAGAGTATGGAGGCAGAAGCGGCGTGACCTGTCCAAGTTGGTGTTGTAGCTGTGCAGGAACCACATTCACCCAGTGGGCCGTAAAGGACATGTATTGTCCCTGACCGTTGTTACAGCTCCACACGTCAGCAATGCCATGCACTTTGGTACACACCAACAAGCTCAAACACTGACCCACCTTTTGGTCCACAAAATTGTGCAGGGATACTACTGCCTTCTTCACAAAGAAATGATGGCTTGGGAATCTCCACCTTGGCTCGGCATAAGCCATCAGTTCTCTGGAAGGTGCAGAATCCACCACTTGAAAAGGGAGGGACTGCAGCACCAGCAACATGGACAGGAGCACATACTGTTGTCTCTTGGACATGGCTTTGCCAATGGATTGCTGGTGGAATGATTGACTCGAAGTAGGAGAAGCAGGAGCATCTGGAATGACAGAAGGAGGGTATAACACACCGCTCCCTTCAGCTGAGGTTGTGGAGCTTTGGCTGATTGAAACAGGGAGCGGCATGCCACTTGTGATGCAGCAGGCTGGACCACCATATCATAGCCACGGTTCTCCCAGGCCCCTTTTTGGTGACGCTGCATATGTTGACGCAGGGCCGTGGTGCCAACATTGGGACCCTGGCTACACTTCACCTTCTGTCGACACATCTTGCATGTGGCCAGGATAATATCGTTTGGATGCTTGATTAAAAACTGCCACACCGCTGAGTAGCTGATTTTCCCACCAACAGTCCGCACTGATTGACTGCTACTGTCGCCGTCTCCAGGAACCCCGTTCCACTACCTCCCGGGAAGGTAGGCTGCCGCGAAGCAGGTGGCACGTTTGGCTCCAGACTTTCCACTTCTGCCACCATGCTACCACCTTGCTGGCTCAGCTGCTGCCTCACGGGCAACCTGCAACCCTCTTCTCTTGATGATGAAGCCCCTTCTGCACCCAGCTCCCAAGTGTGATCGGCTTCATCATCTTCGAGTTGTGTCTGCACATCACTGATGTCCTCCTCATGTTCCTCAGCAGTGTCTGCTTCAGGAGCTTGAACGCTCGCAACACCCCCTTCCACACCACTCTCTTCATCACTACTTGCCCGCCTAGCGGAGGAAGTGGAGGATGTCTCCTCCACTTCTTGGCTGAGCAGTAGCTGTTGACTGTCCTCTAGGAGATCGTCATCACTAAATAGTGGAGTTGAACAAACAGCATAAGATACTTCTGTGGGGCAGGGAACAGCATAGGACAGAGGCAATTGGACGACAGGGACTGCTCCCGGGGCATGCCAACTGAGGGTTGGGTCTGATGAACCCACAGACTGTTGATTGGGAGTGTCAGATGTCACTTGTGATGAAGTGGATGACTGTGTTAACCAATCGATGACGGTAGATTGTTGCTGACTGCTAGCTGATACCGGGAGCTCAGGACACTTGCCCCTAATCTGCTGCGACCTCTGCCTGATGAATTTAGGCCTCTGCCACTCCTCTGTGCACATCCTGGCACTTCTCTGCCTGACATACTTAGTGCGTATATGAGGGGAGTACAATACGCTTGTTACGCCTAGCGCTCCGGGTCCCCGCTCCTCCCCGGAGCGCTCACGGCGTCTTTCTCCCTGCAGCGCCCCGGTCAGTCCCGCTGACCGGGAGCGCTGCACTGTCTTGGCCGTTGGGGATGCGATTCGCACGGCGGGACGCGCCCGCTCGCGAATCGCATCCCAGGTCACTTACCCGTCCCGGTCCCCTGCTGTCATGTGCTGGCGCGCGCGGCTCCGCTCTCTAGGGCGCGCGCGCGCCAGCTCTCTGAGACTTAAAGGGCCAGTGCACCAATGATTGGTGCCTGGCCCAATTAGCTTAATTGGCTTCCACCTGCTCCCTGCCTTTATCTGACCTCCTCCCATGCACTCCCTTGCCGGATCTTGTTGCCTTGTGCCAGTGAAAGCGTTTAGTGTGTCCAAAGCCTGTGTACCTGAACTTCTGCTACCCATCCTGACTACGAACCTTGCCGCCTGCCCCCGACCTTCTGCTACGTCTGACCTTGCCTCTGCCTAGTCCTTCTGTCCCACGCCTTCTCAGCAGTCAGCGAGGTAGAGCCGTTGCTAGTGGATACGACCTGGTTGCTACTGCCGCAGCAAGACCATCCCGCTTTGCGGCGGGCTCTGGTGAATACCAGTAGCCTCTTAGAACCGGTCCACTAGCACGGTCCACGCCAATCCCTCGCTGACACAGAGGATCCACTACCTGGAAGCCGAATCGTGACAGTAGATCCGGCCATGGATCCCGCTGAGGTGCCGCTGCCAAGTCTCGCTGATCTTCCCACGGTGGTCGCTCAGCAATCGCAGCAGATTGCCCAACAAGGACAGCAGCTGTCGCAGTTGACCGCCATGTTACAGCAACTTCTGCCTCTGCTACAGCAGCAACCATCTCCTCCGCCAGCTCCTGCACCTCCTCCGCAGCGAGTGGCCGCTCCTAACCTCCGCTTGTCCCTGCCGGACAAATTTGATGGGGACTCTAAACTCTGCCGTGGATTTTTGTCTCAGTGTTCCCTGCATATGGAGATGTTGTCGGACTTGTTTCCTTCAGAACGGTCTAAGGTGGCGTTCGTAGTAAGCCTTCTTTCAGGAAAGGCCTTGTCTTGGGCCACACCGCTCTGGGACCGCAATGATCCTGCCACAGCCACAGTCCAGTCCTTCTTCGCTGAACTCCGGAGTGTCTTCGAGGAGCCAGCCCGAGCTTCTTCTGCCGAGACTGCCCTGTTGAACCTGGTCCAGGGTAATTCTTCCGTTGGCGAGTACGCCATACAATTCCGTACTTTTGCTTCTGAACTATCCTGGAATAATGAGGCTCTCTGCGCGACCTTTAAAAAAGGCCTATCCAGTCGCATCAAGGATGTGCTGGCCGCACGAGAGATTCCTGCCAACCTCCAAGAACTCATCCATTTGGCTACCCGCATTGACATGCGTTTTTCTGAGCGACACCAAGAGCTCCGCCAGGAAAAAGACTTAGATCTCTGGGCACCTCTCCCACAGCATCCTTTGCAGTCTTCGCCTGGGCCTCCCGCCGAGGAGGCCATGCAAGTGGATCGGTCTCGCCTGACCCAGGAAGAGAGGAATCGCCGTAGAGAAGAAAATCTCTGTCTTTACTGTGCCAGTACCGAGCATTTCTTGGTGGATTGCCCTATCCGTCCTCCACGCCTGGGAAACGCACGCACGCACCCAGCTCACGTGGGTGTGGCGTCTCTTGGTTCCAAGTCTGCTCCTCCACGTCTCACGGTACCCGTGCGGATTTCTTCTTCAGCCAACTCCTCCCTCTCAGCTGTGGCCTGCTTGGACTCCGGTGCCTCTGGAAATTTTATTTTGGAGTCGTTTGTTAATAAATTCAGCATCCCGGTGACCCGTCTCGTCAAGCCGCTCTACATTTCCGCGGTCAACGGAGCCAGATTGGACTGCACCGTGCGTTACCGCACAGAGCCCCTCCTCATGTCTATTGGACCCCACCTTGAGAGGATTGAGTTCTTCATTCTCCCCAACTGTACCTCTGAGGTCCTCCTCGGTCTGCCTTGGCTCCGGCTTCATTCCCCCACCATTGATTGGACCACCGGGGAGATCAGGAACTGGGACTCTGCCTGCCACAGGAAGTGCCTCTCCCCCCCTCCCAGTCCCGTCAGGCAAGCCTCTGTGCCTCCCCATGGCCCCCGTCCTGGTGTCACACTGCCCCGTGCCAGGCCTCGCCCTCTGCCCTCCCTCCCCATTCCCACTCCTGCTGTACTGCCTACCGTTGAGGAAACCCTCCATTCTTTCCCGGTGTCCTCATCCCAGGGGAGGCAGTTACCGGACAAAGAGAAGGGGAGACCTAAGGGGGGGGTACTGTTACGCCTAGCGCTCCGGGTCCCCGCTCCTCCCCGGAGCGCTCACGGCGTCTTTCTCCCTGCAGCGCCCCGGTCAGTCCCGCTGACCGGGAGCGCTGCACTGTCTTGGCCGTTGGGGATGCGATTCGCACGGCGGGACGCGCCCGCTCGCGAATCGCATCCCAGGTCACTTACCCGTCCCGGTCCCCTGCTGTCATGTGCTGGCGCGCGCGGCTCCGCTCTCTAGGGCGCGCGCGCGCCAGCTCTCTGAGACTTAAAGGGCCAGTGCACCAATGATTGGTGCCTGGCCCAATTAGCTTAATTGGCTTCCACCTGCTCCCTGCCTTTATCTGACCTCCTCCCATGCACTCCCTTGCCGGATCTTGTTGCCTTGTGCCAGTGAAAGCGTTTAGTGTGTCCAAAGCCTGTGTACCAGAACTTCTGCTACCCATCCTGACTACGAACCTTGCCGCCTGCCCCCGACCTTCTGCTACATCTGACCTTGCCTCTGCCTAGTCCTTCTGTCCCACGCCTTCTCAGCAGTCAGCGAGGTAGAGCCGTTGCTAGTGGATACGACCTGGTTGCTACTGCCGCAGCAAGACCATCCCGCTTTGCGGCGGGCTCTGGTGAATACCAGTAGCCTCTTAGAACCGGTCCACTAGCACGGTCCACGCCAATCCCTCGCTGACACAGAGGATCCACTACCTGGAAGCCGAATCGTGACAACGCTCCACTACGCTTAAAACAGTATTTGTCTACAACACTAGCAGGTGTGTACTTTTGGCTGGCCTTTCACAGTATCTAGGCCCTTAAGACTTTAACAGGAACAAAATAGTACACCACTTAGATGTACGTATGTGGTAAGCAGTTATGAGGGGAGGACAATATGCTCCACTACGCTTAAAACAGTATTTGTCTACAACACCAGCAGTAAACACCAGTTCTGCAGCACACAGCTTCTGTGTACTACACCCAAAATTGCACTTTCTCTCTCAATCTCACTCCCTTCCCTGTCAGTGCTTCTAGGCTGGATGTGGGCTTGAGGTGAATCGCTGCTTTTCTGTACAACACACACTGCTCTCTGTCCCTCTCTGCAGTAAAATGCGGATGTGACTGGGAGGTGAATCGCTGCCATGTGCAACACACACTGCTGTCTCTCTCTCTGCAATAAAAGGCTGAAGTGACTGGCTGCAAGATGGCTGCCGATTATAAAGGGCTGTGTCATCACAGGGGTGACTGGCTGCTGATAGGTGCATGCTGCAAGTGATTCAGGGTCATCCCGCCTACCCATGTTCCTGCCTTCCCAGGATTCCATGCCCCATGTCCTCACATGTGGATCTGCTATTTTAGATTCCCTGGAGCCTGGACCGCACTAAATGTAGTTTAATGAAGCGATTCGAGCGATCGAATCACAGCGATATTCACATTCGTTTCAAATCAAATTTTTCCTGAAATTCGTGACGAATTTGAATTAATCAGATTTGATTTGCTCATCCCTAGTTAGCACTGTTGCCTTGCATTATTTGCAAGGAATTTGTATGTTTTCCCAGTGTTTGTGTGGGTTTGCTCCTGTACTCCAAAAACATACTGATAGGTGAATTTAGATTGAGTCCCAAAGGGGACAGGAACTGATTTGAGCGATGTAAAATCACTTCGAAATATCTTGGGGCTATATAGATAAAGAATTATTATTATGTATCTTCTGTGATCTCAGTCATGAGGTTTTGTCTAAATTATGGGTTCTGTTTTGGGGTCGGAGTAATGAAGTCCACATACTGAGATATATAAATAGATAGATATGAGATAGATAGATAGATAGATAGATAGATATGAGATAGATAGATATATAGGTAGGTAGATAGATAGATATGAGACTGATAGATGATGGAAAGATAGATATATAGATATGAGATAGACAGATATGAATAGATAGATATCCAATAGATACTGATGATAGATAGACAGATTGATATTTTTCTATGTATGTTCTATTTGTCTATCTCATATCTCTTTATCAATTATCTATCAATCATTTTCAATCATTTATCTATCTATCTATCTATCTATCTATCTATCTGTCTATCTGTCTATATTTATTTCTCTATATCTCATCTATTCATCTATCTTGCTATCTATCTATTTATCTAGATGTGAAATATATTCAACAGAACAGAAGAGACCAAATATCAATGCATACAGTAAATGCAAGATTCTTCAGTCTTGGGTTAAGCAAAGTATATATAGGATTGCATAGGCCTCCTGAGCGATAGTCCAGTACCTGTGGATAAGTCTTGTTAACCCCCCCCCCCCAGCACATACCTAGTCTCTAGTCAAGTCAAGATGAATTGCATTTTATTCTTTTCATTTCATTTGCCAAATTGATCTTGTTTGAAGCTGAATTTTTCCCTATAATTATTGCCGTAAGCGATGTTATTTTAATATTACAGAATAAACAGTATCTGGGGTAAACTCTCAGGGCCTAGTGCAGATCTCTCTTTCTCATCAACCAACCTTGATAAATGTCCAGCGCGTTTCGCTGCTCAGAGTATTTTCTTTACACAAATGCGGTTTGCAAATCAATAATTCATTCTGATCTGGGGCCTAAAGGTGCGGGAACCGCTCGCAGCCACATTAATATTACTTCTAACCTACAGAAGATGTGATTACAAGAAGCAATGAAATATGGACTTATTAAAGAAAAAATTTTAGCGCAACCTTGCTGGTATTTCAGATCTAGATCCACAAACGTATACATAGATTGATGATCTTTAATTATTGGGTGTGAAGCCTATTTACACTCTCCCAACCAATTTATCGTACTCATGTTATCTAAAATGAGAAATAAAGCAACTTTGCAAAAAGTCTTAAAAGTCTCCTAGTGTTACTATGCACATCTATTGTCTCCATGGTAACAGACAACAAACGCACTCTGTGTAGTCTGATCCATCAGTCGTTTTCCCTTCCTAGCATTCACTGTCTCTTATTTACAATATGAACATTGCCAGTTTTTCAAGAAAACAGTAGCATATGAAAAGAGTTGAACAAGCTTTCCAAAGGTTTGGATCACCAAGCTCGCTGAACTTTCAAAAGTGTTTGGTTTAATAACAGCAGTGAAAGGATTGAGTTAACTTATAGGGGTTATCCACCATAAGGTGATTTTAGTACGTACCTGGCAGACAGTAATGGACATGCTTAGGAAGGGTCTGCGCTTGTCTTGGGGCTAAATGGCTATGTTGTGAGATTACATAATACTGTGGCTAGCTTTTTGTGAACTTGTATTTTCTGTTTGACTTTTCTTTGTTTGACTAAAAATCCCACAATTCCATTTTCCTCCCTCCCACACATCAGCCACCCCACCCATTGAAACATAAATGAGCCGCATCCCTTCAAAAGCCCTGTGGTTTTCAATCAGGGTGCCTACAGCTGTTGCATTAGTTGCAGATTGATCTCTCTCTCTCACCAAGTGATCCCTCCACCCAGTGAAGCAGACAGGCTCCCTGTCATCAGCTGACTAGGGAGTCAGGTCTCGGCCGCATTGCAACCTGGGAAAAATCGGAGTTAACTGTCATTTTGTATGCTGGTAAAAATAAAAATTGGAGTGAAAATCACAGAGGAATTGTGAGAAAACTGTCACACACTAGTGCAGACACTATATTATGAACTACACTAACTTTACAGCCTCTGTAGCATAGTCAAATAAAATAAAAAAAATAGAATACCCCTTTATCTCTTTTGTCACAGTAAATCAGTGAATCCACTGGCTTACTGCAACAGCTTGCTTGGCTGAGCGCTATGCGCCAGCTCAGCAAGAGAGGAGTTCATTAACACTGCTGGACAGTGCTAGTTAACTCCTTGGGGGGGGGGGGGGTATTCATTATACAGCCATCTGTAAGGCTGTATAATGTATACAGTGAAGACAGTGATACTGTCACATATTGGCAGGGAACAGTGAAGCCCTACCTATTGCCTATGCACCCTAAGTGATGGATCAACAACAATGATGACAAACCCTCCCTGCTAAGTGCTAGGGAGGATTTGTCAAAATAATAAAATACAAAACCAGTAGGAGTCGGGGAACAGCTGTAGGCACACAAACTAACAGAGATACACTAAGACACACACACGGTCAAACCAGTCAGTTTAGCTGAGGTCGTTACCAGGAAATAGAGTACAGGAACGCAGAGCAAGAGAAGAGTCAAGGGAAAATCTATAGATCAATAAACAAGCATGTAGTCAGTAAGCAGGAGGTGTCAGCTAAGGTATAACCTTTCACAGACAATGAATTGATCACTGCTCCTAGCTTATATAGGCAGGTGATCAGGGATAAACCTATCTGATAGGTAGCAGAGCTGAGAACCACACCCAGATGACACAGGTGAGCTCCAAGCAACTACAGCCCAACTAGAGTCATTTAAAGGGGTATTCCAGGAAAAAAAAAAATTATATATATCAACTGGCTCCAGAAAGTTAAACAGATTTGTAAATTACTTCTATTAAAAAATCTTAATCCTTTCAGTACTTATGAGCTTCTGAAGTAAAGGTTGTTCTTTTCTGTCTAAGTGTTCTCTGATGACACGTGTCTCGGGAAACGCCCAGTTTAGAAGCAAATCCCTATAGCAAACCTCTTCTAAACTGGGTGTTTTCCGAGACAGGTGTCATCAGAGAGCACTTAGACAGAAAAGAACAACTCAACTTTAGAAGTAATTTACAAATCTGTTTAACTTTCTGGAGCCAGTTGATATATATATAAAAAAAGTTTTTTCCTGGAATACTCCTTTAACTCTTCATGTTCGGCCCAAGCCAGACATTACAGATTCTTAGCAACTTATTGCTGGTCCAGGCCTCAATCTGTGTAGCCCCATGACAATGTTTGAAAGTTCAGTGAGCTGTGAACCCACTGAAGTTCAGATCAAATCCGGGTATGGGGCTCGCTTAACTCTAGCCATAAATTTTTTGCCTTTTCTTTGTGTCTCACTCTATTTCTGACTCTCGTCCCTTTTGCTACATACCCTGACCACTAGTTTACCCTGATATTGACCTATGCCTTGGTATTTGATATTATTCACTCACCTTAGGGACCGTTTGCCAGGTATCTGTTATTCCACTTCTAGCTGCAACCTAATAACTCTCCTGTCTTGTCATCTGGCCTGATGCATTCTGACAGCTCTATGGGTGACGAGCCTTGGCTTTGTTCTTCAGCACAATCTTACTGTATAAGCAATATTGCCACCAATCAGTGACTAGACTGTCTATCAGTGGGAATGTCTATATCGACCAAAAAAGGTCCTAAGACTCTGCACTACTCTACAAATCTATCTATCTACTGTATCAATCTATAGCTATATCTTGATGCTATGTAAATATGTGGTGTCCCAGTACAGGATTTCATTCCACATTCCTATAAGCTTGAGTCCCTGTACGTCCTCAAGGCTCGCCTGCAGTGTTCCCCCATAATGTAATTAGTTGTACATTGAATGTAAAGGACCTTTGATATGGTCACATGGTTATTATGATAATGGTTGTCACATGTTAAAGTCACTTGTTTTGTTACCCAGAGAGCACCAGGTGAACAGATGACCCACAGCTAGCCTATGGGCTCCTTGCACAGCCCCCTTTTATAAGGAGGGGAGGATCTGCAATCTGCCTCTTTTGCTCTTACACCTCTCTTAGATCCTGAGGTCAAATGCAGTCAAGACGTCTTACAGAGTGTGTCCAGAGCATTGGAGGCCTCAAGCCTAAAGCCTGCAGCCACCTGTCAATTGCAAGTAGGCTAAAGTCATCTAATAGTCAGTCATTAAGTCAAGTCTACTGTCTAGTCACCGTGGCCTGCATTATAGTCAGTCTACCTACTGCAAGTCCCAGCAAGCCTGCGAGGTCTCTCTGTGTCACTGGTCACCTCTCTGGGATACTGGCTGAACTGTATAGACTGTCACACCTGTCTAACCTCAGTAAAAGCTTCCGTTACCCTTAACCTGGCCTTGGACTCTTTATTGCCCCTGCCTAACCTAGGACTAATGGGATTACCTTTGGGTGGTTACATAGGCAAACCACGCCCTGGCATCACGAACACTAAGGTGTTAACACCATATGCCCCTACACCTCACATCGCATCCCGACACCACAAATATGAAGGTTGGCAAGAAATTAAAATGGTTATCCTATGAAAAAAATACTCTACTTTGTACTCTTTGTACCTTATTGGAGTAGGGTGCCTGCACCTCTGAGATCCACTGAGAGTCAGCAGTTCTCACACCCACCCCAACAAATGTGTAGTAAGTGGTGATGCACAAAGTATGCATTGATGCTCAACTCAACATTCACAGGCTGGATACACATGGTCTCTCATCTGGCCAGTACTGTATGCATTGCTGCCCACCTCACATGGCCAGGTGCCAGGGCATGTGTACCCAGCATGCAAATGATAGGTGATCCACAATGTATACTGGATGCATCGCCGCTTAGTTCACAGGTGCCAGAGCAATTGTGCCCAGTACAGTGACCCCCCGACCTACGATGGCCCCGACATAAGATAATTTCCACATACGATGGCCTCTGAAGGCCATCGCATAAACTGCTATCCAGCAGCGCTGACTGCTTTAGCTGCAGCCGGATAGCCGTTTACGGTGCCCAGTGTGGTCCGGTGATGATCACTTACCTGTCCTCGGGGCTCCGGCGCGTCCTCTTCGGGATCCTCTGCATCGTCGGCGCTCTCCATCGACGTCATCACGTCGCTGCGCACGCCGTCCCGTCATCCAATAGGAGCGGCGTGCGTAGCGACATGATGGTGGCAACGGAGAGCGAGGATGCCGGGGAAGCAGAGGCCTTGCCGGAGCGTCGGGTACGCGGCGACAGCGATGGACAGCGACATCCCAGGCAGCGATGACGAGCGGTGACAGTCCGGAGCGGCAGGGACAGGTGAGTACAACTTTCTCTAACAGTGGTGTTCAACCTGCGGACCTCCAGATGTTGCAAAACTACAACTCCCAGCATGCCCGGACAGCCGTTGGCTGTCCGGGCATGCTGGGTGTTGTAGTTTTGCAACATCTGGAGGTCCGCAGGTTGAACACCACTGTCCTATACTTTACATTGCACGGATCCCAGCGATGGTCTCAACAAACGATGGTCCGTTTGGAACGGATTACTAGTGTTGCTCGTGAATATTCGCAATGCGAATTTTATTGGCGAATATCACATATTCGCGAATTCGCGAATATTCGCGAATATAGCACTATATATTCGTAATTACGAATATTGTTTTTTTTTATTTTTATTTTTTCACAGTACACATCACAGTGATCATCCCTCTCTGCTTCCAGCTTGTGAGGTGTAAAGAAGGCTCTAATACTACTGTGTGAGACTGGCGTGCAAATTTTTGCATATGCGAAAATTTGCATATGCATATTTTCGTATATGCGAATTTTCGTTCATGAAAATTTTTTTTCATGCCAATTTTCGCATATGCGAATGTTCGTTTATGGTTTTTATATGCAAACTTTCACATATGCGAATTTTCGCTTATGTTGAATTTTTAAATACGCTAATATTCGCATGTGCGAATTTGTGTGTATATATATGAATGTTCGCAATTTGCGAATGTTCGCCTACGCAAATTTCCCATATGAAAATATTCGCATACGCGAATTTACGCACATACGAAAATAAACCGCTTATGCAAATTTTCGTATATGCAACATTTCACATATGTCAATTTTCGCATACCCGAATGTACGCATATGCGAAAATAAAACGCGAATATTACGAGTATGCGAATTTAGCGAATATATTATGAATATTCGTCCATATATTCGCGAAATATCGCGAATTCGAATATGGCCTATGCCGCTCAACACTACGGATTACCATCGTATGTTGAGGGACCACTGTATGGGAATGGGAGGTGAGCCAGAACGTATATTGTATGCATCTCCGCTCACCTCACATGGCAAGGTGCGAGAGCATGTGTGCCCAAAGACAAGAGGAGTGAGGACCCTGATCACAAGAGCTTACAATCTATGAGGACACACGAGTGCTTGTTTTGTGTGGCAGCTAATCTCTTTGTTTCTCAATGTAAATGTCATTTAAGTGAAATGCAGACATCCATTATCCATCTTTTTTTTTTAATTTCAAGAAATACATTAACAGTGCGATCTCCATGTATGGTTCATTACATTCCAATGTGACAAAAAAACATCATAATTAGCTTACTTTTAATGTAATAAAATGCTAGTAAACCTAATGGACAGTGAAGTTTAAAGGAGCTATTGGAAAACTTTGGCGCTTTAGGCAATCAGTAAATGTGTCACCGAGATTATATTTTAAATCACAAAACATCACCTTCTATTAAACCAACAAATCTGCTCCAAATACAACACAAAGTGTTATAGAAACTTCTTTCAAGTTGGTCTTTTAACTTTAATTCAAAAAAATCTAAATCGTGACCTACGGGAATGAAGGAAGGGAGGGACGGGGGATTAATACTTATAATCTTCAGCTGTCAATATTGATGAGAACTTTCATGTCAAATGGAAATGAAAAATTGTAAGTAAATAGAAATCTTTGATTCATCTCTCCCGTCTAGCAAGTAATCATTTAGTTTGCACTAATATGACTTACCGTATATGCTTTTTCTATCTGACAACCAGAGAGGGTGTCACTACAGAGCCAACAGTTGGAATGGGTGGATCATTAAAGGGGTAATCCATGAAAAAAATAAATAAATAAATAAATAAATAAATATATATATATATATATATATATATATATATATTTATTTTTTTTTATTTTTTTTTCATATTAACTGGCTCCAGAAAGTTAAACAGATTTGTAAATTAATTCTATTAATAAATCTTAATCCTACCAGTACTTATCAGCTGCTGAAGTTGAGTTGTTCTTTTCTGTCTGACAACAGTGCTCTCTGCTGACACCTCTGTCTGTCTCAGGAACTGTCCAGAGTAGCAGCAAATTACCATAGCAAACCTCTCCTGCTCTGGACAGTTCCTGAGACAGGCAGAGGTGTCAGCAGAGAGCACTGTTGTCAGATAGAAGATAACAAAACCACTTCAGCAGCTGATAAGTACTGGTAGGATTAAGATTTTTTTAATAGAAGTAATTTACAAATCTACAAAAATAGACAAAGCAAAAAATGTAACGGGTAGCGCTCACCTCCTCCGTGCTCGTGTGGCAGTCCTCCTCCACTGCGTCTTGAAAGTAGAAAAAATGTAGCATCCACAGCACTGGTTAAAACGTCCTTTAATGTAAATCCATATAAAATCCAAACAGGGACAAGGTGCACCAAACAAACAAGCAAGGTCGGAAACAAGACCTCCCCCTCCTCTGACACGTTTCCGCCCTACCGGGCCTTAATGGGCCTTAATCATAGATTAAGGCCCGGTAGGGCGGAAACGCGTCAGAGGAGGGGGAGGTCTTGTTTCCGACCTCGCTTGTTTGTTTGGTGCACCTTGTCCCTGTTTGGATTTTATATGGATTTACATTAAAGGACGTTTTAACCAGTGCCGTGGATGCTACATTTTTTCTAATTTACAAATCTGTTTAACTTTCTGGAGCCAGTTGATATGAAAAAAAAAAAAAAAAAAATACATTTCATGAAATACCCCTTTAAGTTTAGGTGTCTGGGATGTAGAATGAAGGTCACGGCCTTCCGAACTGTTGGGCCAGGCCTATGGCCACATGCATTGTACACTTACTACAGTACAGTAAGTACTGTAGCCCATTTTGTCAAAAGCATGACAAGCGCTGGACTATTTTTCTATGTTGTGAACCTTATATGCAGGGACATAGCTACAAATCACAGGGCCCAGGCGCGAAAAATTGTCCTGGGCCCCCCTACCCCTGGATGACCCACTTCCCCAATCCCTGATGATCGTCTTACCAGGCCTCAGCCACACAAATATATTAATGACTTACAGGCAGGGTCAGACTGGGACCAAAAATAGGCTTGGGCATTTTTAAATAATCAGCCCATTTTTATGGTGGGGTCCGACTGCTGGGACCCCCACCAAACACTTTGGTTCAAGTGGCTCTCCAGCTGTTGCAAAGCTACAACTCCCATCATGTCTGGAGAGCCACAGATTGGGTCAGAATAGACAATGATATCAGTGACCTGAGTGACGACTTCTGACTTGAGTGACATCTTCTCTGTTATCTTTTCTTCTTCATCTTGTCCAGGCACCAGGACGTCTTCCAGCTCCATCTTCTCTGCAGAGTCTGACGCCCGGACATCATTGGTTCCTCACTTTGTCAGCAGATCCTCATCCTCTGTATGAAGGCAATAATCATTATAACCCTGCCAAATACTGTGTCCCTGAATATAATACTGCCACACACTGTACCTCCTGAATATATTATTGCCACACACTGTACCCCCTAAATATAATACTGCCACACACTGTGCTCCCTGAATATATTATTGCCACACACTGTACCCCCTGAATATAATACTGCTACACACTGTGCTCACTGAATATATTATTGACACATAATGTACCCCCTAAATATAATACTGCCACACACTGTGCTCCCTTAATATATTATTGCCACACACTGTACCCCCTGAATATAATACTGCTACACACTGTGCTCCCTGAATATATTATTGCCACACACTGTACCCCCTGAATATAATACTGCTACACACTGTGTTCCCTGAATATATTATTGACACATAATGTACCCCCTGAATATAATACTGCTACACGATGTGCTCCATGAATATATTATTGCCACATTATGTACCCCCTGAATATAATACTGCTACACACTGTACCCCCGCAGTGAAATAATGGCACACACTGTACCCTCTAAATATAGCCCAGCTATATGCTATCCCCTCCGAATATAACCCTGCTACACAGTGTGCACATAATACGGTCAAACAGTTTAGCTGAATCCCACCTCTGCCCTGTCCTCCTTCAGACTCATCTGTCCTCCTCCAGGCTCCTCTGCCCCCCCCGACCCCTAAATCTTCCACCCAGCTTCTTTTTTCCACCCCTCTTCCCGCAGACTCTAAATACTCTCCAGGATGCTCTACCTCCCCCTCCCCCAGAACCTAAAGTCCTGCTCCAGAAGCCTGTCAAAATATGATAGGCGTTGTAGTTATGCAACAACTGGAGAGCAACAGATTTGAGAACACCAATCTAAACCAAAATTCCCCAACCCATTAGTGGTGTATTTACATTTTTTTCTGCCCTAGGCCAACCACTACCCAATCACCCCCCCCTCCTCACCCCTCTGTATTGATTTACAGTATGTGTATGTATGTATGTAGGTATGATAGATGTGTAATGTATATGATGGTTGTATGTATGATAGATGTGTGTGTTATAGATGTATGTGTGTATGTATCATGGATGTGTGTGTATATATGTGATGGTTATATGTTTTACAGATGTAAATATGATAGATGTGTGTGTATGATAGATGTGTGTATGTACCATGGATGTGTGTATGTATAATGTGTGCATGTATGACAGATGTGTGTATGTATGATTCCCTCCAACTGTTGCAAAACTATAACTCCCAGAATGCACTGACAGACCATGTATGCTGGGAATTGTAGTTTTGCAACAGCTTGAGGCACACAGGTTGGGAAACAGTAACAAAACTCAAACTCAGTGTTTTGCAACCAGTGTGCCTCAAGCTGTTGCATAACTGCAACCCCCAGCATGACCTTCTGCTGTCTGTGCATGCTGGGGGTTGTAGTTTTTGCAACAGCTGAAGGCACACTGGTTCCGTAACACTGAGAGTTTGTTACCTAGCTCAGTGTTTTGCAACCAGTGTGCCTCCAGCTGTTGCATAACTGCAACCCCCAACATGCCCGGACAGCCAAAGGGCATGCTGGGAGTTATAGTTTTGCAACAACTGGAGGTTTGCCCCTCCCCCCATGTGAATGTACAGGGTTGTTACGCCGAGCGCTCCGGGTCCCCGCTCCTCCCCGGAGCGCTCGCTACACTTCCCTCACTGCAGCGCCCCGGTCGGTTCCACGGACCCGGGGCGCTGCGTTACCACCTCCGGCCGGGATGCGATTCGCGATGCGGGTAGCGCCCGCTCGCGATGCGCACCCCGGCTCCCGTACCTTACTCGCTCCCCGTCAGTTCTGTCCCGGCGCGCGCGGCCCCGCTCCCTAGGGCGCGCGCGCGCCGGGTCTTTGCGATTTAAAGGGCCACTGCACCGCTGATTGGTGCAGTGGTTCCAATTAGTGTTTACACCTGTGCACTTCCCTATATCACCTCACTTCCCCTTCACTCCCTCGCCGGATCTTGTTGCCCTAGTGCCAGTGAAAGCGTTCCTTGTGTGTTCCTTGCCTGTGATTCCAGACCTTCTGCCGTTGCCCCTGACTACGATCCTTGCTGCCTGCCCCGACCTTCTGCTACGTCCGACCTTGCTTCTGTCTACTCCCTTGTACCGCGCCTATCTTCAGCAGCCAGAGAGGTTGAGCCGTTGCTAGGGGATACGACCTGGTCACTACCGCCGCAGCAAGACCATCCCGCTTTGCGGCGGGCTCTGGTGAAAACCAGTAGTGACTTAGAACCGATCCTCTAGCACGGTCCACGCCAATCCCTCTCTGGCACAGAGGATCCACCACCTGCCAGCCGGCATCGTGACAGTAGATCCGGCCATGGATCCCGCTGAAGTTCCTCTGCCAGTTGTCGCTGACCTCACCACGGTGGTCGCCCAGCAGTCACAACAGATTGCGCAACAAGGCCAACAGCTGTCTCAACTGACTGTTATGCTACAACAGTTACTACCACAGCTCCAGCAATCATCTCCTCCGCCAGCTCCTGTACCTCCTCCGCAGCGAGTGGCCGCTTCTGGAATACGACTATCCTTGCCGGATAAATTTGATGGGGACTCTAAGTTTTGCCGTGGCTTTCTTTCCCAATGTTCATTACACTTGGAGATGATGTCGGACCAGTTCCCCACTGAAAGGTCTAAGGTGGCTTTTGTAGTCAGCCTGCTGTCTGGAAAAGCCCTGGCTTGGGCCACACCGCTCTGGGACCGCAATGACCCCGTCACTGCCTCTGTACACTCCTTCTTCTCGGAAATTCGAAGTGTCTTTGAGGAACCTGCCCGAGCCTCTTCTGCTGAGACTGCCCTGTTGAACCTGGTCCAGGGTAATTCTTCCGTTGGCGAGTATGCCGTACAGTTCCGTACCCTTGCTTCAGAATTATCCTGGAATAATGAGGCACTCTGCGCGACCTTTAAAAAAGGCCTATCCAGCAACATTAAAGATGTTCTGGCCGCACGAGAAATCCCTGCTAACCTACATGAACTCATCCATCTTGCCACTCGCATTGACATGCGTTTTTCCGAACGGCGTCAGGAGCTCCGCCAGGATATGGACTCTGTTCGCACGAGGCGTTTCTTCTCCCCGGCTCCTCTCTCCTCTGGTCCCCTGCAACCTGTTCCTGTGCCTCCCGCCGTGGAGGCTATGCAGGTCGACCGGTCTCGCCTGACACCCCAAGAGAGGACACGACGCCGCATGGAGAATCTCTGCCTGTACTGTGCTAGTACCGAACACTTCCTGAAGGATTGTCCTATCCGTCCTCCCCGCCTGGAAAGACGTCCGCTGACTCCGCACAATGGTGAGACAGTCCTTGATGTCTACTCTGCTTCTCCACGTCTTACTGTGCCTGTGCGGATGTCTGCCTCTGCCTTCTCCTTCTCTGCTGTGGCCTTCTTGGACTCTGGATCTGCAGGAAATTTTATCTTGGCCTCACTCGTCAACAGGTTCAACATCCCGGTGACCAGTCTCGCCAGACCCCTCTACATCAATTGTGTAAACAATGAAAGATTGGACTGTACTATACGTTTCCGCACGGAGCCCCTTCTAATGTGCATCGGATCTCATCACGAGAGGATTGAACTGTTGGTCCTCCCCAATTGCACTTCTGAAATCCTTCTTGGACTTCCCTGGCTTCAACTCCATTCCCCAATCCTGGATTGGTCCACTGGGGAGATCAAGAGTTGGGGGCCCTCTTGTTTCAAGGACTGCTTAAAACCGGTTCCCAGTAAACCTTGCCGTGTCCCTGCGCTTCCTCATGTAACCGGTCTCCCTAAGGCCTATATGGACTTTGCGGACGTTTTTTGCAAAAAACAAGCTGAGACTCTACCTCCTCACAGGCCTTATGATTGTCCCATTGACCTCCTCCCGGGCACTACTCCACCCCGGGGCAGAATCTATCCTCTGTCCGTCCCAGAGACTCTTGCCATGTCTGAATACGTCCAAGAAAATTTAAAAAAGGGCTTTATCCGTAAATCCTCCTCTCCTGCCGGAGCCGGATTTTTCTTTGTGTCCAAAAAAGATGGCTCTCTACGTCCTTGCATTGACTACCGCGGTCTTAATAAAATCACGGTTAAGAACCGCTACCCCCTACCCCTCATCTCTGAACTCTTTGATCGTCTCCAAGGTGCCCATATTTTTACCAAACTGGACTTAAGAGGTGCTTATAATCTCATCCGCATCAGAGAGGGGGATGAATGGAAAACGGCATTTAACACCAGAGATGGACACTTTGAGTATCTGGTCATGCCCTTTGGTCTATGCAACGCCCCTGCCGTCTTCCAAGACTTTGTTAATGAAATTTTTCGTGATCTACTATACTCCTGTGTTGTTGTATATCTGGACGATATCCTGATTTTTTCTGCCAATCTTGAAGAACACCGCCAGCATGTCCGTATGGTTCTTCAGAGACTTCGTGATAATCAACTCTATGCCAAAATAGAGAAATGTCTGTTTGAATGCCAATCTCTTCCTTTTCTAGGATACTTGGTCTCTGGCCAGGGACTACAAATGGACCCAGATAAACTCTCTGCCGTCTTAGATTGGCCACGCCCCTCCGGACTCCGTGCCATCCAACGTTTTTTGGGGTTCGCCAATTATTACAGGCAATTTATTCCACATTTTTCTACCATTGTGGCTCCTATTGTGGCTTTAACAAAAAAAAATGCCGATCCCAAGTCTTGGCCTCCTCAAGCGGAAGACGCCTTTAAACGACTCAAGTCTGCCTTTTCTTCGGCTCCCGTGCTCTCCAGACCTGACCCATCTAAACCCTTCCTATTGGAGGTTGATGCCTCCTCAGTGGGAGCTGGAGCTGTCCTTCTACAAAAAAACTCTTCCGGGCATGCTGTTACTTGTGGTTTTTTTTCCAGGACCTTCTCTCCGGCGGAGAGGAACTACTCCATCGGGGATCGAGAGCTTCTAGCCATTAAATTAGCACTTGAGGAATGGAGGCATCTGCTGGAGGGATCAAGATTTCCAGTTATTATTTACACCGATCACAAGAACCTCTCCTACCTCCAGTCTGCCCAACGGCTGAATCCTCGTCAGGCCAGGTGGTCTCTGTTCTTTGCCCGATTTAATTTTGAAATTCACTTTCGGCCTGCTGATAAAAACATTAGGGCCGATGCTCTCTCTCGTTCCTCAGATGCCTCTGAAATTGAACTCTCTCCTCAACACATCATTCCTCCTGACTGCCTGATTTCCACTTCTCCAGCCTCCATCAGGCAAACTCCTCCAGGAAAGACCTTTGTTTCTCCACGCCAACGCCTTGGGATCCTCAAATGGGGTCACTCCTCCCATCTCGCAGGTCATGCGGGCATCAAGAAATCTGTGCAACTCATCTCTCGCTTCTATTGGTGGCCGACTCTAGAGACTGATGTGGTGGACTTTGTGCGAGCCTGCACTATCTGTGCCCGGGATAAGACTCCTCGCCAGAAGCCCGCTGGTTTTCTTCATCCTCTACCTGTCCCCGAACAACCTTGGTCTCTGATTGGTATGGATTTTATTACTGACTTACCCCCATCCCATGGCAACACTGTTATTTGGGTGGTCGTTGATCGATTCTCCAAAATGGCACATTTCATCCCTCTTCCTGGTCTTCCTTCAGCGCCTCAGTTGGCTAAACAATTTTTTGTACACATTTTTCGTCTTCACGGGTTGCCTACACAGATCGTCTCGGATAGAGGCGTCCAATTTGTGTCTAAATTCTGGAGGGCTCTCTGTAAACAACTCAAGATTAAATTAAATTTTTCTTCTGCATACCATCCTCAATCCAATGGACAAGTAGAGAGAATTAACCAGATCTTGGGTGACTATTTACGACATTTTGTTTCCTCCCGCCAGGATGACTGGGCAGATCTTCTACCTTGGGCCGAATTCTCGTATAATTTCAGAATCTCTGAATCTTCCTCCAAATCTCCGTTTTTCGTGGTGTACGGCCGTCACCCTCTTCCCCCCCTCCCTACCCCCTTGCCCTCTGGTCTGCCCGCTGTGGATGAAATTTCTCGTGATCTTTCCACCATATGGAAAGAGACCCAAAATTCTCTCTTACAGGCTTCTTCTCGCATGAAGAGATTCGCAGATAAGAAAAGAAGAGCTCCTCCCATTTTTTCCCCTGGAGACAAGGTATGGCTCTCCGCTAAATATGTCCGTTTCCGTGTCCCGAGCTATAAGTTGGGACCACGCTATCTTGGTCCTTTTAAAGTTTTGTGTCAAATTAATCCTGTCTCTTACAAACTTCTTCTTCCTCCTTCTCTTCGTATCCCTAATGCCTTTCACGTCTCTCTTCTTAAACCTCTCATCCTCAACCGTTTTTCTCCTAAATCTGTTCCTCCCACTCCTGTTTCCGGCTCCTCGGACATCTTCTCTGTTAAAGAGATTTTGGCCTCTAAAAAGGTCAGGGGAAGAACGTTTTTTTTAGTGGATTGGGAGGGTTGTGGTCCAGAAGAGAGGTCCTGGGAACCTGAGGACAATATCCTGGACAAAAGTCTGATCCTCAGGTTCTCAGGCCCCAAGAAGAGGGGGAGACCCAAGGGGGGGGGTACTGTTACGCCGAGCGCTCCGGGTCCCCGCTCCTCCCCGGAGCGCTCGCTACACTTCCCTCACTGCAGCGCCCCGGTCGGTTCCACGGACCCGGGGCGCTGCGTTACCACCTCCGGCCGGGATGCGATTCGCGATGCGGGTAGCGCCCGCTCGCGATGCGCACCCCGGCTCCCGTACCTTACTCGCTCCCCGTCAGTTCTGTCCCGGCGCGCGCGGCCCCGCTCCCTAGGGCGCGCGCGCGCCGGGTCTTTGCGATTTAAAGGGCCACTGCACCGCTGATTGGTGCAGTGGTTCCAATTAGTGTTTACACCTGTGCACTTCCCTATATCACCTCACTTCCCCTTCACTCCCTCGCCGGATCTTGTTGCCCTAGTGCCAGTGAAAGCGTTCCTTGTGTGTTCCTTGCCTGTGATTCCAGACCTTCTGCCGTTGCCCCTGACTACGATCCTTGCTGCCTGCCCCGACCTTCTGCTACGTCCGACCTTGCTTCTGTCTACTCCCTTGTACCGCGCCTATCTTCAGCAGCCAGAGAGGTTGAGCCGTTGCTAGGGGATACGACCTGGTCACTACCGCCGCAGCAAGACCATCCCGCTTTGCGGCGGGCTCTGGTGAAAACCAGTAGTGACTTAGAACCGATCCTCTAGCACGGTCCACGCCAATCCCTCTCTGGCACAGAGGATCCACCACCTGCCAGCCGGCATCGTGACAAGGGTACATTCACACGGGCGGAGGTTTACAGAGGTTTGCAGAGTTTCTGGCTTCAAGTTTGAGATGCAGGAAAAAAAAATGCGTTTTAAGAATCAATAATGCTTTATTAATTTACTGTAGTAAAAAGGACATACATAAAAAAAAAAACTATAAAATGCATATAGGGGGAGAATGGGACTGGTGAAAATCTGAACTGAGTGGGAGCACGAGTAAAAAATGTGATCGCAGTGTTAACAACTTTGAGGTGCTCCGATGGCCTGGAAAAGGTGGATACAGTCCTAGGAAAGTCTTTCCTAGGACTGTATCCACCTATTCCAGCCCACCGGAGCACCTGAAAGCTGAACTAATTTATGCAGGAAAAGTCAGCGACCGCCGAGCCGAGAAGTTCGTGACGAATCGAATTTACTGTAAGTTCGCTCATCTCTACCCTTCACGTTTGAGCATGCAACAATACAGTTGGAAGAAGGCTTGAGCGAAACGTTGGGTGGTGGGAGCACGCCATTTGTACCTGTTCCACTTGGTAATAACAATTTTTACTCCGTGTACTTTACTTTACTGTATTGTTGCATGCTCAAATGTGAAGGGCATACTTTCTGCCTGTCATTTACCCTGTTTAAAAATTTCTTAGGCACTGCTCTTTTGCCTTTATGTCTCACCTTCCTGGAACCACTGGGTCCCTGCTTCAGGGATGCCACAATATCGGCTCTTTGGCATGGCACCCAGATGGTAGCAAAGAGCATGGTTGGACCTTCCTATGCTTCGCACAGGGGGACATAAATCCTGCACCCTTGCAGGTGCTTTTTGGCCCAGTTGAGAAGGAAAGGTTTGTGTGTGCCTCTCTATTTTTGGAGAAGGGATTGTGATAAACCATATACAGTGGTCCCTCAACATACGATGGTAATCCGTTCCAAACGGACCATCGTTTGTTGAAACCATCATATGTTGAGGGATCCGTGCAATGTAAAGTATAGGACAGTGGTCTACAACCTGCGGACCTCCAGATGTTGCAACACTACAACACCCAGCATGCCCGGACAGCCAACGGCTGTCCGGGCATGCTGGGAGTTGTAGTTTTGCAACATCTGGAAGTCCGCAGGTTGAAGACCACTGGTATAGGAAGTTGTACTGACCTGTCCCCGCCGCTCCGGACCGTCACCGCTCGTCACCGCTGCCCTGGATGTCGCCTTCCATTGCTGTCGCCGCGTCCCCGAGGTGTCCCCGACACTCCGGCAAGGCCTCTGCTTCCCCGGCATCCTGCGCAGCGACGTGATGACGACGATGTAGAGCACCGACGATGCAGGGGATCCCGAAGTGGACGTGCCGGAGCCCCGAGGACAGGTAAGTGATCGTCAGCGGACCACACGGGGCACCGTAAACGGCTATCCGGTGGCAGCTGAAGCAGTCTGCGCCACCGGATAGCCATTTAAGCATCGGATGTTGATGCACCGGCATATAAGACGCACCCTATTTTAAAGGTGCAACATTTTGAAAAAAAAGATTCTGCACCCAACAGTGTTCTTCAACCTGCGGACCTCCAGATGTTGCAAAACTACAACTCCCAGCATGCCCGGACAGCCGTTGGATGTCCGGGCATGCTGGGAGTTGTAGTTTTGCAACATCTGGAGGTCCGCAGGTTGAAGACCACTGTATAGGAGGTAGTACTCACGTGTCCCCGCCACTCCGGACCTGTCACCGCTGCCCTGGATGTCGCTACATTGCTGTCACCGCGTCCCCGTGGTGTCCCCGACACTCCGGACGCCTTCTTCCCCGGGATCCGCGCTCTCCGTCGCCGTCATCATGTCAACGTCATCACGTTGCTATGCACGCCGCTCCTATTGGATGACGGCGTGCGCGACGACGTGATGAGAGCGCAGGGGATCCCGGCATGGAGAAGACACCGAGGAGGCAGGTAAGGTCCCTCCCGGTGTCCTGTAAGCTGTTCGGGACGCCGCGATTTCACCGCGGTGGTCCCGAACAGCCCGACTGAGCAGCCGGGTTAGTGTTATTTTCCCTTCAGACGTGGCGGTCAGCTTTGATCACCGCGTCTGAAGGGTTAATACAGGGCATCACCGCGATCGGTAATGTCCTGTATTAGCGGCGGGTCCCAGCCATTGATGGCCGCAGGTATTCGCCGTATAAGACGCACTAACTTTTCCCCCCCAGTTTTGGGGAAGAAAAAGTGCGTCTTATACGGCGAAAAATACGGTATATGTTTAAATTGTCATCTTCTGACCCCTATAACTTTTTAATTTTTCTGCATACGCGGATGTGTGAGGGCTCATTTTTTGCGCAGTGATCTGAAGTTTTTATTGGTACCATTTTTGTTTTGGTCTGACTTTTTGACATTTTTTTATGGTATAAGAAGTCACCAAAATACGCTATTTTGGACTTTGGAATTTTTTTTACGTGTACGTCATTGACCGTGCAGTTTAATTAACAATATATTTTTATATTTCAGACATTTACGCACACAGCAATATCACATCTGTTTATATTTATTTTTATTTACATAGTTTTTTGCAGACATAGCATTGCATTGATCAGTGTTATCGGTGCTCCACTACTCCTGTCTGGATCTCAGGCACGGAGCAGTGAATCAATGATCGGACAACAAGGAGGCAGGTAGGGATCCTCCTAGTGTCTGTACAGCTTATCGGGACACCGTGGTGGTCCTGATCAGCCAGACTGAGCTGCCGGGAAGGTTTTACTTTCACTTTAGACGCGGCGATCAACTTTGATCGCATCTGAAGGTTAATACCGGGCATCACCGACATCGGTGATGTCCAGTATTAGCCGCGGGTCCTGGCCGTTGATAGTCGTTGGGACCGCCCCGATATGATGTGGTGTCATCGCGCCACCCTCCTTTATATTGCAAGAGCCGGCGCAGGATGTAAATATACGTCCTGCGTCATTAAGGAGTTAATAGATCTGTCCCGATGTCCATGCACCGTTTTCACGGTGCACGTCCGCTTATTTATTTCTGTGTTTTTACTACATTTGTGTCTTATTTTCATTTACTAAGATTGATCTGGGTGTGAAGACCACCTGTTGGTCTAGGAGAGGTGTGTGTGGCCATTAGGTTTCTCACACCCCTGCAACCCCAGGTCCCTGCTTTGGCAAGGGTGTTAACGTGTACAGTGGTCCCTCAACATACGATGGTAATCCGTTCCAAATGAACCATCGTTTGTTGAAGCCATCGTATGTTGAGGGATCCGTGCAATGAAAAGAATAGGAAGTTGTACTCCCCTGTTCCCGCCGCTCGGGACCGTCACCGCTGCCCTGGATGTCGCCCTCCATCGCTGTCACCGCATCCCCGAGATGCCCCCGCCGCTTCGGAACGTCTCTGCTGCCCGGGATCGTCGCTCTCACGTCGCCTTCATCATGTCACTACGCACGCCGCTCCTATTGCATGACAGGACGGAGTGCGCGGCAACGTGATGACGACGATGGAGAGCGCCGGCGATGGAGGGGATCCCGAAGAGAACACTCCGGAGCCCCGAGGACAGGTAGGAAACCATCACCGGAGCACACGGGGCACCGTAAACGGCTATCCGGTGGCAGCTGAAGCAGTCTGCGTTGCCGGATAGCCGTTTATGCGATGGCCCCGACATACAAAAGCATGGTATGTTGATGCTGCCTTCAACATGCGATGGCCACTGAGAGGCCATCGCATGTTGAAATTATTGTATGTCGGGGCCATCGTAGGTCGGGGGGGTCACTGTATATGGCTCCTTGGTTGGCAATTGGGCTAACACCTAGAAGGATGCCAGAAGCACTTGTGGTCCTCTTAGTAGCTTCAGCAAAAAGGGACTTGGAACCGTGCAGGTGTTTTTTGGGCCAGAAGTAAAGGATATGGTATTTTGAGGGCATCAGTCCAGAGATTATGGGGGTCCCCAGTGGCAGGACAGGACCCCCGCGATCAGACATATTATCCTTTGGATAGGGGATAAGGAAGTTTCCGGCAGAGTACCCCTTTATTTTAAAACTTTAGGGTATGGTCACATGTAACGGACCCTGGCCTGCTCGCAGCAGCAATCTGCCACTCCGAGCAGCCACATAGGGGCCGGCAAGTCACCGTTCGCATGTGCAGTGTACTCAGACATTGCAGCTGCTCCCCCGTGATGTCTGAGTACACTGCAGTGCACTCTGCGACTCGCAGGCCCCTGTGTGGCTGCTCGGAGTGGCAGAGTGCTGAAGCGAGCGGGGGCGGGGTAGGGGTGGCAACAGCTGGAGGCATACTATGGCTCGGGTCCCCGGCGGATCCACAGTGTAATATACGCTGCGAATCCATTATGTATGACCCTACCTATAAATAGTATTGGCCCATAACAGAATTTATAGTGCACATAAAAAATGCTTCAATTACATGCAATACATTAAACAATCATTATTTAGAGTTGAAGTTATCAACCTGAGGGTCTCCAGTTGTTGCAAAACCACAATTCCCAGCATGCCCTGACAGCCGCAGGCTGTCAGGGCATGCTGGGAGTTGTGGTTTTGCAATAGCTGGAGACTTGCCTTAAAGGGGTACTCCGATGGAAAAAAAAAAAACATTTTTTAAATCGACTGGTGCCAGAAAGTTAAACAGATTTGTAAATTACTTCTACTAAAAAATCTTAATCCTTCCAGTACTTAATAGCTGCTGAATACTACAGAGGAAATTCTTTTCTTTTTGGAACACAGAACTCTCTGCTGACATCACGAGCACAGTGCTCTCTGCTGACATCTCTGTCCATTTTAGGAACTGTCCAGAGCAGCATATGTTTTCTATGGGGATTTTCTCCTACTCTGGACAGTTCTTAAAATGGACAGAGATGTCAGCAGAGAGCACTGTGCTCGTGATGTCAGTGGAGAGCTCTGTGTTCCAAAAAGAAAATAATTTCCTCTGTAGTATTCAGCAGCTAAGAAGTACTGGAAGAATTAAGATTTTTAATAGAAGTAATTTACAAATCTGTTTAAAGGGTACCTCTCATCAAATAAACTTTTGATATATTTTAGATTAATGAATGTTGAATAACTTTCCAATAGCATGTTAATGAGAAATATGCTTCTTTCTATTGTGTTTTTCCCGATCAGTCCTGTCAGCAAGCATTTCTGACTCATGCTGGAGTCCTAAACACTCAGAGCTGCCAGCCTGCTTTGTTCACAGCCAAACAGGCTGTGAACAAAGCAGTCTGGCAGCTCTGAGTGTTCTCCTTTGTGAACAAAGCAGACTGGCAGCTCGTAGTGTTTAGGACTCCAGCATGAGTCTGAAATGCTTGCTGCCAGGACTGGTAGGGAGACCCCTAGTGGTCATTTCTTCAAAGTGAAAAATTAAATAGAAAGAAGCATATGTTTTAATAACATGCAATTGTAAAGTTATTCTGCATACATTAATCTATAATATATCAAAAGTTTTTTGATGAGAGGTACCCTTTAACTTTCTGGCACCAGTTGATTTAAATAAAATAAAAAAAAAGTTTTCCACCCGAGTACCCCTTTAATGCGGTGTTATTACCCCTTTAGCTTTTCATGCCGTCTCTTACAACACAGGGAAGGAACCTCCAGGGGGACTGCAATGGCCCCAGAAACTGGAAAGGTATAGAACTATATGGGTTCAGTAGCTAATAAGTACTGGAAGGATTAAGATTTTTTTTTTTAGTAGAAGTAATTTACAAATCTGTTCAACTTTCTGGCACCAGTGGATTTAAAAAAAATAAAAAAATTCCACCGGAGTACCCCTTTAAAGGATCTAATCAAGCAGCCGTAATGTAATACCGCATGTTTAACGTGCACATATAAAAACACAAGCATAATAATGTTATCCTAACATGAAGAACACATTCCGCTATTGCATCCCATACTGCTTGGTCAGCATACTGACTGAGAAAATACGGGAATTGCTTGTATTTTATTCATATAGGAGAAAAATAATATTATTTATAGTGTTCAGAGAAATGAGCAGACCTTGCACCGTCCTCCGTGCGTCCTGCACCCACCGCCTATGGCAACCTCCGAGCTTTAAAGGAAACACAATAAATATCAGAGCCTGCTTCATATATTGCCAGATACAGGATCTCCAGACGGCTTTAAATGCTGTCAAGCAGCTTGCGGTATGATATGAAACTGTCACTCATAATGATGATCCGCTCTATTTTACCAAGGGTAGCGCCCAATAACCATTATTTTCATTAATCACCTGTCAACCTATGCCAGCATTGCTTCCATTCACTCCGGCTATGTCAGGTCATGGCCGCTCTATTGAATGCGCCATCATAAACAAGCATCTAGGTCATCTATATTACTTCTTGACTGGTTGTTTTTAGTTTTTTTGTAGTTTTTGGACATTTTGCTAGCGTAGATCCAAAATGTTGTGCTGCTTTGTTCTTGAAGGGGTATTCCAGGAAAAAAAGCTTTTTTTTAATATATATATATATATATATATTTTTTTTTAGATCAACTGGCTCCAGAAAGTTAAACAGATTTGTAAATTATTTCTATTAAAAAATATTAATCCTTCCAATAGTTATCAGCTGCTGAAGTTGAGTTGTTGTTTTCTGTCTGGCAACAGTGCTCTCTGCTGACACCTCTGTCTGTCTCGGGAACTGTCTGAAGCATAAGAGGTTTGCTATGGGAATTTGCTCCTACTATGGACAGCTCCCGAGACAGGTGTCATCAGAGAGCAGTTAGACAGAGAAGAACAACTCAACTTCAGCAGCTCATAAGTACTGTCACTCATAATGATGATCCGCTCTATTTTACCAAGGGTAGCGCCCAATAACAATTATTTTCATTAATCACGTGTCAACCTATGCCAACATTGCTTCCATCCACGCCGGCTATGTCAGGTCATGGCCGCTCTATTGAATGCACCATCATAAACAAGCATCTAGGTCATCTATATTACTTCTTGACTGATTGTTTTTAGCTTTTTTTGGACATTTTGCTAGGGTAGATCCAACATTCTGTGCTGCTTTGTTCTTAAAGGAGTATTCCAGGAATTTTTTTTTTTTTTTTTTTTTTTAGATCAACTGGCTCCAGAAAGTTAAACAGATTTGTAAATTATTTCTATTAAAAAAATCTAAATCCTTCCATTAGTTATCAGCTGCTGAAGTTGAGTTGTTCTTTTCTGTCTGACAACAGTGCTCTCTGCTGACACCTCTGTTTGTCTCGGGAACTGTCCGGAGAATAAGAGGTTTGCTATGGGGATTCGCTTCTACTCTGGACAGCTCACCCGAGACAGGTGTCATCAGAGAGCAGTTAGACAGATAAGAACAACTCAACTTCAGCAGCTCATAAGTACTGGAAGGATTACGATTTTTTAATAGAAGTAATATACAAATTGATTTAACTTTCTGGAGCCAGTTGATATATATATATATATATATATATATATATATATATATATATATATATATATAAAGTTATTTCCTGGAATATCCCTTTAAAGAAGTATAAAAAAAAAAGAAGTAAATAAATAAAAAAAAATCTAATAAAAAAAATTATATATATATTTCTTTACATAAAGCTGGGACCATGGTAAAAAAAAAAAAACCTAACCAAGATACCGCATTGGTCTTGCTGCAGCTCCCGTTCTTCAGCTTCCGTTTCCACAACATGGCATCTCTCCTGATGCAGGGAGGTGAGGAATTTTTTGCCCACACACCTCTCCTAGACCACAGGAGAGTATCGCACCCCAAAAGATCTTTGTGGACAAACAACACACAAAGGGTACACAGTGACAAAAAAAAGTTAATAAAGCCTGGACATCTGTCTGGATTTATATATATATATATATTTTTTATTAAATCAGCTGGTGTCAGAAAGTTAAACAGATTTGTAAATTACTTCTATTTAAAAATGTTAACCCTTCCAGTACTTATCAGCTGCTGTATGTTCCGGAGGAAGTTCTTTTTTTTTTTTTTCCTTTATGCCTGACCACATTGCTCTCTGCTGACACCTCTGTCCATTTTAGGAACTGTCCGGAGCAGGAGATGTTTGCTATGGGGATTTGCTCCTACTCTGGACAGTTCCTAAAATGGACCGAGGTGTCAGCAGAGAGCACTGTGGTCAGGTAGAAAGGAAATTTAAAAAGAAAAGAACTTCCTCTTGAATATACAGCAGCTGAGAAGTACTGAAAGGGTTAAGATTTTTTTTTTTTTAATTGAAGTGATTTACAAATCTTTCTAACACCAGCTGATTAAAAATTTTTTTTCCAGTGGACTATCCCTTCAAGGTGGTTATAAAGTTTTTTTTTTTACTTACTCGGGGTCCCATACCCAGTAAGTTATGGTACCTTGCTGTCACCACTCCAAGGGGACTTCTGCCCCTCATCTCTAACCATATACCAACAAAAATACACTTATTAGGGAAGGCAATTAACAGCAAATGAAACAAGTGCCAACCAGGCACAATAATGCCAAATAACCCCTAACAAAACTTATTGTGCATTAAAATGACGTGAATTTAACCTATATTGTACCGGTTTATTGGACGGTATGACGCACTCGGACAGTACTATAACATATTGGGTATTTATATGTCATTTTAATTTTACATCATTTTAATGCACAATAACATTTACATTTGATTAGGGGTTATTTGGCATAACTGTGCCTGGTTGGCATTTATTTCGTTTGCTGTTCTTCTCTAACCAAAAACTCCAGGACTTATCTAGAAGTTCAGGTCACCATTGCGCTAACCCCTGCATACCCAAATCACATTTTTAGTTTTTTTTTAGAGCCGAGGTTCGTGCTCTCAGTCACCCAAGTGCAAAAAGTGTTCACACAAAAACTGTGCACAAGAATGCAGTCCATCAAAAACCTTTCTCCAAAAGGAGATGGAGGCTCCTAATAAACCAAACCTTTCACCACTGGGCCAAAAGGCACCTACAAGGTTCCAGGTCTAATGCTCCTGGCACACAACTAGGCATTATGCCCGCTGGTCCACCAAGGTACAGTTGAAACCGGTTTGGCATCCCTAGCAAAACAGGAATACCTGGGACTAAGGGTGCATTCACACCACGTTTTGTACATACGGGTGCCGGATCCGGCGAGGGGAGGGGCAAACCGGGCGCTCCCGTACCCCAGCCGGATCAACCCGTGACTCCATTTACTTTATTGATTCGACCGGAGTCAAACGGTGACTCCAGTCGGCTCAGTTTTGACCCGTATGCGGTTTTGGACTAGTGTTGAGCGGCATAGGCCATATTCGAATTCGTGATATTTCACGAATATATGGACAAATATTCCTCATATATTTGCTAAATTCGCGTTTTATTTTCCATATGCAAAAATTCGCACAAACGAAAATTTGCATATGCGGAAATTAGCATATGCAAATTTTCAAATATGCAAAAAATCGCCTGGCGGTCTCACACAGTAGTATTAGAGCCTTCTTTACACCACACAAGCTGGAAGCAGAGAGGGATGATCACTGTGATGTGCACTGTGACAAAAAAAAAAACGAAAAAATATAAAAATACGAATATTCGTAATTACAAATATATAGTGCTATAAAATTTGAATTGCGAATATTCGCAAGCTACACTATTTTGGACCAGACCTAAAACTGTAGTATACTATAGACATGAATGGAGGGGGCGTGGCATGACATCACACTCACGGCCTCCGGCTCCAATCGTCAGAGTACCTCTTTAAGTTCGTTCAAACATGGTTGCCAAAAAAAAAATCATATAACTTTGTTGGCTGTGCTGTTATGTGTAAACTTGTGTTGTCTCCAGAACAAATAGATCTACAGGAAAATGTCCAAAGTGTAAAAATTCTGTGGTACAGCATCCTATGAAGGCCGTCGCTATTCAATCTACTACAATATGATGCCATTGAACTATACTCACTATTACAATTCCTATTATATGACATTTTAGGTAAAATGTTATAGCTCTGTTTCCTTAAAGGGGTACTCCAGGGAAAAACAATAGTATGTTTTTTAAAGCAGCTGGTGCCAGAACGTTACACAGATTTGTAAATTACTTCTATTTAAAAATCTTAAAGGGGTTATCCAGGAAAAAACTTATTTTTATATATCAACTGGCTCCAGAAAGTTTAAACAGATTTGTAAATGACTTCTATTAAAAAATCTTAATCCTTTCAGTACTTATGAGCTGCTGAAGTTGAGTTGTTATTTTCTGTCTCTCTGATGACACGTGTCTTGGGAACCGCCCAGTTTAGAAGCAAATCCCCATAGCAAACCTCTTTTACTCTGTGCAGTTCCCGAGACAAGCAGAGGTGTCAGCAGAGAGCACTGTTGCCAGTTGATATTAAAAAAAAAAGTTTTTCCCTGGAATACCCCTTTAACCCCTTAAGGACCCGGGGTTTTTCCGTTTTTGCATTTTCGTTTTTTCCTCCTTACCTTTAAAAAATCATAACTCTTTAAATTTTGCACCTAAAAATCTATATGACGGCTTATTTTTTGCGCCACCAATTCTGTAAATACTTTGTAAAGACATCAGTCATTGTACACAAAAATATAGGGTGAAACATAAAAAAAAAATCATTGTGAGACAAAATTGAAAAAAAAAAAGCCATTTTGTAAATTTTGAGGGCTTCCGTTTCTACATAGTAAATTTTTCGGTAAAAATGACACCTTCTCTTTATTCTGTACGTCCATACGGTTACAATGATCCCCTACTTATATAGATTTGATTTTGTCGTACTTCTAGAAAAAATCATAACTACATGCAGGAAAATGTATACGTTTAAAATTGTCATCTTCTGACCCCTATAACTTTTTTATTTTTCCGCATATGGGGCGGTATGAGGGCTGATTTTTTGGGCCGTGATCTGAAGTTTTTAGCGGTACCATTTATGCAATGATAGGACTTCATGATATAAAAAGTGACCAAAAATATGCTAATTTGGACTTTGGAATTTTTTTGCGCGTACGCCATTGCCAGTGCAGTTTAATAAACAATATATTTTAATAATTCGGACATTTCTGCACGCGGCGATATCACATTTGTTTATTTTTATTTACACGTTTTTTTTTTTTTAAATAGGAAAAGGGGGGCGATTCAAAACTTTTATTTGGGAAGGGGTTAAATGATCTTTATTCACTTTTTTTTTTGCAATGTTATATCTCCCATAGGGGACTATAACACTGCACACATTGATCTTTTACATTGATCAATGGTTTCTCATAAGAAACCACTGATCGATGATTCTGCAGCTTGACTGCTCATGCCTGGATCTCAGGCACTGAGCAGCCATTCGGCGATCGGACACCAGGAGGCAGGTAGGAGACCCTCCTCGTGTCTTACAGCTGTTTGTGATGCCGCAGCGATCCTGAACAGCTCCCTGAGCTTACCGGCATTGTTTTACTTTCACTTTAGATGCGGCGTTCTTTGAACGCTGCATCTAAAGGGTTAATAGCGCATGGCACCGCGATCAGTGCTGCGCGCTATTAGCCACAGACCCGACCCGCTATGACGCTTTATAGAATGGGAGCGGACTCAGGATGTACCGGTACATCCTGGGTCCTTAACAGGTTAATCCTTCCAGTACGTATCAGTAGTGTTGCTCGCGAATATTCGCAATGCTAATTTTATTCGCGAATATCGCATATTCGCGAATTCGCGAATATAGCACTATTCGTAATTACGAATATTCTTATTTATTATTATTATTTTTTTTTTCCACAGTAAACATCGATCATCCCTCTCTGCTTCCAGCTTGTGTGGTGTACAGTAGTATTAGAACCTCCTTTGGTTCTAATACTACTGTGTGAGACTGGCGTGGGAATTTTCGCATGTGCGAATTTCTGTTTATGCTAATTTTCGCATTTTAGTAATTGTCGTATATACGAATTTTAGTCTTTATTAATTTTCGCATTTTGCTAATTTTCACATATGCGCTTTTTGGTTATGCTAATTGTTTTATACAAATTTTCGCATATATGAATCTTGGTTTATGTTAATTTTCGCATTTGTAGATTTTCGTATATGTGAATTTTTTTGTTATGTTGTATGCAAATGTTCGCATATACGAATGTTGGTTTATGTTAATTTGCGCATTTGCAAATTTTCGTATATGTGAATCTTGGTTTATGTTAATTTTCGTGCTTGCTAATTTTCGCATTTGCGAATTTTAAGGGTAAATAAATGTGCGCATATTCGAATTTTGTTTGTATTAATTTTTGTAGATGTGAATTTTTTTCTTATGTTGATTGTTTTATGCACATTTTCGCATATACGAATTTTGGTTTATGTTAATTATGGTTTATGCTCATTTTCGCATATGTGAATTTCGTTTGCTAATTTTCATCTTCATATGCGAATTTTGTTTATTTCCGTGATTGTTGATTTGCGTATATGCGAAAATTTGCATATGCGAAATTGGCATATGCAAATGTTCCCATATGTGAAAATTCACACGCCAGTCTCACACAGTAGTATTAGAGCCTTCTTTACACCACACAAGCTGGAAGCAGAGAGGGATGATCACTGTGATGTGTACTGTGAAGAAAAAACAATATTCGTAATTACGAATATATAATGCTATATTCGCGAATATTCGCGAATATGCGATATTCGCGAATAAAACTCGCATTGCGAATATTCGCGAGCAACACTATATATAACGAATATTCATCCATATATTCGCGAAATATCGCAAATTCGAATATGGCCTATGCCGCTCAACACTACGAGTCAACACTACTTATCAGCTGCGGTATACTACAGAGGAAGTTCTTTTTTTTTTTTACATTTCTTTTCTGTCTGACTACAGTGCTCTCTACTGACATCTCTGTCCTTGTCAGAAACAGTCCAGAGCAGGCGCAAATCCCCATAGCAAACCTCTCCTGCTCTGGACAGTTCCTGACCTGGACAGAGGTGTCACCAGAGAGCACTGTGATCAGACATAAAAGAAATTTAAAAAGAAAAGAACTTCCTGTGTAGCATACAGCAGCGGCTAAGTACTGGAAGGATTAAGATTTTTAAATAGAAGTCATTTACAAATCAGTTTAACTTTATGGCACCCGCTGAAAAAATATGTTTTTCACCGGAGCACCCCTTTAATTCCGGTCTTCTCCCTCTCATATCTGTAGTTGATACCTGACATCAGTCCTTGCATGCTACAAACATTTTTTCACAGGCCAAATCTGTGAAGGGACCTGGCATTGAAGTCTACAATGTTCCTGTTCGTTGGTACACGTTTTGTATTATTTTTGCATAAGTGATTTGTCTCTGGTATCCAGTATCTGGGGATGTCCTGGAATAATACCGCCTGACCGTATATATAAAAAATAAAATCTCAGCTTCCCCAGGTTTGTCTTTTTTATCTCAGTGTAAAGCGGATAGTAGTTTCTTAGCAACTGGACAAAGGTCAATGTCTTGCAGAGCTCAGGCAACTATAGAGGTTTTGGAATCATATTAAATAGATATGAGCCGGAGCGCATAATACCAACAGGAGATTTAAGGTATGTTCTAAAATCTTCTCTTTGGTAGCTCAGAATTACAACTTTTGTCTGGACAGGTGAAGGCTGAACAGCCTAGTTTCCTTTAAAGCGATTCTATGAGGTTACACATAAATAGCTCCCCTCTAGTCCATAGGTTTTATCTGGTATTGCAGTTCAGTTCCATTCACTTCAAAAGGGCCGGGTTGCAATACCAGGCATAACAGTATCCGCATTGTACAGTCAGGCAGGGAGCAGTGCTGACCTGAACTCACCCCCATCGATGTAACTACCTACTTGGGTGATCGGCCTATCTGTCATGATCTTGTTAAATTTTATAATCCTCCCAGTTCACTGCCCCATTATGATAAACCACCCCCTTTATTTTTATTATTGTTTAGTTTTCTAACTTGATATTGCTCTGTATTTTCTGCTCAGTCTCACTCAGATTCACAGACTGGGAAGGGGCGTTCCCCAGCAGGCGTGACATCATCTGAAGCCATACAGGGGAGAACTTCCTCCCTCACTCTGCTACACACAGCCCAGAGCAGTTCAGTTTGAGATAAGCTATGATTGGATAAGGCTGCACACCCCCCCTCCCCCCTACCCCCTACCCCCTACCCCCTACCCCCTCAGCACTCCAGACTGCATTTCCTGATTTTGAACTTCTGCCAGGCCAGCAGGAGTCAAAAGTCTGTGCAAGAGATGGGGGGAAATGTGCTCTGGACAAGTAGGGAGACTCCTAATGGCAGCTTTTTTTAAACACAAATAAAACATAGAAAACATTTTTTTTTTTTTCAAATAAAGTATGTTTTTTTATTTACTGTACCATAAAGAGTACAATAGCAAAATTTTTTTTAATGACAGTGCCCATTTAAACAGTGGCCTCCTCAAACTGTGCGATGGTCTTTACATTAGCTAAGCGCACAGGGTGTCAACACATGACATGGGCAGAGTATGTACCAAATTAGCAGTCAAGCCCAGAGGGCAAAGTAGTACAGTACAAACCCAGAATAAGAGTCAGAGCAAGCAAAGGTCAAAACCAAGAGGGTAGCACAGTACAAAGTCAGTAGGCAAAGGGAAATAGCACAGAAGAGTTGGAACCACAATCTTGAGCATCTAACTGCAGCAGAAGTCTAGTGTAAATATCTTTCCCTTAGGAGGTTTGAGCTTCGGGGGATTTTCTGGGTTACTATGAGTATGACGCCCTGCACTGTGCTTAGCAGAACTGGTCATCATAGAAATACTGAGACCCTCCCAGTGGCGTCCTGAAGAGAACAGACACAGCATGTGAATGGGGACAGGTAAATTTATGAATTTTGTCTGGCAGTATGCCATAACTATGGTAGTGCAGAGACATTAGTCTCATCCCAGCCCCTAGGTCTGGTGGCCCAATGCCCCCCCCCCCCCTTATGGATAAAATGACACTAGAATTATAAATAGTACATGGAAGGTAGAGGATACTGTGCCAGATTTTGCAATAAAGCCCAGGAGCTGTTCGTCGATGTCAGAAGTAGTGCCGTCACATGGTGTGATGCTAACTTTACTGCGACCAGGCATGATCTACTTATTATCCTTACATAACACTTAGAATTGATATGTTTAGATATGATTGATAAAGGGGCACTCTGTCATAGGAACAGCTGCAACAAATTGCAACAAACGTAGCACAGCACACAATAGTGAAACAATAGTGATGACACGGGCATAAGAGCTACGCACTAGCCAGTACTGGCTGTATTATTCTGTTATCACCCCATTCTAAAGGCGCGAGCTGCCAGGCCATTAACCCTTTAGGTGTCAATGTCACTATGGACCACAGCATAAAAGTGGAAAGACAAAGTGACGGAACACTTTCTGACAACCATTGGGTTAAATTAGTGCTTCCTAATCAATGTACCTCCAGCTGTTGCAAAACTCCAACTCCCAGCATGCCATTTCCAGGCATTCTGGGAGTTGTAGTTTTGCAAAAGCTGGTGGCACACTGGTTGGTAAGTTAAAAGGGCATTATGAGCTTTTCATTTATTTGACTGTGCTACAGGGGCTGTAAAGTTAGTGTAGTTCACAATATAGTGTCTGTACCTGTGTTTGATGACTGGTCTTGCAATTCTAATGTGATCTTTGCCCTGATGTTCATTTTTAGCAGCATACAAAATGGGTGCTGTCTACGACCTTTCCCAAGATGCAGTGTGGCCTGAGACATGACATCACCAGTCAGGTGTTAAAAGCAAGCATGGCAGTGCTGCAATGGTTGGAGCGACCGCTGGGTGAGAGAGAGATTATTCTCCACAAGGCTGCAGGGATTAATGTTTCAATCACAGCACGCATGAAAGGGAGCCTAGCTGTGCTGCAATGGGTGGGGTGGTTGATGTGTGGGAAGGAGATAAGTCACAGGACATGGCCATTTACCACCAACACAAGCACAGATCATGTTTATTACTGCCTGGCAGTATTTGTGTGATAGATATCCAAAATATAGTCAGAAGTACACAGGCTATTAGTATATGCCATACAGTAGTGTCAAGCTTGCACAACATATTGCATCCTGCCTACTTTTTTCCCAAACCTATTAGCCTGAACAAATAGGCTCATAATAGCTTAGCAGACCTTATATCTCTGTTTTTGCATGTTAAGGAGACTCCAGATGTATCCACTTAAACAGAGGAGACAACATTGGTGATCCTGACCCTCTATTTTACTTTGTAGTAAGAACATGGCAGTGAATTAACATACAGCCTGCGAGCTGACACTGCAGCCGAGCAGGAGAAGAGAAGCCGGCAGCCTCGTTCTTTTTTCAAAGTGACTCGCTGACCTTCAGTCGCTTACAATGAGAATGAGACACCAGAGAGCTGAGGGAGAAGAGTTTCTTTAAATACTATTGGGCTCTGCTGAGACTTTAACCCTCATTAAAATCTCATAGCCCTTAATTACCGTCAATTATTGCGATTCAACTTTAATAAAGCATTGATCCCGGCTAAGTGCGGACTCGCAAGATACAAAGACAATGTTTGCTTTAATGATCAATATAATCTAAACCGGTTAGGCGGCAAAAATAAGTCAATCCCATCAAACACTCTAAACTTGGCGTTAAAACCATCAAACAAACAAAAAAAAAACATACAAAAAAATCAATCGTCTATCAGACAGGATAAGGCTGACAATATGTCTTGGAGAGATTATTAAGAAGTTTAGTATTTAAAAGAGAGCGCCCATTAACCCTTGCCCATTATAACACTTGGTTTTGCCTCCCAGGAAAGGATGGCCCAGCGTTTTTCTCTTCTTGACCCTTTGGCCAATTCCTTTAGTATGCAGGTTATCTGTAAAGGGAGATTGGCAGGTTAATGCTGCCCAATAGCCAAACAAATGGCTAAGCCCTTTCTCTAAGAGTCACGAGTATCTTAAATAACAGTTGCACTGCTCATGTCCCATATTGAGCACATTGAGTAAACATCCACAGTGCAGAGAACAAAATAAAAAAACAAATCTTTTAGATTTTTCTGTATTTTGCTGTTAATTATTAACAAAATATGGTCTAAGCTCGAAGTCACAGTTATAGACAAACACAATCTAGCTAAATTAACAACACACAAATAGTTAAACTGTTCATGTCTTTTATTGAGCACATTAAAGCGTACTTGTCATATCACCAAAAATAATGCTTCTCTATGTTACTCACTAGGTCATGCATAAGCTTTACATGTCTTTTTTATGTGTCTAGCGTCTGTATTTGGCTTAAAATCCCTCTGTTCTGCTGCCCATTCAATCTGACATCCACTATTCAGGAAGTGGTGTGTTCTAGGCAAGCACTGAGCCCGCCCTCACTAACCATGCATTCACTTACTCCCTGAACCTGCTGTACTGTGCTCGGTCTCTTATACCAATCACTGCAGGCTACTCTGTAACCCCTCCTCTCTGTTTTCTTGCTGTAGTCTGATAGGGCAAGGAGTGAGCACAGAGAAGTGCTAGCCCCGCCCTCACTTCCTGGACCATGTCCCTGCCTGTGCTTCAGCTGGGACAAAGATGATGCTGCAGTCAGACAGGATTATGTTCTGGATGATATGGGGACCCCTAGTGGTCTTTCTTATAAGCCATCAATTCTTAAAAAAAAATGTATTTGAAAGGTTAATCTTTTGCCAAGATGTACAACATATAAAAAGTTTTTGATTCTGACAGTGCCCAATTAAGTAAACATCCACAGTGCAGGGAGAAAAAGGAAGTAAACCTCTATGTTAATGACCAGTGCAAGAGCTAATTAACAAAACAATATTTTAGTTAAAGAGATGAGATTATAAATTGTTTCACAAGTTCTTTGCCCATTACATATAGGCTGACAAAGCCGAATACTGTTCTTTTTAGGAATAGTTGGTAATAATTTTATTAAGCTTTTACTGATTGAAGCGATTACTGTATGTAACAGTTTTTTTTCGTGACATATTGTAAATTTTTGTTGATACATGCAACGGTTTTTGTGAAAAACTCTAAAATGTAAAAAATGTACAAAATTTACACTTTTCTAGATTTTAAAGTCAGTTCACACTTTATGCAGTTTTGATGCATTATCTTATTTAAAGTATGTTTTTTAGTGAAATGTCGTCATGAGGCAAAAGTGATTTGACCTATAATCAAAACTGATGTGTTTATGAACATTTAAAAGTTTTTAGGCTGTGTTCAGACATTTTTTATGCATGTTTACTTCACTTCGACTGTTTTTTTCAGCAATTTTCCAAAATTGTGGTTTACTGTGATTTGCGCAATGCTGAGAAATTTAGCCATGATGTTGGAAAAATCACCACATAAACAAAACAAAAATGCAGCAAACAAAGCAAAGTGTTAATACACAGCCTCAGAGGAGGAATATAACTACAATATATCCTGATCTTAAAATAAGTTTATACCGGACGCATTTCGGCAAACACCTTACCTTCATCAGCTTAGAAAGTAAGAAAGAAGAAGTAAGAAAGTTTTTTGCCTATACGTGTCTTGTTTACCCTAATAAGTGAAACTTAAATAAGTGAGTGCTGGGATCTTGACTTTTCTACATATCCCTTGAATAAGACATGAAAAGTTAAGTTGTTAAAAATGCCCTTTAAATCATAAAAAAAATATATCATTTTCTGTAATGCTAAATATTTTTATCTATCAAAAAAAGAGAGATGTTTGCAAATTCTGAAAAACATTGTATGGGTGTTAGTCGTAAAGTTCTAACACAGTGACCTTCTTCTTCACACTTTTCTAGTTCTCCCCACACCTAGGCGCTATGGTTATTATACAATAGACATAGCGGCATTACCAACAAGGTCCAGCGGAATAAGGTGTGTGATAGGCCACTATGTGTTAATTACATTGCTTACCTATGAAGGTAACGCCGGACCAGGAGCTGAACAATATTTACTTATATTGCTGAAAACGGATGTGTCAGAAATAATTTTCCATTAAAAATACTGAGTAATTTACAAAGTAAAACAGAAATCTGTTATTTTCTTTAAAGGGGTACTGCACCCCTAGACATGTTATTCCCTATCCTAAGCATAGGGGATATTAAGTCTGATCGCAGGGGGTCTGGCCACTGACCGCCCCATTCATGTCTATGGGAGAGGGCGTGACGGCTGTGTACTAGCCATCACACCCCCACCCATAGACATGAATGGAGGGGGCATGGCAGACATTACGAACACAGAAGTCTCAGGCTTCTGTGTTCAGAATGCTGCAGTGCCAGCCCAAGGATTGTGGGGGGGCCCCAGGGTAAGGGTTAATATGTATGATCGCAGGTAGTGTTGAGCGGCATAGGCCATATTCGAATTCGCGAATATTCGTGAATATATGGACGAATATTTGTCATATATTCGCTAAATTTGCATATTCGTAATAATCGCGCTTTATTTTCGCATATGTGAAAATTCGCGTATGCGAAAATAAACATATGCGAAAATTACCATATACAAAAATTAGCATAAGCGAAAATTCACATATGGGAAAATTAGCATATGCGAAAATTAGCATATGCGAAAATTTTCACGCCAGTCTCACACAGTAGTATTAGAGCCTTCTTTACACCACACAAGCTGGAAGCAGAGAGGGATGATCACTGTGATGTGTACTGTGAAAAAAAAACGAAAAAAATAAAACTAATATTCGTAATTACAAATATATAGTGCTATATTCGCGAATATTCGCGAATTTGCGAATATGCGATATTCGCGAATAAAATTCGCATTGCGAATATTCGCGAGCAACACTAATTGCAGGGGGTCCAGCGCCAGCCCCTGATCCCCAGGCAATGCGATGTGGTGTTCCGAACATGAAATCCTGGGGATTCTGTGTTCATGATGTCCACCACACCCCCCTCCATTCATGTCTAGTACATTACACCCTCTCCCATGGACATGAATGGAGGGGGGCCCAGCGGCCGGATTCTCCCCACGATCAGACAAGTTTGGATACAGACATCTTTGGATTGGGGATAAAATGTCTGATCATGGGGGTTCCCAGCAGCGGGACCCCCGCGATCAGACATCTTATCCTCTATCCTAAGATGTCTAGGGGCAGAGTACCCCTTTAAGACTTGTGAATAGAAGTTATTTACCAATGGACAATCTCTTAAAGGGGTACTCCACCCCTAGACATGGAATCCCCTATTCAAAGGATCTCCGGCATGCAACCCTTGCATTCTGGACTTTTTGTTTCAAACGCTGGGTTTGGGGCCGTGATCATGACATCGCCACATGCCCCCTTGTGATGTCACACCACGCCCCTTCCATTCATGTCTATGGGAGGGGGCATGGTGTGACATCACAAGGGGGGGTGGCGTGACTCCACAACTACGGCCCCGAACCCAGCGCTCGGAACAAAAAGTTTACAATGCCGGGGTGGCGTGCAGGAGATCGTGGGTATACATGGATTATATCACTGGATCATTGGGGTTTTCAGAGGGGATCCTGTGAATCGAAAGAACGCATAAATGATTAAGGGGGACAGAGGAGGATGTCAGGAATGGTTCTGAAGGACAGGTGGAGCACACTCAAGGATATTGTAGCTAAATACAAGACTGGTGTCCAACTAAATTGTTCAATCGCACAACTCACCGCTCCTTAGTATGGATGGGCTATAGCAGCAGATGATCAGCTCAGGTGTCCAAGGGAAATTGGAAGAGAGGACTTCAGTAGGTCAAAGAGTGCAAGAGTTGATTATTAAATGGTGAAGAAAAATGGTGGATAGATCCAGATCTCTGTGGCACCATGCTGATGGAAGGGTCAGAACTTGGCACAAGCACCATGAAATAATGAAACCTTTCTTTTAGGTGCGAAGAGTCCAGGCTGATGGCGAAGGTTTTTTGCACAGTCTGGGTACCTATGAATGAATAATTGAGGCTTATTTAAACATTGTGACAAACCAAGTTCATTCCCTCATGGCAGCTGTTTGTGAAGGACAATGCCCCATCCAGAAGGGTCTTATAGTTAAAGATTGGCTCAAGAAAAATTATGGTGAGTTAATGACAACTGAGGATAGCGGAGATGAAAAATCACCCATTGAAATGAATAGGATCTGTTAACGTCATTTCACTTTTTCTAATTCTTCAACGAAACTGAGTAACCGAAATGAAAAACGCTGATGTGAACACAACCTAAAAGAGAGATATTAATGTATTTATTTATGTACACATTTATTTATTTGAATATGCACCAATATAACTTAATTAATTAGGATTCATAAAAATAATAATAATAACTATTATTATTATTGTTGTTTTTGTTGTTATTATTTTCAATGATTATAATTAGTATTATGATGATGATTATTCTCTCAAATTTATTTCACTGTTTCTATAGTCACATTAGGAATGTAATAGGAGCCTGGATACAGAGAAATGTATTTTTGGAAGTCATATTATAGTGCATGCTCCAGTGAACTCTGATTATTTTAAGCATATCAGTTCTAATGTTATGGCCCAATGACCCTAATAGTTTCCACAAGTAGGATTTAATACTGATGTTTTCCGGAGATCCTTCCAAGGTCCCGGTGCCCCTCCACCATTATTAATTACAGTATTTGGGAGCGTTGACTGGATTACAATGACACTGACCGAGGTTCAGATCTCAGTGGTGTCATTTACTGGTGACCTTCAACAAATCACAATTATTCCTATATTTCCAGCCAAATACAGAACACTTAAATTCTGGATAAATGCAGAATTCACACATACATTAAGGCTTACATTCATCATCACGGAACAGACCTTATGCAGAATTAGGAAAAAATGTCAGAAAATATTAAGATACTTTATTATTAATACACTAGTTTTTAGTAACCAAGTAACATTCAAAATAACACATTACTTAGGTTTTAATTATATATATATATATATATATATATATATATATATATATATATATATATACATAATTTTTTTTTTTTCCTCAGTTCCCGTACTGGCCACTGGAAAACACAGCAGCCTGACGTTTCCTTCTTTCTGCAATATTATTAATAATAATAATATATATATATATATATATATATATATATATATATATATATATATATTAATACTGAATATATGTATTTTTTTCACAGTTCTCAGCAGCCTGACATTTGTATTATTTAATTAATTAACTTAACATTAGTTAATATATAATTTTTTTTTTTTTTTTTTTTTTACCCAGTTCTCACACTGGCCGCTGGATCACACAACAGCTTGATATTTATTTCTTTTGGCAATTCACTTTTTCACTTTGCTGTGCAGCCTGTGACAGGATCAGCAGAGTCATCTCATTATCATTACAGCTCACTTGAGCTTCTGGAGGATTAACCCCTTAACGACCACAGACGTTAATGTATGTCCTGGTTTGGCGGGACTTCGCGCTCCAGGACGTACATTTACGTCCTGTGTATGACCGCGACCATCGGAACGGTGCTCGCGTCATACACGGCAGGTTCCGGCTGCTAGCAGCCGGGGACTCGCCTTTAATGGCTGACATCCGCGATAGCGTGGATGTCCGTCATTAACCCCTCTGATGCCGTGATCAATACAGATCATGGCATTTGCGGCAATGCATTACTTTAAATGGATGATAGGATCGCCGCAGCGCTGCCGCGGCGATCCGATCATCCAGCATGGCGGCCGGAGGTCCCCTCACCTGGCTACGGCCGTCTCCCGGGTCTTCTGCTCTGGTCTGAGATCGAGCAGACCAGAGCAGAAGATCACCGATAATACTGATCAGTGCTATGTCCTATGCATAGCTCTGAACAGTATTAGCAATCAAATGATTGCTATAGATAGTCCCCTATGGGGACATAAAAAGTGTAAAAAAAAGTTGAAAAATGTAAAAATAAAAAAAAAGTTGAAAAATCCCCTCTCCCAATAAAAATAAAAATTGTCCTTTTTTCCCATTTTACCCCGCGTAATTTTTTTCTTTATAAACATATTTCATATTGCTGCATGCGTAAATATCCAAACTATCAAAATATAATGTTAATGATCCCGTACGGTGAATGACGTAAACGTAAAAAATAAAAAAAAGTCCAAAAATGCTGCTTTTTTGTCACATTTTATAAAAAAAAATGAACTAAAAGTTTTATATATGCAAATGTGGTATCGATAAAAAGTACAGATGACGGCGCAAAAAATGAGCCCTCATACCGCCCTATATACGGAAAAATGAAAAAGTTATCGGTGGTCAAACTAGGGATTTTAGATTGCCCTATATCCCGGCGTATAAGATGACTTTTTAACCCCGTCTTTTCTTCTGAAAAGTCGGGGGGTCATCTTATACGCCAGGTATTGAGGTCCGGGATAGGAAAACTTCTGATTATCTGCCCAGGCCGGCTCCCGTGTGTGGCTACAGGTGGGGGCCGGCCAGAGCAAGTAAAGACTAATACTGTATACTAAAAACCAGGGTGCCTCCAGCTGTTGTGAAACTACAACTCCCAGCACGGCAAAGGCTGTCCGGGCATGCTGGGAGTTGTAGTTTTACAACAGCTGGAGGCCCCCTGGTTTTTAGTATACAGTATTAGTTTTTACCTGCTCTGGCCGGCCCCCGCCTGTAGCCACACACGGGAGCCGGCCCGCAACTGCCGACCTAATGTGGGGGAACTGCCAACTTAATGTGGGGGAAACTATACTGCCTACCTAATGTGGGGGGAACTATACTGCCTACCTAATGTGGGGGGAACTATACTGCCTACCTAATGTGGGGGAACATGATGCCTACCTAATGTGGGGGGAACTACAAGGTACCGTACATCGCGGTAGGAGGGGTAGTCTTATATGGCGAGTATATCCCAAACTCTATATTTTAACTGTAAAAGTTGGGGGTCGTCTTATACGCCGGCATATACGGTACGGATTTTGTACAAAAAGTTTTATATTTTTTTTAAGCGGTACAAAAATATAAAAGTATCTAGCCATTGGTATCATTTTAATCATATTGACCCACAGAATAAAGAACACATGTCATTCTTACCGTAAAGGGTACAGTGTGAAAACAAAATCCTCCAAGATATGCAAAATTGAGGTTTTCATTTAAATTTCCTCCCTAAAAAAATTTTTTTTTTTGGGGAGGGGGGGGGGGGGGGGTTCGCCGTACATTTTATGGTAAAATGACAGGTTTCATAACAAAGTACAATTGGTCACGCAAAAACCAAGCCCTTATATGGGTCTGTAGATGGAAATATAAAAGCGTTATGGATTTTAGAAGTCGAGGAGAAAAAAACGAAAACGCAAAAATAAAATTGGCCTGGTCCTTAAGGGGTTAAATAAAGCAGGATATCAACACTTGACACTATACCAGTGTTTCTCACATTGTTTGTCTGGGCATGCTGGGAGTTGTAGTTTTGCCATATCTGGAGGCAACCAGGTATGAAAACACTTTACTGTACATAGGAAAGCCTCCAAAGGTGTCTCCCATCCAATAGATCAGTGGTCTCCAAAATGTGGACTTACAGATGTTGCAAAACTACAACCCCCAGCATGCCTGGGCATCCGTTTGCTGTCCGAACATGCTGGGAGTTGTAATTTAGCGATAGCTGGTCCACAGTTTGGAGTCCATAGTGTTGCTCACGAATATTCGCAATTCGAATATTATTCGCGAATATTGCATATTCGCGAATTCGCGAATTTCGCGAATATAACGCTATATATTCGTAATTACGAATATTCGTTTTTTTTGTTTGTTTTCTTTTTCACAGTACACATCACAGTGATCATCCCTCTCTGCTTCCAGCTTGTGTGGTGTAAAGAAGACTGTAATACTACTGTGTGAGACTGGCGTGCGAAATATTCGCATATGCGAAAATTAGCATATGCTAATTTTCGCATATGTTAATTTTTGCGTATGTTAATTTTGTATATGCTAATATTCGCATATGTTAATTTTCGCATACATGAATTTTCGCATATGCGAAAATAAAACGAGAATATAACGAATATTCGCAAATATTCGCGAATATATGACGAATATTCGTCCATATATTCGCGAATATTCGCGAATTCGAATATGGCCTATGCCGCTCAACACTACTAGGCAATAGATGTTCAGAAAACTTTAAGAAAGCTGCAGTTCTCTGTACAGCAGAGTAAGGGGAGCCGGTGGACATTCTCACCATGGTGTTATGCTCCATCCCCTCAGGCCCCGCGCCCAACATCAGTTTTGCCTGGAGTGTTCCTTTAAATATCGGGTTTTCTTTACCTATGATTGATGTCTCTCCGTTTTAAGCTTTTCCTATTTGATCTCTGGGAATTTTTTTTTTAAACATCTAAAGTAACATAACAATCTTTGAAACCTTTCTTCTTTAGAAACTCAAACACCAAAGTGTTGATCTTCTCTTTTCTAAAGTAAAACATATTCGTGTTTATTGATTTCATTATGAAACACATGTACAAAGTATTTACAGACGGCGATCTGACGAGATGACATTTATTATGCATTTGTTGTCTAAAAGGGTACAATTAAAAATGAGATGCAAATGAAAAGTATACATGAATAGATAGATATGAGATAGATAGATAGGAGATAGATAGATAGGAGATAGATAGATAGGAGATAGATAGATAGGAGATAGATAGATAGATATGAGATAGATAGATATGAGATAGATAGATAGATAGCTAGATAGATAGGAGATAGATAGATAGGAGATAGATAGATAGATAGATAGATAGATAGATAGGAGATAGATAGATATGAGATAGATAGATAGATAGATAGATAGATAGGAGATAGATAGATAGATAGATAGATATGAGATATAGATAGATAGATAGATATGAGATAGATAGATAGATAGATAGATAGATATGAGATAGATAGATAGATATGAGATAGATAGATAGATAGATAGATAGATAGATAGATAGATAGGAGATAGATAGATAGATAGATAGATAGATAGATAGATAGATAGGAGATAGATAGATAGATAGATGTGAGAGATAGATAGATAGATAGATAGGAGATAGATAGATAGATGTGAGAGATAGATAGATAGATAGATAGATAGATAGATAGATAGATAGATAAATAGATATGAGATAGATAAATAGATAGATAGATAGATATGAGATAAAAGATGAATAGACAGATATACTGTTTATATGACACAGAGAGGTAACAGATAGGTAACACATTGAAAACATATTTTTCTCATAATTTCTCTGCCCACAAGTAATAAGATCATAATGCCATATGGTGCCAAGTCATAGCCTACATATAGCAATACCACCATAAAGTGCTAAAATGATATACTGTAACCAAATAATATGGCATTATAGAAGGACGTATATTCCATAATACATGGGCAGATAGACAGCAGCAGGTAATGCATTCTACATCTATAGAATTCCGTCTATGACTCCTGTAACCGATACCACATGTTATTCCTTTACAAGTCTTGTTCTCTACACACAAGTCAGAAGACATGAAACTTATTATCTGACAGAACCCACCTTCAGTGGTGACATGTCTTACCGAGGCCATGGAGATATCTAAAGACTCTCTGACCCTCTACTCTCTAACATATGTGTCAATTATTTTTTACGATCTATATTTTATCAACAGCTGAAATAAATCATTAAACCCTCTTGGATTCCTCATCCTTGGGTGAAATATAGATGTAATGAGTTTCGGTCTGTATTACAGTGCAACCTTCCAGGAAATTCCACATTTCAAAGTATAGAATGATTAGACTTTTGCTCAGTAACAATTCTTTTTTCCCAGCTCACATTGTAAAAGAAGTACCCAGAAGCAGGGCCGGATTGAGGGACAAGCTGGGGTAGGTGCCTGTCTACAAGGCAGGGCTGAAGCAACGTCTGGCAGTTGTAAGCATTGCCTTTAACTGTATCTGCATCCTTAAAACACACATGCAGTTAAAAACTGTAGAGGAGCAGAGAGTCATTGGCCCCCTTTCTTGTCACAGGTTTCTTTATATCCTTGGCCTGAAGCTGCTCAGTAGAACTGCGTCCTCATACAGACAGCCCAATGATTTGACTGTATCCCACCATCTGCACCAGACCATGGGTAGAGGATCCAACAGATTTTCTTGGCATCATGAAGATATGATTTAGATATTTTTTCTACCTCATGGAAGTTTAACAGGGGTTCTTACTACCTAGCTATTCTATGGGGGTCTACCTATTAAATGGGGAAAGAATCTACCAACTAATTGGGAGGGGTAGGGTATTTATTTACAATATACCTATTATATGGGGGTCCACCTAACTAGGGGGCAACTTTCTTCTAAGGGGGGGTACCTACTTATAATATGCATTCTATATGGAGGTCTATCTATCTACAATATGCCTCCTTATTATCTAGAGGTTACCTCTCTACCTGCAAATTACCTACTACATGGAAGGATCTACCTTCCTACTATTTGTGGGCGCAAAAGAAGATAACTGTATGGGAATATATTTACCATATGGGAGCAAAAGGTGGACATATCTTCAAGGCACTGTGTGGAGCATTTTTGCTGTGTGGGGCACAAAAAAGGAGCACTTTAATTGTGTGGGGGACAATTTTACCATCTGGGGCAAAGAGGTTGGGGGCTTTGTATAGAGGGGAGAAAAAATTAGGAACCTGACATGTTTGTGCAGCAAATCCAGCAGAGAGGATGAGATTATATGAGACGTCAACATGGCGGTCTGGGCAAAATACAAAGAGAAGGGAAATGTGAATGACTCTGTTCAGAGAGGATGTCACCTGTAGTCAGGAATACTGGCAACCAAGGGAACTTTACTTGATGTTCTTTATTGTGGTTCCCGGATTACCAATAGAAATCACTGCTGCATAGAGATGGGACAGGTTGGTTTTTTGAGAAGGAACATCCTAAAAGGTGCAAACACTATGGTTAAAAAGCAGAGGAAATAAACCACTCAATAACAAGATGGCGTCTGAAATGGCTAATGCACTGGTTTAAGACATCTCCATTTCAGTCTTGGAGACATGCAATAAAGGGTTGTCTGATGGATACACATTGTATACTAGGAGCTCTGTCTCTGAATGGGAAATATAGTTATTACTATAGTAACTTCCTTGTGAGCAAATCAATACTGGCCATTTTCAACATATCCAGAAAGTAAATATATAGCTTTCAGAGTCGGGAGCTGTATACTGTATCTCATCTCAGACAGCCTGTCTACCAGGGCGTGTACCGTGTATCTAAATAATTGATACTGTTTACATTTACAAACTCATAGTCTTCACTCTTTATTGTATGAGGCATTTTATACTCATCCTAATGAGAACAGATTAACCACCGAGAAATTCCCATCATATTCCTCTACCAAAGTCTTTCATTCAGTTGCTGTCGGTATAAATCCTAACATTACCAATGAGTTGACGAAAGGAAATATGCTGCTACCGTGTTATATGTAAGTCCCAGCACTAGGAAAAGACCGGCACCACTGTGTGTTTCCAGCTCAACAATAAATATTCTAACCATAGTGCAGGTGTCTCCTACAGGATTACATGCGGTGCTTCACTTAATAGTAAATAGGACAAATTGCAAAAGTTCCATGAAGAAAGAAAGTATAGCGGCACTCACATGATGAAATAACGTGATCCTTTATTCTTGGAGACATCAAGGGACGCTACATGCAGGTGCATTCCACAAGAGGAGAGCTACAACGTTGTTTCACAACAGCCTCTATGGTATTGATGCGGCAGCGACGCCCCTGATATATGTCAGCGGCCGCTGTAAACGGCAACGTCAGCGGCAACCCGTACAAAGGCAAAATACAGTACAATGGAGAATAAAGGGAGACGTAGCACCCACTCAATCCACAGTGTAAACAAACAAAGATCCTTTATTTAGGGATACATCAGTGTAGGTACAGGCAGGGACGCAGAGAAGAAAACAACATGGGCTCCTCTGCACCATGGATTGGGTGAGTGCTACGTCTCCCTTTTGTAACGCTGCTGGATGTGGATCCTCTAACCTGTGTGGCAGATGGCACGGGAGCGGAGTCTAAGTTGCCGCTGGTCTTCACCAGAGCCCGCCAAAGGCAGGATGGGCTTACTGCGGCAGGCGACACCCAGGTCGCTACCCCCGATACGACTCGACCACACAGGTATCTATATATACACTCAGGTATCTATATATACACTCAGATTATCTATATATATATATATATATATATATTTTTTTTTTACTACGCTTAGATGCGCATTAGTGTTGCTCGCGAATATTCGCAATTCGAATATTATTCGCGAATATCGCATATTCGCGAATTCGCGAATTTCGCGAATATAGCGCTATATATTCGTAATTACGAATATTCTTTTTTTTTTTTTCTTCACAGTACACATCACAGTGATCACTCCTCTCTGCTTCCAGCTTGTGTGGTGTAAAGAAGGCTGTAATACTACTGTGTGAGACTGGCGTGCGAAAATTAGCATATGCTAATTTTCGCATATGCGAATAGTCACATATGTAAATTTTCGTATACGCGAAAATAGAACGAGGATATAACGAATATGCGAATATTCGCGAAAATATGACGAATATTCGTCCATATATTCGCGAATATTCGCGAATTCGAATATGGCCTATGCCGCTCAACACTAATGCGCATTGTGTCTCCTCTGTCTTTTTCTATATATTTCTGTTGACGATTCACATGTGGGCACGTCCCGCGATGGGAACAGCGGCCTGGACAGGGAGGTGAGCGCTCACGGTCGGAGCACCGCACCGGAGCGCTCACCGTAATACATTTATTCTCCAGTGTACTGTTTCTGTGACCGCGAAACGGAGCCGCAAAAAGATCTTTCTTTATTTGCACAGTGGATTGGGTGAGTGCTACGTCTCCCTTTATTCTCCATTGTACTGTTTCTGTGACTGCATTTCGGGACATCGCTGGACCACCCCTCGTGCATTGTACAGGACCCTCCATCAATAGTATCCTTACCAACCTCCTGCCACTGACCCACCTACGGGTGCCCTGGTGGAAAGCAGCTGTATTTCTCTACCAGTCTTCAAATGCAAAATACAATGAAACTAAAATAAGTGAGAATAAAAACAACAAATGACAAAGAAAACCTAAAAAAGAGGATTAAAGTACTTACAAAAAGACATTCATGTCATTTTCATCATTCATACCTGAGGGTCCCAAGACGTCAGGGCGCAGGATCCAGGTTGCTACTTTCTGCAAAAGCAATTTGTGGCAATCACTACCGTCTTTCAGGATTTTAACCATTTCTAATCCCGAGAACCTGAACACTGAATGGTCACTCTCATGTATCGTTCTAATGTGATCTGTAAGTCGGGGGCAACCATGACCCGTTCTAATAGATGTCATGTGTTCCTGTATCCTAATGTACAAGCATCTTTTAGTTTTGCCTATATAGCATAGGCCACAAGGGCAACAGATCATATATACTACAAATGTTGTTTTATATGTAATTTACATTAATTGACAAAAAAACAAAATGCACCAAGAAAGAGTTGTTGGAGTGGAATAAAACTTTCTATGTGCGAATGTAATGATGATATATGTGATTACAATATAAAAGGGAAAGGATAAGTTTATTGGGAAATACTGTACAACTGAAATGGAGCTCTAGCATCCTGTTGGGTTCCTCCAACCTGGATACATGACAAGATACGGTTGGGCACGAAGGTATACAGGTTCCCTATGGCATCCTGCAGCACATATGCCCATAGATGTTACAGCCGGGCCTCTAGATCCTGCACATTTGTAGGTTCCCGAAGCTGATGCGATAAATTCTTGATTGGCGATAAATCTGGCAAGCCGGCAGGCAGAGAAGTGTTGCAATCTGGCAGAGACATTCCTGGGAAACCCTTGCTGTGTGTGGCCGAGCATTATCCTGCAGAAAAATGCCAGTTCGAAACCATTAAACACAATAAGTGGCTGCAGAATATCCTGCACATATCGCTGAGCAGTAAGTGTCCATCGTATCATCACTAGTGGTGACCAAAAGTCTTTTACCATAACCCCCAGATCATTATACCAGCAGTTGGGGGAGTCGCTCTACAGAAAAGGCAGGATCAATATACTCACCACATTGCCCTTATACTCCAACACAACCATTGTCAGAGCCCAGAAAGAACCTGGATTTCTCAAATACTGTTCCAGTCTGTAGCAGTCCAGGTTTCTAATATCTGGAATAGGCAGAGACAGAAGTATGTAATGAATGGACATTTGTCTGAATGATGGATAAGGAAACAGTGGGAGCCTGTTGGCAGGTCAAATAATTCAATTGTGGTCTTTCTGGGCCATCTGGAGCCTGTTCACTATATATATAGCCACTACTCCCAACACCTAACAACTTAGTCATAATGGCCTACATGTTGGGCAATTCATTTCTCAAAGTCTTTCAACAGGGCAAAAAGTTTTTGAGTGCCTCGTAGGGGCATATCAAGCAGTCAACAATATCTTACCAAGATGTACGCTACCAAAAGGTAGCCTCTGAGAGCATTTTTTATAGAACAGTGGGGAAGCACGTGTATGCTCTCTTGAGGCAAGACCTAGTGTTTAATAGAATCACACCTATGATCACTTACGGGGCCCTATGATCATTTACGAGGCATATGGGGCCCAGAAGTAGAAAGCTACGTCTCTGAATTGGTAGTTATATAGTACTCATAATGTGAAGCAAGTCATGTAAGCCAATTTTTGGTTGCTAATTTATGCCAGAATTCTGATGCATATGCAATAGTAAATCTGCCCCAATGTGAGTGCATTCAATGGAGTTTCTTATGTTTACAATGTTTTTATTGGGTTTTCCAGAATGTTATAACAAATTGAGCAAATAACAACAAATAAAGTATTAAAGAATCAAAGAAACTATAATAACATAGAAAAGGTGTATCCCCTACTGATTCACTATTTCACAGCGTTGGAGGAAAAATTTATTATAGATGGTTGGAGCGATCATCCAACCGTCTGAGGCATATATATATATATATTCTTTGTGGTTTTGCAATAGCTGGAGACTTGCCTTAAAGGGGTACTCCGATGGAAAAAAAATAAAATTTTTAAATCGACTGGTGCCAGAAAGTTTAACAGATTTGTAAATTACTTCTATTAAAAATTATTAATCCTTCCTGTACTTATTAGCTGCTGAATACTACAGAGGAAATTCTTTTCTTTTTGGAGTTCTCTCTGATGACATCACGAGCACAGTGCTCTTTGCTGACGTCATTATAATAATAACTCTTTATTTATTGTTGTCCTTAGTGGGATTTGAACCTAAGGCCCCAGCACTGCAAGGCAGCAGTGCTAACCACTGAGCCACCATGTTGCCCTTAGCATACATCTGCTATGCACGGTTGCTAAAATGGACAGAGATGTCAGCAGAGAGCACTGTGCTCATGATGTCATCAGTGTTCCAAAAAGAAAGGGATTTCCTCTGTAGCATTCAGTAGCTAATAAGTACTGGAAGGATTAAGATTTTTTTATAGAAATCATTTACAAATCTGTTTAATTTTCTGGGACCAGTTGATTTAAAAGAAAAAAGGTTTTCACCGGAGTACCCCTTTAATAATTTTTATTTATGTCACTACTAACCTTAAAACTTTAGAAATCAGGTTTTGGAATCCGGAGTCTTCCCCCTCCTCTCCTTGTATAAGGGAATCCAGTTGAGGTATCCGTGAGTATCATTATGAGACAAACATATAGTGTATATAATGAACATTAACCTCACCTTTTATTAAAAACATATAAATCGCCTGATTTAATATACATAAGCCTATTTAGGTGATGGATAGTGATCCAGCCAACTTCTCCATTTTAGGCTACATTGAGTACATTACTACTACTTATAGAATGAAAATAGCTTCTAAATGGAAGACAATGGAGATCCCTTCTATTTCAGAAATTATAGAAGCAGTCTCAGTAAATTGTACACATGACAGGACATATGCATGGAGGGAACAATGGAGTTTATTATTGGAAAAAATAGATATATAATTGTGTTCCCAGAAGTAAAACAATATAATTGACCTATAAATGAAAGCAAATACCTATAAACAGGAAGGTTTATGTAATGTAAGGTGAAGACGATTCCTGCAAACAACCAACTTTACCCAAAATCTATAAATAAATCCCAAATTTGCATTAGGCAAAAAATAAATAAATAAATGTGCGCTAAACTGCTTAGCTCAATGCCAGTTCATCCCATCTTGCAATAAATAATGCGTAGTTATCATTTATTCGAATTACAGCCTGCGTTCATCACAGGGGGCAATGACTGTGTTGTGTTATCTGTCAGCTTGAAAAAAAAAATGCTGATTTTTTATTATTGTAATTAATAGTTTACACTGCGGAAAAGCTGCTGCTGGTGGCTCTGACTTTTATAGAACCTCCGATAGAACACAATTTACAGATTGGGAGGCTTAAACTAATTTTGAAAAATGCTTTAATCTACAAGGTCAAATTCAACACAGCTTGCACCGCCATGTCACCCAAACATCTGCTTCCGACTGGATGCCGCAAGTAAATTTGCTTTACTTTTAAATCTAAAATTATTTTAGTCGGAAAAATGATGACACTCTCATTAAACAGCTATTAACTTATGTTTCTTCGCCCCGGATTCTGTGTTCTTTGTTTTTAACTTAATGCTCTGGTCAGAATTTTATCAAACCTTAGCTCTTAGGTGATAAACACTGAGCGCAGCGTAAGAGGAGGCGAAACGCGACGTGTCACTTGATTTCTCGGGGAAGGAAGTAAACAGCTTCTGCCCATAAAAACTGCAGGGCCGCCAGGATAAAATATCTAATATAATCCATTTCTGCAATAAAGATATCAAACAAATGAACTGAACGTTTATCTCCTGGACTGAAATAACCTGTTGTCTGTAGTGAAGATCCTAGCAGAATCTATTCAACTAGTTAAAGGGTGCCTGTCACCAGATTTTACTATATATATATATATATATATATATATATATATATATATATATCATGGCAACAAGTTAAAATCTTCCTAACCTTGACCTGGAGATGTTCCTGTCAGCAGTGATAGTGAAGATATAAAGTTTGAAAGGTGTCCCTGCCAGCCTAGTACTTCCATGAGTGGGAGCCATCCTATTCTAGTCCAGTCTAACACATTGCCACGAATCATATTTGCTAAAATCTGATGACAAGTTTCCTTTAAAGGGAATGTGTCTTCAGAAAATGACCTATTTTTTATGTCAAACATAGTATTTTTTCTGATGGGTATATCTAACAGAAAACTTTACCAACCTCTGTAATAGGATTAAAGTGGTACTCCGGCGCTAAACATCTTTTGCCCTATCAAAAGGATAAGTGATAAGATGTTAGATCGCAGGAATCCCGCCGCTGGGGACCCCTGCAATCTCTCCTGCAGAACCCCTGTTTTTCAACTACACAGAGCGAGGATCGCTCTGTGGCTGATGATGGACGGTGCAGGGGACGGAGTATCCCGCTCCCTCAATGCTAGTCTATGGGAAGGGGCGTGATAGCCGCAACGTCACAATACTCCACCCCCTGCACCGCCCGTCATCAGCCACAGAGCGATCCTCGCTCTGTTCAGCTGGAAAACAGGGGTGCTGGAGGAGAGATTGCGGGGGTCCCCAGCGACGATAGGGGATAAGATGTTTAGCGCCGGAGTACCCCTTAAAGCATAGTCCAAGCCAATGGTCTCCAAAATGTTCCAAGGGCCAAGGCTGGAGAGTATATGAAGGAATGAGGAGAACTAGTTACCAGCCAAACATTTTGACAACTATCTGAAAGGTAAGTCCAACATAGGACTTTGCTGACCTCTGTAATAGGATTCAGTCAGTGGTCTCCAAACTGTGGCCCTTCAGATGTTTGGAGACCACTGGTCTAAGTGAATAGAGGAAAAGAGGCTAGGTAGGTATCAATTTGTACAGTTTGGGAGGCAGATAAAGAAGGTCGGACACTCATTTTAAACAACCTTTCTGGGATTATGGGCATTGTTCTTAAAGGGATATTCCAGGGGCTGTGAAGTTAATGTAGTTCATCATATAGGGGGACATTTAGCAAGGTATTTAGAGCCTTTTTTTTTTTTTTTGAAAACCCCTTACATAAAAGTCGCAAGTCTGCTCCAGGTCTGACCTGGAGTACAAAACTCCAGTCGCAAAAAAGTCTCACAAAAGTCTCAGCTGCTACTGTTTTGTTTTGCTTATGTGCTCCAAATGTATCAACCCCCTGTGATAGTATGATAAATATGTAGCACATAAGCAAAACTAAAGCAAAAAAAAAAAAAAAGGCTACAGAACTCGCTTACCAAAGATAACAATTATAAATGTCCCCTATAGCGTCTGTACCTGTGAATGATGGCTGATCTTCCAATTCTTACGTGATCTTTGCCACAATATTATTTTTTAGCAGCATACAAAATGACTGTTGTCTCTGGCTTTTCCCAGGTTGTAGTGCAGCCTGAGACATTGCATCACTAGTCAGGTGTTGAAAGGGAGCCTGTCTATGCTTCAGTGGGTGAAACGGGAGCTCATTCTACACAGGGCTGCAGGAAATTGTAGTTTCAAGCACAGCATGTGAGGCAGCTTAGCTGTACTGCAATGGATGGGGTGGCTGATGTGTTGGAGGGAGAAACAAACAAGGGATCCGGGGACTTGTAGTTGGGGGAAAGGGACTCCACCAGCATATAGCCAGTTCACAACAAGAAAGCGGCAGTGTTATGACGGACTCACAACATAGCCATTTAGTCCCAAGACAAGCACAAATTCTTCCTAAGCATGTCCATTACTGTCTGGCCGGTACGTACTAAAGTCACCTTATGGTGAATAACCCCTTTAAGTTAGCCCAGATTCTTATTTTCAAAAGAAAAACTAGCAGAAAACTTTTCTGAGTATCCAGCCATATGGAAAAATTTTGAGCAACATTTCCAGCCGACTATTCTGCATATAAAGGATTTTTGAACTGACGCCACTGAGTTAGAATAATTTTAGCTGGTGTTAGTAGAATCGCATTCACCTTTGTTATTTCTGTAAGGATTAAATTATTCTGCGCGTGCTCAAATGACATGACACTGCAGAAAAAGAAATAGGCTACCGTCTTATTAAAACTTTGGCGCTGCCCGAACCCATTAGCCCACTATAGCCTGGGTAGCAAGTGGGGGAGGGGGGATGGGAAAAGCTGGATATCAAAGTAATAATGGAAGATAATAAAAGGGGAGGAAAGAACCAGCAATAAATAATAAAAAGCAATAACTTTCATTTCTATTATGGCCTCCAATTAGATATTATCGGAGAATATCTATTCACCTTAAAGCTCTCATGGACATTAGTCAGGATTATTTTTTTATTTTTTTTTTTGCACAGGGAATTGAAATCTCTGGTGTTAGCTGAAAGATGAGATTACATATACCATGTCTTGCTACATTAGCTATTTCTTGAGAATCCGAGGCGCTGCAATGCCATTGTAATCCTGTAAGATATTATACTGTTGGTTCAGGACATGGGTTAATTCAGTAAGAAATTCTAATAAGAGACATTCAAAAGTTACAGATTTCCTTGTTACATTATCTGAAGACAGTTTTGTGTCTCCAGCGAGATCTCCAGACGGAGACATTTGGTGACTAAACATTTCAATAAAAGAAAAAGTACTGAGATATAAGGAGGTAAGGGAAGGCTTTGTTACTCTCACGGAATAGCTGAAGTGCCTACTAGTGGTCAGTGTGAGCAGGGGTGTAGATAGGGGGGGGGGGCTAGCTGGCACATGCCCAAGGCGAAATGTGTAATGGGGGATGTCAACAAATCACCCTGTTTCATTCGAGATATCAACATACAGGACTACATTAACATAGCCTCTATACAACCAACAAAGTACCGGCTTAAATTCAGCTTCTTTATTGGACAGATGGTCCATATAAATCTTCCTTCTTTATTTCTTCATTTTAAAACTCCAGTACAGCAATAAGGATAGCACAATCAAAGTCTGACGCGTTTTGGCTCTTAAGCCTTATTCATAGACCTTTGCTTTTGAATAAGGCTTAGGAACAGAAACACGTTAGGCTTTTCATGCCTTATTTTAATCCTTATCATTGCACTGGGGTTTAAAAGGGGTAATCCACTGGCCAGCATTTGGAAGTAAATGTTCCGAACGCTGTTTTTGCACTGCGGGGGTCAGGCACGCTCCTCGTGGCATCACGCCCACGCCCCCTCAATGCAAGTCTATGGGAGGGGGCGTGACCGCCGTCTTGCATTGAGGGGGCATGGCTGTGAAGTCTTGAGGGTCGTGGTCGACCCCCGCAGTGCGAAAACAGCATTCGGAACATTTACTTCCAAATGCTGGCCAGTGGCGTACCCCTTTAATATAATGCAATTCAGAAGGACGTTGTATACAGATCATATGTTTCTGGACTTTCGTTTCTGTCTTGACATCAACATTAAGGTACCATTTATGAGTACAGTTTTATGTTATTTTTTATGAGGGAGGTGATACAAAATGTAATTAAAGGGGTTATCCCGGAGCCGGTAGGGTATTATCTTTCCTCACATTCTTGTACACCACTTTCACCTTCCTGCTTTCTCGGGAATATAACTTCTTAGATGGGAGCAGGTACTGTATCATGGTCATAGTATGCAGGCAAAATCATGCCCCCATGCAGTGATCAATCACCGCATGATTGTGCTGCAACAGTGGAAAACTTGAAGCCATTGGTTTTGCCCACACGTGATGATCGGGATATGGTAAGCCCCCATCTAGGAAGTTCTACTGCGGAGATGTAATAAAATGAAGCAGAGCACACCATAGGGTGTTATCGGGTACTAGAAAAATGGGGGTGGCTGAATGGGGTTTAGCTGAATAGTCATAACACTAGTGTAGGTACATCAAACAGACTCTGTTGGCTACTACTTCCTCAGTGTCAGTGTCAGCCACCATAAGATGTACGAACGGGTAGGGGAAAATGCAGTATACAGAAGCAGTGCACAACCGGAGGCTACAACATGAAGTACTTCTTCATTGTGGTAAAGTATAACAGGTTTTGAGATTCTGCTGATCCCTTCATCAGCATAACACGTTTTGAGATTTTGGGGCTCTATTTTAATCTTAAAACACAATAGGGGAGATTTATCAAAACCTGTCCAGAGGAAAAGTTTCCCAGTTGCCCATAGCAACCAATCAGATCGCTTCTATCATTTTTAAGAGGTCCTTTGAAAAATGAAAGAGGCAATGGAAAGTTGCTATGGGCAACTGGGCTACTTTTCCACTGGACAAGTTTTTGATAAATCTGATATTTTTGAAACTTTTCAGGAAATCTTGTAGCCTGAAACTTGTACTGAGGCTCACATGATCAGACTGATTTCCGAACTCCAATACCAGATGTCCCATATACTTGCATGGGACTTCCGTCATGGGAGTTCCGAAATTTGTCTGATCACATGAGTCTTGGGCTACAACAGGTATAGGCAACCTTTGGCACTGCAGATATTTTGGACTACATATTCCATGATGCCTTTATAGCCAAAAAGCTGCCAAAGCATTGTGGGAGATGTAGTCCAAAACATCTTCAGTGCCGAAGGTTGCCTTAGCCTGGGCTACAAAATTGCCCACAAAGCTTAAATGTATCCTGCCATCACATCCCGCCACTGGTGACCCCCGCAATCTCGGTGCAGCCCCCGGCATTCACTGAAATTAAAGGGCTACTCCTCCCCTAGACATCTTATCCCCTATCGAAAGGATGCTGCACCCCAGACATCTGGTGCACAGAGCGAACTTTGCTCCGTGCCGGATGACTGGCGATGCGGGGCGGAGGCTCGTGACATCACCGGCCACACCCCCTCAATGCAAGTCTATGGGAGGGGACATAGCCGTCATGTCACGAGCCTCCGGCTCTGCTCCCGACGCTCTTAATGAATGCCGGGAGCAGCAGATAGGGGATAGGGATAGGGGATAAGAAGATGTCTAGGGGCAGAGTACCCCTTTAAGAGAAACTCTATCATAGAGCTCACACTAGATAATGTGTTCCAAGACGTACCCTAGGGTGACATTATAGGGGTGGAAAGGGGTAGTATGGAAACTACTCTAGAATCGCTACCAGAAGCATGCAAAAAGGAACCCAGCCCTCGGAGAAGGCAAGTGCCAAATACCAACCAGTTTTAGGAAAAGGCGCCAGATAAAAATCTTAATGGGAAAGTTATGAATTCAATTTAATGTATATTTATATGCAGATCAAATATTCTTTGGCTTCTCATAGCTCCTTTACATTTTTGTAGTCATCTTTAATCATTGCATTAGCTAGAACATCTAAACAAAATAGAGAGTTATGGTCTTGGGTTGGAGTTCCATAAGGACACCATCTGTTTACAACTTCTATCTTCATTCCCAGTTTTCTGTAGGATTCCTCTCATACTTTATAACCAAACGGATAACATACAGGTTTTATTGGTTTTTTTACATTGTTTTTAATAACTAAGCAGTATATGAAATCAATGGGATGGGTAGTCCTATCAGGACATCCCCAGTTCACATCTATCATTGCGGACCCCTTCTAGGAGCCAGAGCAGAGTTCTAACAAGCAGCAGCTTTATGTCCTGAGCCGGCCAAGTATTTCATGAACAGATATTCATTTGTATGGCTGCATTTAATCATATATTCCTTGGCAGTGGCCATTGCTGGGAAAATGAGCCAGCAACTGCAGACTCAAAGCTGCTGAAAACATGTTAAAGGGGATATAAGGGATAAGACAATATACTCAATAACCTTATAATGTGAGCCACCTATCGGTTTGGTGTCAAACTTGGAAGTGGAGTCGAAGGATTCCTCTGGTTTTCCCCTTTATTCCACACCAAAATTTGGAGATAGACTTCTGCTGCAGGGAGGATACCAGGTCGCTTCAGCAAGAGTGATCCCCATTGGGTAGCAGCTGGACAGGCAGGCCATAGAGTTATCTAAGCAGAGCAGAGCTAATTGAATAGTAGAACTGAGTAGCTCAGGTGCAGCTAGGTGGCATAGGATTGATGAAGCACATGTGTGGTTAGTCAGTTAGGGTGATACACTGGAGATTAGAGAGGGTCAGTTAATATATTAGGTACAGGTCAGGCACTGGACCACAGGAACAGAATGCCAATCAGGCACCTTTGCTTGTAGAAACTACAATATTACTTTATAGGAGGGGAGGAATGCTCTCATATATGCAGTACGGCGTAAAGGCGGGGCAAACCGGGCAATTGCCTAGGGGGCTTCCTATGGGGTGCTTGCGGCTCGGGTAATGTGTAGGAGTGAGCCAGCACCATTTAGAAGTGAGCCTTGCTGCTTCTGAAAAGCTCTCAGCAGAGACCATTCATGTAGTCTCCCAACACCCCCCCCCCCCCACACACACACACACACACACAAGCTCCTCCTCCCCTCCTGCTGCTGCTGGTAGATTTGCACAGTGTATCTGCCTGGGAGTTGTGGTTTTGCAACAGCTGGAGGCACCTTGGTTGGGAAACACTGATCTAGTGTGTGAGCATGTGTGATGTGAACTATTTCTCTTACAGGCATTTAAAGTGTGTTGCTTGTATAGACACATGATATATATGTGTGTGTATTTGTGAGTATACATGTGTGTATATGTATAGTTTTTTTTTTTCTCGGTTTGTGATATGTAGTGGTGTATCTGTCACTGGGCCAGACCTAGTGCCCCCCCCCCCCCATTTATTCTAGGGCCACTGTGATGGAGTTCCATGAACCCTGGACAACATTCCGTCCGCCCCTCCCCTCAGGTCAGCGGACAATTCCGAACCGGCTCTTCAATATACATTTCTTACCTCCCCCTCCCGCTCTGTATTACTGGCTACTGCGTGTGTGCTGCCGTCACAGCACAGCTTCACATCATCGGCCATCTTGGACGTGTCAATTAAGTCCTGCCCTACTGCCCTCTCAGGCCGTGTCCCTTCATGTCCCAAGGAGCCCCCCTCCAGTATTACCCACAGTGTACATATTTTATACATTAAAAGTGTAATGTTTCTTTAATTGCTATGACCATGTGATTGTTACCCAGGAGGCACTAGTGACCAGGTGACTCCCCAAGTGACCTATGGGGTCCTTGCACAGCTCATTGCTACTTTGGCTGAGATAGAGAGATAGAGAGAATTAGTGTTTACATACAAGTGTTTCGGAGATTGTCTCTAGCTGTTGCAAAACTACAACTCCCAGCATGGCTGGACATGATATGGATGTCTGGGCAGGCGGGGAGTTGTAGTTTTACAAAAGCTTTCAATACAATGTTTGGAAAACACTGATATATATTTGATATACATATATAAATGCATATAGTGATGTATAAATATTTATTAAATTATTATTACATCAACATGATTATACTCATGTATCTCCAAATAAATAAAGATCTGTGTGGGTGTATAAGTATAGTATGCAATTGCTTAAAAGGTATATACTACTCTTGGATATAAAGGCGTATATGTCTCTGTGTGTTTGGGGATAGTGGGAGGATGATGGGAGTGTGGTTTGGCTCCTTTCACACTGCTGTTAGCACACAGCAGTGCGACGGCAGCCGGGGAAATAGCGGGAGAAAAATGACTGCTTGTTCCGTCTTTTTCTTCCGCTATTCCCGTCAGAAAATAATGGAACCCGGCTGCCCCCATAATAGTAAATGGGAGCCGCCGGGACCCGTTGTTGCCCATTGCTCCTGGTCACAAGAACGACCGTTAAATTCATCAGAAAAAAAAGAGAGACTTTAACGGCCATTCTCAATGGGTAGCAAAGGCGGTGTGTAAGGGGACTTAGTGTGAGGATGATGGAAGTCAGGCAGATGGGAGGTTCAGAGGCCACAGCAGCACACATGAAGTAGACAGTAATACAGCGCGGGGTAGCGGAGGCAAGAAATGTATATTGAAGAGCCGGTTTGGAAGTGTCCGGAGACCTGATGGGAGGAGCGGACGCAAATTAGTCTGGGGCGCATGGAACTCCATCACACCACCCTCACCACCTTAGGATCAGGCACGATGGTGGTGGTGCCCCTCTGCCACAAAGAGCAGTGGCTGCTTGTAGTGGTGATGGGTAGAAGGCATGCCATGTCATACCACGCACTGGTTCAGAACCTTAATATTACAACGCCATTTTGAAAAAGTTGGGGGAATCGGTTTCTACACAGTGCACCTTTTGGTAAAAACGACACACTATCTCTATTTTGTAGGTCCCTACGGTTACAACAATACCCAATTTATATAGGTTTTTATTTTTTTTACTACTTTAGTTTTTGTATGAAAATGAGTATGCTTAAAATTGTACTATTCTGATCGCTATAACTTTTATTTTTCTGCATATGGGGATGTATTTTTCTGTGCTGTGATTTGTTGTTTTTAATTATACCATTTTTGTTTTGAATTGCTTTTTAGATATTTTGTTATGGTATTTGAAATGACCGAAAATGTGCAAATCTGGTTAGTGCACTATTATGACTTTTGGGGCCCCACTTCTAATTTTGCCCAGAACCATGCTAAGCCTAAAACCGGCCCTGCATATAGGTGGTGCCTGTCAGGGAGTAGAGGAGGATAGGAATTAGAGATGTGCACAGACCCTTTAAAGGGTACCTCTCATCAATTAAACTTTTGATATATTTTAGATTAATGAATGTTGCATAACTTTCCAATAGCATGTTAATGAAAAATATGCTTCTTTTTATTGTATTTTTCCCGATCAGTCCCGTCAGCAAGCATTTCTGACTCATGCTGGAGTCCTAAACACTCAGAGCTGCCAGCTTGCTTTGTTCACAGCCAAACAGGCTGTGAACAAAGCAGGCTGGCAGCTCTGAGTGTTCTCCTTTGTGAACAAAGCAGACTGGCAGCTCGTAGTGTTTAGGACTCCAGCACAAGTCTGAAATGCTTGCTGCCAGGACTGGTAGGGAGACCCCTAGTGGTCATTTCTTCAAAGTGGAAAATGAAATAGAAGCATATTTTTTAATAACATGCAATTGTAAAGTTATTCTGCATACATTAATCTATAATATATCAAAAGTTGTTTTTGATGAGAGGTACCCTTTAAGAGACAGTACAGAGGTAGATGTCTGGAGCCTTCTGCAGGGAGTGGGATCCCAGTGTAAGCAGGGGAACATGCTGCACGCCGGCATTACAGCAACGCAACACATTATTGTGTTTAAAGAACTCACGATAACCATGGCTACATCTGTACATGAAAGGGCCAGTAGTCATCTTTCAAAGCATTGCAAAAACTTTGATTCTTATACTTTCAGTCAGACCTAGGAGGGAATTATATTTTTCCAAAGGGAGCATTCCCCATAATGTCATTAGGTTAGAAAATGACTAGTGCAGCGATTCAATAATAATTTAATCAAAGTAGGTAAAAATGTGAAGCTACCTTACAACTTCATTCCCAATATACCCTGTGGCAATGCGGCAGATTTCAGTGGATATTGAGCACATTATGTAGTTTATACACTGAGCCAAATATTGCACTCGAAACCCTCCGATAGAAAATTAAGAAGTAACGTCAAACACCGATGACTTATTGAGAAATCGCAGAAAAGAAAACTTTCTCTAGGTGAGTTGGCACGGTGTTTGTCACATTCATTGCAACGGGGAATTTCGACATTATATCTCGTCCATTATTAAAGCGTCCCAGTCATTATCATTTGTTTGTATCTATCAATAATAAATGTTAATAAATTAAACTTTGTAGAGAATTTTGCATATTCATCACCCTCCAGCGGCTTCTGTTTCCCCTACTCTGCCTGCAGGCGTTCTATACATTTTGGTAAACCTTCTTAGTCTTTACAAAATGGATGTAATATAAACCTGTAAATTAATGACAAGGTGGTGGGGAAGGAGGGGGATGCAGCTGCAGCAGGAGGAAGACTTAGGATCGAGGTCCAAACACAGAAAGTGCAGCCTGGAGTGCTGGGGGGGGGGGGGGGTCCAGCCTCATCCAATCATAGCTCCTCTCACACTTAACTGCCATATGCTGTTGGTTGGACACCGCCCCCCCCCCCCCTCAGCACTCCAGGCTGCACTTCCTGTGTTTGGATCTCGGTCCTAAGTCTGTGTATAAGTTGGGGGAAAATGTGCTCTTGAGCTTTTTTAAGCACAAATAAAACATAGAAAACGTCTTTTTTTTTTTTTTTTACCAAAGTATATTATAAATCTTTTTTATTTACCATAAAAATTGCAATGGCAAACATTAGTTTTAATGAGAGTCGCCATTTAAAGCAAAAGTTCATATTATACACCGGAAGGAGCCCTTAGCCTTACAGAATATATATTTACACACAGGTGGTACAAGTGTATTGGGGTGCTCCAGGGTTGGCCCAGAGGTACTGTGCCCAAGGCAGTGGTGACCCTATGGTGCCAGAAATCACCGGGTGGTGACAAATCCATTGACTGGAGGCACAGGCACTTATCTCACTTTTGCCCTCCTTGCCACTCACATTTTGTTTTCCAGCCTTCTGGCTGATGGTCTTAGAGGAACTTTTAGGTTAGAGTCATCCAAAGGGTATTTCACGCTGCAAGAAATACGCTGCGGACTGTATTATGAGCAGACACACTACCAGACCGTAGCCCTGTGTGTGAATTAAGGTTTGGAGGCGGGCCAGTGCTTCAGTCACATGACTCCAAACCTTACTGCACACACAGGGCTGCGGTCTGGTTGCCCTATGTATCTGCCCATAGTAGAATTCACAGTGGATTTCTCAAAGCCCTTATAGATCCATCCAGATGTCAGGGCTGTACTCACAGTATACATCACTTTCTGTATTTTTTTGTCATCACTTTGCAGGTTTTCATGTGTTGTTTGTCCACCAGGACTGATCAGGGTGCAGTCTACGGTGCCCTTTTGGGTGTTCCTTCTGGCAGTCTAGGCAGGTGTTGGTGGCCATATGGTTCCGGACCTCCCTGTACCTCCGGGTTACTTTTGAGGGATGCCAACCACTTTGGCTTCTTGCTGAGACTTAGAAAGGTTCAGATTTCTGCTGGGAGCAGGTTGGGTTCCCCTAAGCTTTTGTGAAAGGGGACATTGATCCCAGACCCTTGCAGGTTCCTTCTGATCCAGAGGAGAAGGGAATGGTTTGTGGAAGCCTCTTTTCATGTTGGAGAAGAGCTTGCGATGGACCACACCATTGTTAAAGGGGTACTCCGGTGGAAAACTATTTCTTTCAGATCAACTGGTACCAGAAAGTTAAACAGATTTGTAAATTACTTCTATTTAAACATCTTAATCCTTCCAGTACTTATCAGCTGCTGTATGCTCCAAAGGAAGTTGTATAGTTCTTTTCTGTCTGACCAGAGTGCTCTCTGCTGACACCTCTGTCCATGTCAGCAACTGTTCAGAGCAGGAGAGGTTTGCTATGGGGCTCTGGACAGTTCCTGACAAGGACAGAGGTGGCAGCAGAGTGCACTGTGTCAGATTGGAAATAACTAAACAACTTCCTCTAGAGCATACAACAGCTGATAAGTACTGGAAGGATTAAGATATTTTAATACAAGTAATTTTTCAAATCAGTATAACTTTCTGGCATCAGTTGATGTGATTTTTTTTTTTACCCCTTTAAAGATAAAGCATAAAATAAAATGGTAAGGCTAATACAGATATACAGCCAGCCACCAAAAGAGGAACTAAGATGATATTTTAATGGTAGACATGCTTTAAAGGGGTACTCCAGTGGAAAGCATTTTTTTTTTATCAACTGGTGCCAGAAAGTTAAACAAATTTGTAAATAACTTCTATTAAAAAATATTTGTCCTTCCAGTACTTATTAGTAGTGTTGAGCGGCATAGGCCATATTCGAATTCGCGAATATTCGCGAATATATGGACGAATATTCGTCATATATTCGCGAATATTCGCATATTCGTTATATCCTCGTTTTATTTTCGTATATGCGAAACTTTGCATTTGCGAAAATTCACGTATGCGAAAATTTACAGATGCGAAATTAGCATAAGCGAACATTCGCGTATGCGAATTTTCGCATATGCGGATTTTCGCATATGCGAATTTTCGCACGCCAGTCTCACACAGTAGTATTAGAGCCTTCTTTACACCACACAAGCTGGAAGCAGAGAGGGATGATCACTGTGATGTGTACTGTGAAGAAAAAAAAACCTAAAAAAACGAATATTCGTAATTACGAATATATAGCGCTATATTCGCGAAATTCGCGAATTCGCGAATATGCGATATTCGCGAATAATATTCGAATTGCGAATATTCGCGAGCAACACTACTTATTAGCTGCTGAATGCTACAGAGGAAATTATTTTCTTTTTGGATTTATTTTTTGTCTTGTCCACAGTGCTCTCTGCTGACACCAGATGCCCATATCAGGAACTGTCCAGAGCAGGAGAAAATTCCCATAGCAAACCTATGCTCCTCTGGACAGTTCCTGACACGGACATCAGCAGAGAGCACCGTGGACAAGACAAACAAGAAATTCAAAAATAAATTTAATTCAAAACGTACTGTTTAACTTTCTGGCACTAGCTCATTTAAAAGAAAAGAAAAAAGTTTTCGACTGGAGTACCCCTTTAACCAATCTATTGTGAGAACTGTGATAACTGTAATTGCATTGAGGGGGCAGGCAATGCTTCCTAGGAAAAGGTTTACAAATTAGTTTTCCTACAGAACAGTGTTTTCCAACCAGTGTGCCTCCAGCTGTTGCCAAACTACAACTCCCAGCATGCTGGGAGTTGTAGTTTTGCAACAGCTGGAAGCACACTTGTTGGGGAACACTGCTGCAGAAGGAAGAAATCGGACTCTCTAGTGCCACTGCCATTTATCAGGGAAATATTTTCTTGCTAATTTGTATACAGAGATATTTGAGGAGACAGTAAGGGTTTCAAGTGTTAAAGGGGTACTCCTGTGGAAAACTTTTTTTTTTTTTTAAATCAACTGGTGCCAGAAAGGTCAACAGATTTGTAAATTACTTCTATGAAAAAATCTTAATCCTTCCAGTACTTATTAGCTGCTGAATACTACAGAGGAAATTCCTTTCTTTTTGGAACACTGATGACATCACGAGCACAGAGCTCTCTGCTGACATCTCTGTCCATTTTAACAACCATGCATAGCAAATATATGCTAAGGGTAGCATGGTGGCTCAGTGGTTAGCACTGCTGCCTTGCAGTGCTAGGGACTTGGGTTCAAATCCCATTAAGGACAACAATAAGTAAAGCATTATTATAATAACGTCAGCAGAGAGAACTGTGCTCTTGATGTCATCAGAGAGCATTCCAAAAAGAAAATAATTTCCTCCGTAGTATTCAGCAGCTAATAAGTACAGGAAGGATTAAGATTTTTTAATAGAAGTAATTTACAAATATGTTTAACTTTCTGCCACCAGTTGATTTAAAAGAAAAAAGGTTTTCACCGGAGTACCCCTTTAATCCTTCCAGTACTCATTAGCTGCTGAATACTACAGAGGAAATGGTTTTCTTTTTTGGAACACAGAGCTCTCTGCTGACATCACTGGCACAGTGCTCTCTGTTGACATCTCTGTTCATTTTAGGAACTATCCAGAGCAGCATATGTTTGCTATGGGGATTTTCTGTAGTATACACTGTAGTATTCAGCAGCTAATAAGTACTGGAAGGATTAAGATTTTTTAATGGAAGTAATTTACAACTCTGTTTAACCCCTTAAGGACTCAGGATTTTTCAGTTTTTGCACTTTCGTTTTTTCCTCCTTACCTTTTAAAAATCATAACCCTTTCAATTTTCCACCTAAAAATCCATATTATGGCTTATTTTTTGCGTCGCCAATTCTAATTTGCAGTGACATTAGTCATTTTACCCAAAAGTGCTTCCACTTCTGGAAAAAATCATAACTACATGCAGGAAAATGTATACGTTTAAAAATGTCATCTTCTGACCCCTATAACTTTTTTATTTTTCCACATACAGGGCGGTATGAGGACTCATTTTTTGCGCCGTGATCTGAAGTTTTTATCGGTATGATTTTTGTTTTGATCGAACTTTTTGATCACTTTTTATTAATTTTTTAATGGTATAAAAAGTGACCAAAAATGCGCTTTTTTGACTTTGAAATTTTTTTGCGCGTAGGCCATTGACCGTACGGCTTAATTAATTATATATTTTTATAGTTCGGACATTTACGCACGCGTCAATACCACATATGTTTATTTTTATTTATTTTTTTACACTGTTTTTTTTATGGGAAAAGGGGGGTGATTCAAACTTTTATTAGGGAAGGGGTTAAATGACCTTTATTAACACTTTTTTTTTACTTTTTTTTGCAGTGTTATAGGTCCCATAGGGACCTATAACACTGCACACACTGATCTCTCATCCTGATCACAGGCGTGTATTAACACGACTGTGATCAGTGTTATCGGCGCTTGACTGCTCCTGCCTGGATCTCAGGCACGGAGCAGTCATTCGCTGATCGGGCACCGAGGAGGCAGGTAAGGGCCCTCCCGATGTCCTGCAAGCTGTTCGGGACGCCGCGATTTCACCGCGGCGGTCCCGAACAGCCCGACTGAGCAGCCGGGTCACTTTCACTTTAGAAGCGGTGGTCAGCTTTGACCGCCGCTTCTAAAGGGTTAATACCGCACATCGCCGCGATCGGCAATGTGTGGTATTAGCCGCGGGTCCCGGCCGTTGATGAGCTTCATATCGCGGGAGCCGGCGCAGGACGCAAATATACGTCCTGCGTCGTTAAGGGGTTAACTTTCTGGCACCAGTTGATTGAAAAAAAATAAAAAGTTTTCCACGGGAGTACCCCTTTAAGAGGCGCACGTCTCTTAATAAATCTCCTGCTCGTAACGCCAGCAGGCTTATACTGAAAACTGGTGTGTGAAACATCGGTCTTAGTAAATTCCCCCCCTTTGAGTCTTCCTTTGCTGAAATACAGTGTCATCAACCCTCCAGACATCACTCCAAGTTAAAGACATGGTCATGGATGAACTGTTTCATTGATCCAATATTATAAAACCCTTAAATTACATGTAAACAACTTCGTGGGATATAAGAACATGAATGTAATTCCACGCTGTATGATTAGGGGAGAAGGAGTACTGTTTTGCATTAGAAAGATCCATCTTCTGTATAGAGACTTATTTTCCAGGAATGGTCCATGGGAAAAAGAGTCACTTCCAAAAAAATTAGACACCTCTCTGATAAGAAGGAAGGATTCAGAAACAGCTGCTTATACTGTAGATAGGCCACCTTTGGAGGACACTCTGGTTTGGTTAATATTAATTATTTTTTTCCTTCCTGGGAATAACTAATTTGCATATATTTTCCCATAGAGCACTGCCCAAAAACAAACCTTCATATTCTAAGTAAAAATAAGCCTTCATATTCTAAAAACAGTAATTTCATCTCCCAGAAACTGTGTCAGAGGCTATCTCTAGCCAACTTGTACCAGCAATAGGCATTAAAGGGGTACTCCACTGCAAAAAATATATATTTTTTTTTAATCAACTGGTGCTAGAAAGTTAAACAGATTTGTAAATTTGTATAATACAAAAAGGCCAAGAAATGAGAGGGCACCCTAAAATGTTACTGCACCTGAATTGGGAATACTGCAGGACATCAGTGGCCTGTAATGAGTCTCCTGCGGCGTGCACATACGAGAAGCGTGAAGTATCAACAAATATAACAAAGAAGGCACGTACGTGCACTCACCGCTCAACGGAGACTGCTCTACATGGGGGTCCGGTCCACGGAAAGGCTGGATCACAGCATCGTGCAGGTGAGTGGGTGCTCGGAGGCTACGCCGGCTGTTTCACACGTGTAAGCGTGCTTCTTCCGGCCATTTACAAATCTGGTTAACTTTCTGGAACCAGTTGATTTAAAAAAAAAAAAATGTTTTCCAGTAGAGTACCCCTTTAAAGGGGTTATCCACCATAAGGTGATTTTAGTACAGACCTGCCAGACAGAAATGGACATGCTTAGGAATGATCTGTGCTTGTCTTGAGGCTAAATGGCTATATTGTAAGATTGTCATTAGAGATGAGCAAACTTACAGTAAATTTGATTCGTCACGAACTTCTCGGCTCGGCAGTCGATTACTTTTCCTGCATAAATTAGTTCAGCTTTCAGGTGCTCCCGTGGGCTGGAAAAGCTGGATACAGTCCTAGGAGACTCTTTCCTAGGACTGTATCCACCTTTTCCAGCCCACCGGAGCACCAGAAAGCTGAACTAATTTATGCAGGAAAAGTCAGCAACCGCCGAGCCGAGAAGTTTGTGACGAATCGAATTTACTGTAAGTTCGCTCATCTCTAACTGTCATAAAGCTTAGTCTATCTTTTTGTAATATGGCTATTTCCTGTTGGAGTTTGTTCCCTTAGCCTATAAATCCCACAATTCCTTGTTCGTAAGTGTGAGGTCACTTTTCTCCCTTCCACACATCAGCACATTGAAACACACCTGTGATCCCTTCAATGCAATAGACCAGTGTTTTCTGACCAGGGTGCCTTCAGCGGTTGCAAAAACAGAATGATCTCCCTCCCACCCAGCGGTCACTCTACCCATTAAAGAAAAGACAGTCTCCCTTTGAACACCTGACTAGTGATATAATGTCTCGGGCCACACTGCAACTGTCACGCCCCCTCCCATAGACTTGCATTGAGGGGGTGGCGTGACATCATGAGGGGGTGTTCCAAACCCTGAGCAGCGGAATACCCCTTTAAGTTGTTATGACCCATGTGGATTCAACAAAATGGTGATTTTTTTTCTCCAGGCCGCAGCATGGTGGCAGCATTTTTTTTTTTTTTTTGTGTTGCCCCCCTCAACACTGCTGCCCTAGAAACAGGCCTTATGGTAAATACAGCTAGTGTTGTCTCCCCCTCCCCACCTTACCACACACCTAAAGCTTTGTCCCCCCCACCCATAAAATGTAATGTAATGAACAATATCCATAAATAATACCGCTATATTGTACATGCACTTCTTAGATTCTCTGCCATGCACTGCAAGAAAAATACCGAATAGAAAATGCTTTCAGAAATATTTCATTCTGCCCATTTTTTTTCTTCCTGTCTTATAAAAAGAGCCTTTATTCCAATACATATATTCAGACTTTTTCTCACTTTCTTATTTTTTAATGTCCAATAAACCTCTTTTACCTGAGCTGGTTCTCTCAAAATACTGAAAATGAACCATAGATTAAAGACGCCTATGAAAAGAAGTGCATGAAAGGAAGGGCTTGAACCTTCGATCAATTCCTCATTATGCTCTGTACCTTGGCAGCAGAATTAGATCATAAGCACTTTAGGGCAGGGAAAGAAGGTGCTGGTAAAAAAAAAATATATAAAAATAAATAAAAAATTCCTAGCACGTTCTACATATGATAAGGAAATGACAAGCGATATTCATCAAATAGCATTTTCACTCTTTGGTGTAGCGGCATCGTGGGAATAAACCAGTCACCACCAATGTCCATCACCGACCTAAAGGATTGCACAGGGTTATCAACTTCTTTTTTCTGAGCAATTTATTTTTAAAAATTTCTAAAATTTACAGACAATTTTGGAAGCTGGAAAACCATACATGATAGAAAAATAAATAAATAAATAAAAACTATAGGGGATATATTTTTACAGCCTGGAGTACTGATAGGAGCCCATTAGTGTTCAATTATGGTGATCCGCCAAAAAATTAAATTCACAACAATCCATACGAGTTCCTCCAGCTTTAAAAAAAAAAAAAAAAAAAAGAAAGTGACATATCCATCTTTTTTGACAAACTATTTTGTCCCTTATTTTTACAGACAGCCCAGAATTTTAAGAAAAATGTAAAAAAAAAAAATTGGCCCAGATTTGTTATTTGTTGAATATTTAGGGCAGGGTCAAACATGGTATTTCAGACTGCAGATGCGCCAATGGCAATAACAGAGGGACTGCAGAGTAAGCCTGTGGCCGGGTAGCTTCTGACTGTGACTTTAAGGGGTACTCCGCCCCTAGACATCTTATCCCCTATCTAAAGGATAGGGGATAAGATGTCTGATTACGCTCCCTCCCATAGACTTGCATTGAGGGGGCGTGGCCGTGACGTCACTAGCCAAACGAATGCCGGGTGCAGCAGGGAGATAGCGGGGTCCCCAGTGCTGGGACCCACACGATCAGACATCTTAGGGGATAAGATGTTTAGGGGCAGAGTACCCGTTTAACCCCTTAAGGACTCAGGGTTTTTCCGTTTTTGCACTTTCGTTTTTTCCTCCTTACCTTTAAAAAATCATAACCCTTTCAATTTTCCACCTAAAAATCCATATTATGGCTTATTTTTTGCGTCACCAATTCTACTTTGCAGTGACATTAGTCATTTTATTCAAAAATGCACGGCGAAACAGAAAAAAAAATCATTGTGCAACAAAATCGAAAAAAAAACGCCATTTTGTAACTTTTGGGGGCTTCCGTTTCTACGCAGTGCATATTTCGGTAAAAATTACACCTTATCATTATTCTGTAGGTCCATACGGTTAAAATGATACCCTACTTATATAGGTTTGATTTTGTCGCACTTCTGGAAAAAATCATAACTACATGCAGGAAAATTTATACGTTTAAAAATGTCATCTTCTGACCCCTATAACTTTTTTATTTTTCCACGTACAGGGCGGTATGAGGACTCATTTTTTGCACCGTGATCTGAAGTTTTTATTGGTATCATTTTTGTTTTGATCTGACTTTTTGATCACTTTTTATTCATTTTTTAATGTTATAAAAAGTTACCAAAATACGCCATTGACCGTACGGCTTAATTAATGATATATTTTTATAGTTCGGACATTTACGCACGTGGCGATACCACATATGTTTATTTTATTTTTTTTTACACTGTTTTATTTTTCTTATGGGAAAAGGGGGGTGATTCAAACTTTTATTAGGGAAGGGGTTAAATGACCTTTATTAACACTTTTTTTTTACTTTTTTTTTGCAGTGTTATAGGTCCCATAGGGACCTATAACACTGCACACACTGATCTCCTATGCTGATCACTGGCGTGCATTAACACGCCTGTGATCAGCATTATCGGCGCTTGACTGCTCCTGCCTGGATCTCAGGCACGGAGCAGTCATTCGTCGATCGGACACCGAGGAGGCAGGTAAGAGCCCTCCCAGTGTCCGATCAGCTGTTCGGGACGCCGCGATTTCACCGTGGCGGTCCCGAACAGCCCGACTGAGCAGCCGGGATACTTTCAGTTTCACTTTAGAAGCGGCGGTCAGCTTTGACCGCCGCTTCTAAAGGGTTAATACCGCACATCGCCGCGATCGGCGATGTGTGGTATTAGCCGCGGGTCCCGGCCGTTGATGAGCGCCGGGACCCACGCGATATGATGCGGGATCGCGGCGCGATCCCGCTTCATATCGCGGGAGCCGGCGCAGGACGTAAATATACGTCCTGCGTCGTTAAGGGGTTAAAGAGTACCTGTCAACACAAACAAAATTCGATTAGTCCTAGGGACTAGTGTTGAGCGGCATAGGCCATATTCGAATTCGCGATATTTCGCGAATATATGGACGAATATTCGACATATATTCGCACAAAATTCCGCATATGCAAAATATTCGCATATGCGCAAATGTACATAAATGAAAATTCGCATATAAGTAAATTAGCATTAGTGTTTCTCACGAATATTCGCAATGCAAATTGTATTTGCGAATATTCGCGAATATAGCACTATATATTGGTAATTACGAATATTCATTTTTTTTCTTTTCTTCACAGTACACATCGCAGTGATCATCCCTCTCTGCTTCCAGCTTGTGTGGTGCAAAGAAGGCTCTAATACTACTGTGTGAGACTGGTGCTCATGTTTTCGCATATGCGAAAATTTGCATAAGCTAATTTTCGCATTTGCAAATTTTCGCTTATACTAATTTTTGCATTTGCTAATTTTTTTTTCTTATTCACATTTTCGCATTTACAAAATTTCCGCATATGCGCAAATGTACATAAAAATGTACATAAGAAAATTTGCATATGCGAAAATTCGCACGCCAGCCTCACACAGTAGTATTAGAGTAGTATTCACGAGCAACACCACTAGGAACATGTCAAAAGTTTATGCGAATTTCCACTTATGCAAATTTTTGCATATGCCAATTTTCTTATATGCCAATTTTCTTATATGCCAATTTTCTTATATGCCAATTTTCTCTTATGTAAATATTCGCATATGCGAATGTTCGCATATCCGAATATTCTAATTTTGCGAATATATGACGAATATTCGTCCAAATATTCGCGAAATATCGCAAATTGGAATATGGCGTATGCCGCTCAACACTAGAGAGGACCCTTAACGAACTAAACTTCTGATATTTCTCTGACACATACTTCTAAAATCTGACTTTTTAATGGTGGCAAGAATAATGCAAAGAAAAATCGCAAATTTTATGCAAAAATGTTTAACATGTTTCTTTCTCTCCTATGCAGTCCTATGTGTCTCCATGGTAATAAAGAACAAAAAAAAGCCCTGTGTAGTCAGATCTTCTGGTCATACTTCCTGTTAGGGCTCACACAGCCATTGTGCTCTGGTATAGGGAGCTCTGTCAGTCCGTCCGTGGGAAGGACGGGAGTTGAATTGAGTACAAAAATGCTACATGTCCTATTTTTTTCCACTTATCTCCTGTATAATACCAGGCACCCGACGTACACCAGTCAAGGCAACAGGAATCATTGGAACTTGGTGTGTCAGATGTGCTCCGACACGTTCTGTGTTCGTTGAAGAGTAGCTCCGACTATCCTTTTATTTTATTTTTTTCTGTCCCTGCCTATTGCCCATCTATCCATAACCCCCTCTCTGCCTTTAATTTTTTTTTTACAATCTGACAAATGCGTTTTTGTCTACCAGGTAGTGTGCTCACTTACCAGGTAGACAGGCAGACTTCCCCAAGCAGGTGCGACGTCACTGATGCCTGCTGGGGGGTCTGACTTCCGCCCTTAGCTCATCTATACAGGGGGCCTCCATCTATTGGCTGTCAGGGCATTCTGGGAGTTGTAGTGGTGAAACAACTGGAGGCAGCCTGTGTTGAAAACAAAAACTTTATGGCCATGGCCGTGGCGCTACCCCAAACCCCGATCTCAGTCCCCCCCAAACCCTGCTCTCAGTCCCCGGTCTCCCCCCCCCCCCCCCCCCCCACACACACTTCCAAACCCTGCTCTCAGTCTCTGTCCTGAACCGTGCTCCCTGCTCTCAGTCCCCCAAACCCGATTTCATACCGAAGTGCAGGACAGCAGCAGCAGCGGCGTATATGCCGAGAGGCGGGGCCAGTGTGTGAGGCCAGGGAGCCAATGCGTGCATCCTCTGTTCTCAGCGCTCGCTCCCACCTGTCTGATTGACAGGCATGGAGCGAGCACAGGCTGACTGAATTAGGACCGATTGCCTGGCCGGCATCGGTCCTAATTCACTAGTGACGTCATGTCAGTCTGCAGCCGGCCACTAGGAGGGAGACCCCTAGTGGACGGTTCTTAAATGTAAATTACACTATTTAAACGATAAAAAAAAAATAATGAAAGTATATTAGAGATATGTTGTAGTACATAAGTACATGATACTACAACATATCAAAAAAAAAGTTTGGTGACAGTGCCCATTTAAGCAAAAAAAGAGCCAAACAGACCTTGAATTGATCAAATCACAATGGCCATGTGAACTTAATCTTATTGGTTGCCTTCTTTTTGCTTAGGCTGCATTCACACCACGATGTGACCTTCCAATGCACAGAAATGATTTCGGCTGAAATCATATCTGTGCACGGACAGGAACGGACATGTGGTGTCCCGGTACCGTATCCTATTCGGTACCTGCGTATGTGGGTCCCCTTAGCCAGAGTCCCTAGGACATCGGGGTCCCCATTGTCTAGTTCACCCCTGGTCACCTCTCATCTAGATAGTTATTGAGCTAATGGTTTATTTAGGATGCATGTAAATATGATTGTATAAATGTCTATAAATAGTTAATTACCTGTATACAGCATAGCAGGACCTGCGGGTCACGTGGTCAGGAAAACTCTATGGTTTTTGCTTTAGGACCTTTGGAGGTCCCTATGACGTATTCTACCCATCACTCCTTGTAACGGTGAGTGACAGTTACTGGGACCAATCCAAAACGGCCCTGCCCCTGCCCATATAAGGGAGCGGCGGCCATTGCTCTTTCTCTTTGCTTCTGCGCTCCTGATGAGAAAGGACCTGTACAGCTATCTCCCGCAGTGAGTTAGGCCCGAGCCTTGCGGCAACGGCTGATCGAGTCTAAATGGAGAGTGTATCAATCCCTAAGCACTCTGCATGATCACCGGACCTTATCTATCCCCTAAATCCGGACGGATCTGCAAATATTACCCTAAATTCAGAGACTGTATCTAAAAGTCAAGGTCCGCAACAACTGTCAGTCATTGCACTATATAGAGACTGTATTCCTGAGACTGTTATTGTGCATTGGATGTACAGCAAGCCTTTCAGTAAAGTTTGTTCAAGTTCAAGTTCAAGTGCCTTGTGGACCTTCAGTCATTTTGTATATGCACCTATCGTTACTGGGAAGGGCGGTGATAGGCCGGAGAATTACCTCAGTATACTAGCCCTCAGCCTGGCGTCACGAACTATAGGGTTAACATTAACCCCTCATTTACCAAAACAACACCCCAACTACCATACACCCCCCAAGGGCTATCACAGACAGATACGGAGCGATTAACTATTATGGGGCTAATAGTATCTGTGCATCAGAAGGTTAAATCGTGGTGTGAATGCAGCCTTACCCGCCATATGTATGTATCAGACAGATGACTAGAAAGTTTATTTCTAGTCTGTTACCATGGAGACACACACATATATATATATATATATATATATATATATATATATATATATATATATATATACATAGCAGCGGTATACAATAAATAAATACATAACTGTTTATTAAGGTGGACATAATCTTTAAAGGGGTACTCCACTGCCCCAGCGTACAGAACGTTTAGATCAGAACGCTGGGTGCGGGGGTCATGACGTCACACCCCCTCAATGCAAGTCTATGGGACTTAGACTTGCATTGAGGGGGCGAGGTTTGACGTCACGACCCCCCGCAGCCCGTACCCAGCATTTGGAACTAGGGATCGACCGATTATCGGTTTGGCCGATATTTTCATTCGATATTCATGATTTTGGACGTTATCGGTATCGGCAATTACCTTGCCGATAGTCCGATAATGCCCCGCCCCCCGCACTGACCCCCCCACCGCAAGCCCCCCCCCCACCGCACCACACCCCCCACGCCCCGGCCAGAGACCCCCACCACCGCTGCCCCATTGCCTCCCCCATCCCCGGTTTTATAATTTCCTGTTCCCGGGGTCCGTGCTACGCTGTGCGCTGAGCTGCGCAATGACGATTGATGTCCTCAACACGACGTCACCGTCAGTGCGCACAGTGACAGCTCAGGATGCCGCCAGAGCCAGAAGTAGCACAGACTCAAGGCCCCGAGAACAGGTAATTATAAAACCGGGGATGGGGGAGGCAATGGGGCAGCGGTGGTGGTTGGACTAAGGATCAGCAGGGGGAGAGAAGCGGGCTGCGGCGGTCTCTGGCCAGAGGATAGGCAGGGGGGGATTCAGCGGTGGTGGTTGGACTCAGGAGGACCACAGGACAGGCAGGGGGAGAGAAGCGGGCGGCGGTCTCTGGCCCAGCAAAAGCCAAAGCAGTTCATTGATTTAAAGCGCCTGCTTTAAATCATTGATCTGCAGTGGAGCCGGGGGGGGGGGTTGGGTTGCTGCTGAAATCGGTATAAGTTACCGGCTATCGGCCTTAAAGTCCACAGATTATCAGTATCGGCCCTAAAAAAAAAATCGATATTGGTCGATCCCTATTCGGAAATAAACATTACGGACCCTGGGGCAGTGGAGTACCCCTTTAAGTAATTCCCATCATATCTTAAAGATGCAATGGAGAAGGCTTCAGTGTAGGTGCAGGCTTCAGATGGCGCAGGTCACAGGATATCGACAGGCGAGTTAAAAGTGGAGGTAGTTTATTCTCCCAACATGCAACACGTTTCACTGCTACAGCAGCTTTATCAGGCATCATGTCTTAAAAGCTTCTTTCTCACCAGTGATTACAGAGCGGGTGACAAGATAATGTCTCCTAGGCCCTTCTTTCCATTTGGGGTTATTCCCTTCATGCCTCTGAGGCACGTTGGAGGTATACAAAAAGGATCTTCTGATGAATACTATGGCATATTCGTAGCGGGTCCTTTGACTTTAATGGCCCAACGTAGTTGTTCGTCATCAATGACTTTCAATAGTCCATTTCCCAGACATGTAGGGGAACATTTACCATTGTGTGTCTTTAGAAAGTGGGATTTGAAGTCATTCATTTTTGCTTGGTTTTTCTTACGGCAATACTATCGCACAGGGGTTGATAAATTTGGCATCCGTAAGCAAGAAAACAATCAATCTCTCCTCTCCTCTGTGACTTTTCTGCAGAAAAAAGTCACAGATGCCCAAAAAGTTTGCTACTTTTTAACAAGGCTCTCTAAAAGCAGTTTTGTAAACCAGGTCTGGTTTTGTGTAGATTTGTGGTGTTTTTGAGGATTATGAGACATTTTATGCGGAAGTCGCATTTGATATATTCGTAACTAGTGTTGCTCGCGAATATTCGCAATGCGAATTTTATTCGTGAATTCGCGTATATTCGCAAATTCGCGAATATTCGCGAATATAGCACTATATATTCGTAATTACGAATATTCATTTTTTTTTTTTTTTTTTTTTCACAGTACACATTACAGTGATCATCCCTCTCTACTTCCAGCCTGTGTGGTGTAAAGAAGGCTCTAATACTACTGTGTGAGCTTGACGTGCGAATGTTCGCATATGTGAAAATGTGCATATGCTAATTTTGCGCATATACGAATTCCATTTATGCTAATTTTCGTATATGCTAATTTTCGCATATGCTAATATTCGCATATACGAAAATAAAATGAGAATATTCAGAATATGCGAATATATGACGACTATTCGTCCATATATTCACGAATATTCGCAAATTCGAATATGGCCTATGCCGCTAGAACACTGGGGCCCAGGTGCACAGCTCCTTGTAGTGGCAGGGCCTAATATTGCAGCTTAGTCCTATTCAAGTGAATTCGGCTGACCTGCAATACCGGTCACAGTAACTAGTGTTGCTCGCAAATATTCGCAATTCGAATATTATTCGCGAATTTCGCGAATATAGCGCTATATATTCGTAATTACGAATATTAGTTTTTTTTTTTTTTTTCTTCACAGTATACATCACAGTGATCATCCCTCTCTGCTTCCAGCTTGTGTGGTGTAAAGAAGGCTGTAATACTACTGTGTGAGACTGGCGCGCAAATATTCGCATATACGAAAATTGGCATATGCTAATTTTCGCATATGCGATTTTTCGCGTACGCTAATTTTGTATATGCTAATATTCACATATGTTAATTTTCGCATACGCGACATTTCGCATATGCGAAAACTAAAACGAGAATATAACGAATATGCGAATATTCGCGAATATATGACGAATATTCCTCCATATATTCGCGAATATTCGCGAATTCGAATATGGCCTATGCCGCTCAACACTAACAGTAAATACTAAAAGCTGTGAAGGTGTGACTGCTGAACAGCTATCTGTATTGGTGTTGCTCACGAATATTCACAATGCGAATGCGAGACTGGTGTGCGCATTTTCGCATATGCGAATTTCGCTTATGTTGATTTTGCGTATGCGAATTTTCGTATTCGCGAATTTTCACTTTTGCGAATTTTCACTTTTGCGAAAATAAAATGAGAATATTACGAATATGCGAATATTCGCGAATATATGATGAATATTCGTCCATATATTCGCGAATATTAGCGAATTCGAATATGGCCTATGCCGCTCAACACTAATCTGTATAAAAAACATTGTAATGTTGCTTAGATACGGGGACATTTGGGTAGCCCTCTTTAGATGATCCAGTATCCTAAACTGCTGCTGAGACGAGAGAAGAGCCTTGCTCTACCTTTCACAGACAGTGAGGATCCTCTTGAGGAGGCAGACAGGCTCAAAGATCATATGTCCACAGCCCAGGCTTCCTTACCCTCAACATGTTTGTGTATTGAAAATTCATGTTTTGGAAATGTTTACTCCTACTTTTATATAGTTTTATTTTTAATTTTAATTTTAATTGTGTTATCTCTTTCTCTCAGACACATGCAGCCTATTACAGTCTGGTGACGGTCAGAATTGCTCGATGCGGTTCGCTCTACATCCCAAGTGACCCAGAATGTGTCCTGGCATGAAACACAATGCAAAGGTGTCTGTTCTAATTCACATTAAGCAGTTGCCATAGAGCCGGGGGTCTGACAAAATAATTTTAAATTTTTTTTTTCCCTTTAAGAATAGCGTAAACACAAGGCAGCCTGAGAATTGTTTTTTTTTTTTTTTTTTTCTTTCCCAATAGAGCGGCTTCGCTGGTTTATTTGTACATTGTACTTGAGGTCTCGTCGGTTGCGGAGAGGTGAACGTCGGTGGGAGTTGAAAACGAGATATATTTTAGGCCTAAATGAAAAGAAAACAATACGTTTTGACTGTAGGTATTATGGGTCTGCTAATCTCGAGAGGAAAGTGTCATGCTTGGATTGAATACACAACCGGGAGGGGGCAGCTGGAGCCAAACCTCCCATGTTTTACCATTCACGCCAATTACGCGTTCGCAGCCTTTCCTGTGGTTATTTTTGCAAAGGGCCGAATCCCGACTTGTCATTCTCTCACTCATTTCAACATGTAAATTACGGGGTATGCGGCAGGAGATTAATCACAATCATATATGGGGCACGGATTCATATAGCAGGGGCCTGGATTTAGATTGACGAGATTTGTAGGATAAATATAGTTACGTTTGCTTATCTGTGAAATGTTAATATATATCACCATGATTTATTGGGTCTAAGACAGGTTGAGGTTTACGAAATGTACGGGGTTAATTATTAATACCGTAATGGACATTTCGCTTACCGGGGTGATGTCACCGCTCAAGTGTTTATTCAGAAAAACATGTACATTTTGAATGATATGGGGTTTGTACAGGGGTGAAGAGATCTGTGTTTTACATCTAGTGTGACTGCAGCTATTGCAAAACTACAACTCCCAGCATGCCCGGACAGCCGAAGGCTGTCCCGGCATGCTGGGGGTTGTAGTTTTGCAACAGCTGTAGGCACGCTGGTTGGGAAACACTGTCCTAAAGGAACGCCCACAGCCGCAAGCAAAAGAGCAGCCTTTATTGTAATTCACATATAGGGGGAGATTTATCAAAACCTGTGCAGAGGAAGAGTGGTGCAGTTGCCCATAGCAACCAATCAGAGCGCTTCTTTCATTTTACACAGGCCTCTTTAAAAATGAAAGAAGTGATCTGATTGGTTGCTATGGGCAACTACACCACTCTCCCTCTGCACAGGTTTTGACAAATCTCCCTCATAAAACCTACATATAGGGGGAGATTTATCAAAACCTGAGCAGAGTAAAACTTGACCGGTTGCCCATAGCAACCAATCAGATCGCTTCTTTCATTTTGAAAAAGGCCTCTGGTAATAAAAGAGGCGATCTGATTGGTTGCTAAGGGCAACTGGTCAAGTTTTCCTCTGCACAGGTTTTGATAAATCTCCCCCTATATGTAGGTTTTATGGGGGGGGGGGGGGGGGGGGGGGGGAGATTTATCAAAACCCGTGCAGAGGAAGAGTTCTGCAGTTGCCCATAGCAACCAATCAGATCGATTCTTTCATTTTTAAAGAGGCCTGTGTAAAATGAAAGAATCGATCTGATTGGTTGCTATGGGCAACTGCACCACTCTTCCTCTGCACAGATTTTGATAAATCTCCCCCTATATGTGAATTACAATAAAGGCTGCTCTTTTGCTTGCGGCTGTGGGCATTCCTTTAGGACAGTGTTTCCCAACCAGTGTGCCTACAGCTGTTGCAAAACTACAACTCCCAGCATGCCCGGACAGCCGACGGCTGTCCGGGCATGCTGGGAGTTGTAGTTTTGCAACAGCTGCAGTCTCACTAGATGTAAAACACAGATCTATGGTGTCCATACCAGGGATCTCTTCACCCCTGTACAAACCCCATATCATTCAAAATGTACATGTTCTCTAAATAAACACTTGAGCGGTGACATCACCCCGGTAAGCGAAATGTCCATTACGGTATTAATAATTAACCCCGTACATTTCGTAAACCTCAACCTGTCTTAGACCCAATAACTAGACTCCTCCATAAACTCCTTCACGACATTTGGCATTAATATATGCCCTCCTCCCGCTCCCGCTGTATGAAGGACGCTCAGGAGCTAAATACCCTTCATACCCGGTGGGGAGCCCAGTTGCTATCAGCAGCAGACCCCACGGCTAATACCATACATCACCGTTCGGGCTGATGTCCGGCATTAATCCTTTAGACGCCTCGATCAAAGTTGATCACTGTGCACTGCGTAGAAACGGAAGGCCTCAAAAATTACAAAATGGTGTTTTTTATTTTTATTTTGCCCCACAAATATATATTTTTTCGTTTTGCTTTACATTTTGTGGTGAAATCATTGATGTCATTGCAAGCTAAAATTGGTGGCACAAAAAACAAGCCCTCATATGGGTCTGTAGGTGGAAGATTGAAAGCGTTTACGATTTTTGGAAGGTGAGGAGGAAAAAATGAAAAAGTGCAAAAATAAAAAATCCCATAGGTGGGTAAAGTCCTTAAAGGGTACCTCTCATCAAATAAACTTTTGATATATTTTAGATTAATGAATGTTGAATAACTTTCCAATAGCATGTTAATGAAAAATATGCTTTTTTCTATTGTATTTTTCCCGATCAGTCCTGTCAGCAAGCATTTCTGACTCATGCCGGAGTCCTAAACACTCAGAGCTGCCAGCCTGCTTTGTTCACAGCCAAACAGGCTGTGAACAAAGCAGGCTGGCAGCTCTGAGTCTTCTCCTTTGTGAACAAAGCAGACTGGCAGCTCGTAGTGTTTAGGACTCCAGCATGAGTCTGAAATGCTTGCTGCCAGGACTGGTAGGGAGACCCCTAGTGGTCATTTCTTCAAAGTGAAAAATTTAATAGAAAGAAGCATATTTTTTTTAATAACATGCAACTGTGAAGTTATTCTGCATACATTAATCTATAATACATCAAAAGTTTTTTTGATGAGAGATACCCTTTAAAGGGTTAAAAAAATAACAATAAACAAAACAAAAATTTTAACTAATGTCAAAAAAATCCCTGTGGTGGGAAGGGGTAATAGAGTGCTATAATGATGCCTCCCTGAGTGCAGAACATGGCGCTTGCTACATGGAATAGGATTGAATAGAAAGGAGAATGTTGAATATTAAAGCGGATTGAAGGGATTTCATACAAGGGTTATTTGAAGTGTAATGCTGATTCCGCAGCCGTATACCCGATTTGCCTGGTACAGACTCCCCTGTGTGTTCCATAAAAACAGAAGCTTGCATGTGGTGAACTAATATATGACGGCCTGCTGTGCCTGATACACTCTGTATCCTCCATTCCTTATCCCTCACCGCTATATTTATACTGGGAGAACAATGGGGACAAAAAAAAAAAAAATTGGATAATAACTGCGTAACATGTTTATTATTATTATAATTTTTTTTTTATTGCGACAGGTTGTCCAAATGGACATTTAGCCTAAAATGCTGGACCCTTCCGTATGTTCCGCGCATCGTACCCAAGTGTGCTTAGTGAAAGAGATATGGCTGGCACTGTTCCCGTTTTGCTCTTTGGGTAGGAACAGTTGCTTTGGGGATGTTTCATAATCTGGCTTTTGAAGGAAAAACTTCCTTGCGTTTGTTGAAATAATACCGGGATGAGAGTCCAATCAGAGCCCCCTTTAATGCGCGCAAACATGGCATATGGCAGGCAAAATGGTAATATAAATCAAAGATCCCGTACGTTTGTACGATCCAGATCAAACAGCGAGACGCAGCGTGCACCTTTCATAATTTATAACCTGCTGCAGACCCATCGTCTACCGGCGAGGCCTGATTAGACCCTAAGTTGGTGCATTGAAGCCGGAGCTCGTACGCCGGGGCCCCTCACAAGATGTGCAAATTCCATGTGACACTTTAAAAGTAACTAATGCGATTGATCCTGAAGAAACCAGCAGGGAACGTAATTGGTATTAGAACATTTTCTTTGGAATGTCACAGAAGTTTGTAACCTAGAGAAAGAAAAAAAAAATAACGAAAGAGAAAAAAAATCAAAAAAAGAAACAAAGAAAATCTTTTCGGCTTTCAGTCCATTCTGCAAATGGAGGGTGTTGGCATTTTGAGGTGTCAGATGCCAGGAAGAGGAGGAAGGTATTAATAAAACTAGCAAATGGAGCAGACACCAGAGCCGCAGCATTTGCCGTACGCGGTTATACTGTTTATTTGAAAGGAAATTAAAGACGCTGGCAGCAAAACGGAAAAAGCATCCATTGAAAACAGACTTTACACACTTAATGCAATTCATGTTTTCTTTGTAAATCGGTTACTACAACTGCACATTAGCATAAACACTTTAAGCCGGGTTCTGTTAGTGCTGGAAAAGTACATTATACTCAAGGGTTTTATGCAATTAGGTTCTTCAAAAGAACTCTGTAGGCAAAGGAAGCCGACAACTATCACGTATCTGACTCCGCTCAGGTGCACTGTCTGTCCTCTTCCGGTACCGTTGGCTGTCCAGGCATGATGGGAGTTGTAGTTTTGGAACAGCTGGAGGTAAACAATTTAGAGATCATGGCTTTATACTGCTTGTGTGTGATCATCACATGTCTACAAGGACCATGTGATGATCATACCTGTCCCGAAAACATAATGGGGGAGGTATGTCAAAACCTGTGTAGAGGACAAGTGGAGCAGTTCCCCATAGCCCATAGTTGCAACCAATCAGATCGCTTCTTTCATTTTTTATAAAAGAAACAAAAACCACAGAACACCTTTAACATGTTAGGACGAAGGGCATACAGGTACGCTCTTGCGTCCTGGTACTTAAGGACCAAGAGCATACTGGTACGCCGTGAATCCTTAAGCGGCTTTGAAGCGAGCGCAGGAGCTGCGGGAGCTTCAGAGCAGCGAGTGTCGGCTACTATCAGTAGCGTAAGGCCTCGGTTACATTGCCGTTGGACTCCACCATTCGGAGTTCCGTCGGCAAGTGAATAGGGTCTGTCGGGACCTGATAGTAGCCTTAACGGGTTGGATGCGAACAACAATGTGAACGAGGCCTAACATTTACTGCTTGTGCTGGGCAGCAGCGATCCCTCCACTGTACAGCATTTAACCCTTTAGACGCAGTGATCAATGCCGATCACGGTGTCTAAAGTGAAAGTAGAAGAAGCCAGCAGCTAAGTGGAGCTAAAATGCCTAGGAGGCTCCTCTTACCTGCCTCCTGCCGCCCGATCGCCAATTCAATGACAGAGCCTTGCTTAACCAGGCTAGATCAGTAGATTGCCGATTTTACTTTGTAAAGCTATGCAATAGGCATAACATTATATAGTAAATGCCATCTAATGATTGCATATAAAAGTCCCCTATGGGAACTTAAAAAGTGTAAAATAAAAAAAGTCTCTAAAATTATATAAAACCCCTTCCCCTAATAAAAGATAAATTCCCTTATTTTCCCATTATTATTTCCCATAAAATAATAACATATTTGTGCGTAAATGTCCAAACTATCAAAATATAATATTTGTGATCCCACATGATAAACGGGGACGGGGACGTGACATCACGGCTACGCCCCCTAGTGATGTCATACCACGCCCTTCCATTCATGTCTATGGGAGGGGGTGTGACGACATGAATGGAGGGGTGTGGTGTGATGTCACTGGGGGGCGTGGCCGTGACATCCCCATCTTGGAGGCAGCACCACTGGGGACCTCCACAATCATACATTTTATCCCCAATCCTTTGGATAGGGGATAAGATGTATAAAGCTGGAATACCCCTTTAAATTCTGCCAAGCGTACAGTATATTGCTCCTCTCCACTCTTGGCTTAGTGAACTTTACATCATTTTGTCCCCTTATATAGCGCAGCATAGGCTATAATTTGTGAATAATGTAGAAGTTGTTGTGTTTGCCTTCTGCTTACCTGTTTTAGCTGATGTAGCAAGTGTGAGTTTCATCCATTTCTGATTGCAAATCCACCCCTGGAATAAGTTGATAAGGCTGCCTACATTTTCAATGAAAATTGGGTGGCGTTTGATCATTGCTTCAGGTTATCTAATCAGACTGTTGGGCTGGAGGTCCCCCAGGTGAACTCTTTAGGCTCCTACAGAGCTGTAGCTAGCTCTTTTTGCTTCTGAGGCGAGAAGAGCAAATTGCCACACAAGCACACACAATCCCTCTAGCCTTACCCCACACAGTGACAGAGGGGTGTACATGGGAGACAGGGTTGTACATGGGTGACAGAGGAGCATACAGGGGTGGCAGAGTGGTGTAGAGTGGTGTACATAGGTGACAGAGGGGCATACAGGGGTGACATAAGGGTGTAGAGGGGTGACAGAGGGGTGTACGGGGTAGCCGTGGGGTGTACAGGGCTGACAGAGGGGTTTAGATGGGTGACAGAAGGGTGTAGAGGGGTGACAGAGGGGTGTACGGGATAACAGAGGGGTGTCCAGGGGTTACAGAGAGGTGTAGAGGAGTGAAAGAATGGTGGGGATGCACTACCTGAAGCTGAGTAGGCCTCTGTCAGTGCCGCCCCTGCTCCTTCCCTCCATCCCCATCATTCTGCTGAGGGACCAGGGAGAATCCAGAGCTGCTCCACAGGAGAGGGAGGATACAGGAGGATTGGAGCTGCACTGCACACAGACTTCCCTCCTGCCCGACCTGCATGTCTGTGACTGACAGGTGCGCAGACCTGGGCAGGAAAATCAAAACATTTTAGTGCCATTTTTCCCACCAGAGTGTCCTGGCACCCCGGTTGGGAATCAATGCCTCAGTGTAATGTGTGCTGGACTCCCTGTGCAAGCAGGTGTGTAGTAGAGGGTGTGATGTAAAGGGCAGATGGAATTATCCTAGGAGCAGATGGCATTAACCCCTTGTGTATTCGTGATGCCAGGGCATGATTTATCCTCAATACCACCCGAAGGTATACCTCTGGATCCTGGGCTATAATGACTCCGACGCCAAGTTACAGATAATAGTAGCTTTACTGAAGTTACAGGTGGAAAAGTCTGTACAGTCCAGCCAGGCCCACGGAGGTGACCAGTGACTCAGAGACCTTAAGGGCTTGCTGGGACTTGTAGTAGATTGGGTCAATTTAATTTGATGCCTTGTTGGATCTGATCATATCCAACAACGCAGAGCTGGTTGGTAATGTAACTGTGCGGGAAAACCTTGGTAATAGCGACCACAATATAGTTACTTTTGACTTAAAATGTAGAAAACAAAGACAGACAGGGAAGGCAAAAACATATAACTTTAAAAAGGCAAATTTCCCTGGGCTGAGAGCTGCACTACAGGACATAGACTGGGGGGAGGTGTTCTCAAATACTGATACAGAAGGTAAATGGGACATCTTTAAATCAACTCTAAATAACTATACAGCTAAATATATACCAAAGGGGAACAAATATAAACGATTAAAACTAAATCCTACATGGCTGACACATGATGTTAAAAGAGCAATAAACAACAAAAAAATAGCCTTCAAAAAATACAAATCTGATGGGTCAGCTATAACATTTAAACAGTACAAGGAGCTTAATAAAATCTGTAAAAATGTAATAAAAACAGCAAAAATTCAAAATGAGAGACAGGTGGCCAAAGAAAGCAAAACTAATCCAAAATATTTTTTTAGATATATAAATACAAAAAAAACAAGGACAGAGCATGTAGGACCCCTTAATAATGATAATGGGGAGGTTGTCACAGGCGATCAAGAGAAGGCGGAGCTACTGAATGGGTTCTTTAGTTCTGTATACACTATGGAAGAAGGAGCTGACATTGGCCAGGTCAGTGCTGGTAACACATCATGTAATGTACTGAACTGGCTTAATGTAGAGATGGTACAAGGTAAGTTAAGTGATATAAATGTAAGCAAATCTCCAGGGCCGGATGGACTACACCCAAGAGTTCTTAGAGAGGTAAGTTCAGTAATATCTGTACCCTTGTTCATGATATTTAGAGATTCTCTGGTGTCTGGCATTGTGCCAAGGGACTGGCGCAAGGCGAATGTGGTACTAATCTTCAAAAAGGGCTCTAGGTCTTCGCCAGGCAATTATAGACCGGTAAGTCTAACGTGCATTGTGGGTAAATTGTTTGAAGGACTTATAAGGGATTACATACAGGAATACATAGGGAATAATAGTATTATAAGTGATAGCCAGCATGGGTTTACTAAGGATAGAAGTTGTCAAACCAATCTAATTTGCTTTTATGAAGAGGTGAGTAGAAGCCTTGACAGAGGAATGGCTGTGGATATAGAGGGGGGCTCTGTATATAGAGGAATGGCTGTGGATATAGTGTTTCTGGATTTTGCCAAAGCATTTGATACTGTCCCTCACAGACGTCTGACAGGTAAGTTAAGGTCCTTGGGCTTGGAAACTTTAGTTTGTAACTGGATTGAACACTGGCTCATGGATCGTACCCAGAGAGTGGTGGTCAATGATTCGTACTCTGATTGGTCCCCGGTTATTAGTGGTGTACCCCAAGGTTCATTACTGGGCCCGCTGTTGTTTAATTTATTTATCAATGATATAGAGGATGGTATTAACAGCTCTGTTTCTATCTTTGCAGATGACACCAAGCTTTGTAGCACGGTACAGTCTATAGAGGATGTGCATAAGTTACAAGATGACTTGGATAGACTAAGTGTCTGGGCATCCACTTGGCAAATGAAGTTCAATGTGGATAAATGTAAAGTTATGCATCTGGGTACTAATAACCTGCATGCATCGTATGTCTTAGGGGGGATTAAACTGGCAGAGTCACTGGTAGAGAAGGATCTGGGTGTAGTTGTAGATCACAGACTACAGAATAGCATGCAATGTCAAGCTGCTGCTTCCAAAGCCAGCAGGATATTGTGATGTATCAAAAGAGGCATGGACTCAAGGGACAGGGACATAATACTCCCCCTTTATAAAGCATTGGTACGGCCTCACCTGGAATATGCTGTTCAGTTTTGGTCGCCTGTTCATAAAAGGGACGCTGCGGAGTTGGGTGCAGAGATGCGCGACTAAACTAATATGGGGCATGGAACATCTTAGCTATGAGGAGCGATTAAAGGAGTTACAATTGTTTAGTCTTGAGAAGAGACGTTTAAGGGGGGATATGATAAACGTATATAAGTATATAAATGGCCCATACAAAAGTATGGAGAAAAACTGTTCCAGGTTAAACCCCCCCAAAGAACGAGGGGGCACTGCCTCCATCTGGAGAAGAAAAGGTTTAGTCTAAAGGGGCGACACGCCTTCTTTACCGTGAGGACTGTGAATATATGGAACGGTCTACCTCAGGAACTGGTCACAGCAGGAACAATTAACAGCTTTAAAACAGGGTTAGATACATTCCTGAAACAAAATAACATTAATGCTTATGCAGAATTATAAAACTACATCCCTTTGCCTTATCCCCTTACACCCTTCCCTTCAATTCCCTGGTTGGACTTGATGGACGTATGTCTTTTTTCAACCATACTAACTATGTAACTATGTAATGCAGGCCACGTTGACTTGACACATGATGACGGTGACTGACTTGACTGATGATGACTGACAAGACTGTGGCTTACTTGCAGGTTTGTAGCTTGTGGCTGCAGACTGGACTTGAGGCCTCCTATGACTCTGGACACACACTTAGGCTCGACTTGACTGGACCTCAGCAGGAAGCAAGAGAGAGAGAGCAGAGGCTTCACCCATGGCATTTATGGGGGAGGCTCTGGGGGGGATCCCATTGGTCACCGCTAGGTCACCTGGTCAATGATACCTCCTGGGTAACAATCACATGACAACTCACATGGGAAACAGTCCTAAAGTGACAACGCTTTCTCCACACATTACACAGTAAAATACATAATAAACATATTTACATGGGGGACACTGAAGGGAGGCTGCCTGACAGGGCAGCGAGGGTACAGGGTAACACATCCAGCACTGGGCCACCACAGGTGCAATGGCCAGGGCCAATACAACCCTGGCCGCGGCGCCCCCTTGCAACAGCGCATCTGAGGTGATCGCCTTACTTGTCTCATGGGAGCTACAGCCCTTGTGGGTTGGTGTCAGTTTTCATCTTGGGCCTATTGTATTGTGTAATATATATTTGTGAAGTCACATTATAAGAATACAGTGGAGCTACATTTGTAATTCGACCATTGCCATTGTTATAATTAAGATGAATATAATGTACAGTTTATCTCAGATATACAATATGTAAAACTATTCGGTCAGTCACATTGACAATTTATTCATAAAACAGTTTTTAGCTTGTAATCCAGGAAGAAATGTGTCCAAGTGGTGTTAATGTACTCTAATAACATGGGGAGTTTTATATAGCTTGAAAGAATGGTCACTGCTAAATCATATTCATAGTTAAAATATGCATTAAAGGATATATCACCGAATAAGAAAAGGGAGTCATGTCCTGTGTGATAATAGTCCTCCAGAGTTTTTCTGAAATGCGAAAACTTGCAGCTAAACGTCCCTTTTTCTTCCATGTTTTGAGCCACCTGTATGGTTATAGGTCTGAAAGGGCTGTCGTGGGGTCAACACGGGGGACCCTTGACAACCAGATGCTTGACAGACCTGCGGAGCCGACATACCGTATATACTCGAGTATAAGCCGTTTTTTTTGCCGAAAACGTCCCCCTTGATGATGACAGGGGGGTATGAGGGGGGTCTGGATAATGATAGGGAGGTATGAGGGGGGTCTGGATAATGATAGGGGAGGCAAGGGGGATCTGTATGATGGGGGGATTAGGAGGGTCTGGATGATGACAGGAGGGATGGGGGGAGGTCTGGATGATGACAGTGGGAGTCGGGATGATGACAGAGGAGGGCAGAATGATGACAGGGGGGGAGGAAATTATGTATTTCCCACCCTAGGCTTATACTCGAGTTAATAGGTTTTCCTGGGTTTTTGTGGTGAAATAAGGGGCCTCGGCTTATACTCGGGTCGGCTTATACTCGAGTATATATGGTACATAGAGAAATACAAGCTGGAGACATTGTGTAGTGGACATGTTTCTCTTGACCAGTGCCACTAAGCCTCACTAAGGCCTGCCTACTCTCACCACAGCTAAAACATAGTGTCACGATGCCGGCTGGCAGGTAGTGGATCCTCTGTGCCAGAGAGGGATTGGCGTGGACCGTGCTAGAGGATCGGTTCTAAGTCACTACTGGTTTTCACCAGAGCCCGCCGCAAAGCGGGATGGTCTTGCTGCGGCGGTAGTGACCAGGTCGTATCCCCTAGCAACGGCTCAACCTCTCTGGCTGCTGAAGATAGGCGCGGTACAAGGGAGTAGACAGAAGCAAGGTCGGACGTAGCAGAAGGTCGGGGCAGGCAGCAAGGATCGTAGTCAGGGGCAACGGCAGGAGGTCTGGAACACAGGCTAGGAACACACAAGGAAACGCTTTCACTGGCACTAAGGCAACAAGATCCGGCGAGGGAGTGAAGGGGAAGTGAGGTGATATAGGGAAGTGCACAGGTGTAAACACTAATTGGAACCACAGTGGCCCTTTAAATCGCAAAGACCCGGCGCGCGCGCGCCCTAGGGAGCGGGGCCGCGCGCGCCGGGACAGAACTGACGGAGAGCGAGTCAGGTACGGGAGCCGGGGTGCGCATCGCGAGCGGGCGCTACCCGCATCGCGAATCGCATCCCGGCCAGAGGCGGTATCGCAGCGCCCCGGGTCCGTGGAACCGACCGGAGCGCTGCAGTGAGAGGAGTGTAGCGAGCGCTCCGGGGAGGAGCGGGGACCCGGAGCGCTCGGCGTAACAGTACCCCCCCCCTTGGGTCTCCCCCTCTTCTTGGAGCCTGAGAACCTGAGGACCAGACTTTTGTCCAGGATATTGTCCTCAGGTTCCCAGGACCTCTCTTCTGGACCACAACCCTCCCAATCCACTAAAAAGAAGGTTTTCCCTCTGACCTTTTTAGATGCTAAAATTTCTTTGACGGAGAAGATGTCCGAGGAGCCGGAGACAGGAGTGGGGGGAACAGATTTGGGAGAGAAACGGTTAATGATAAGTGGTTTAAGAAGAGAAACATGAAAGGCATTAGGAATACGAAGAGAAGGAGGAAGAAGAAGTTTGTAAGAGACAGGATTAATCTGGCGCAAAATCTTGAAAGGACCAAGATAGCGTGGTCCCAACTTATAGCTAGGGACACGGAAGCGGACATATTTGGCGGAGAGCCATACCTTGTCTCCAGGGGAAAAAATGGGAGGAGCTCTTCTTTTCTTATCCGCGAATCTCTTCATGCGTGAAGAAGCCTGTAAGAGAGAATTTTGGGTTTCTCTCCATATGATGGAAAGATCACGAGAAATTTCATCCACAGCGGGCAGACCAGAGGGCAAGGGGGTAGGGAGGGGGGGAAGAGGGTGACGGCCGTACACCACGAAAAACGGGGATTTGGAGGAAGATTCAGAGATTCTGAAATTATACGAGAATTCGGCCCAAGGTAGAAGATCTGCCCAGTCATCCTGGCGGGAGGAAACAAAATGTCGTAAATAGTCACCCAAGATCTGGTTAATTCTTTCTACTTGTCCATTGGATTGAGGATGGTATGCAGAAGAAAAATTTAATTTAATCTTGAGTTGTTTACAGAGAGCCCTCCAGAATTTAGACACAAATTGGACGCCTCTATCCGAGACGATCTGCGTAGGCAACCCGTGAAGACGAAAAATGTGTACAAAAAATTGTTTAGCCAACTGAGGCGCTGAAGGAAGACCAGGAAGAGGGATGAAATGTGCCATTTTGGAGAATCGATCAACGACCACCCAAATAACAGTGTTGCCATGGGATGGGGGTAAGTCAGTAATAAAATCCATACCAATCAGAGACCAAGGTTGTTCGGGAACAGGCAGAGGAAGAAGAAAACCAGCGGGCTTCTGGCGAGGAGTCTTATCCCGGGCACAGATAGTGCAGGCTCGCACAAAGTCCACCACATCAGTCTCTAGAGTCGGCCACCAATAGAAGCGAGAGATGAGTTGCACAGATTTCTTGATGCCCGCATGACCTGCGAGATGGGAGGAGTGACCCCATTTGAGGATTCCGAGGCGTTGGCGTGGAGAAACAAAGGTCTTTCCTGGAGGAGTTTGCCTGATGGAGGCTGGAGAAGTGGAAATCAGGCAGTCAGGAGGAATGATGTGTTGAGGAGAGAGTTCAATTTCAGAAGCATCTGAGGAACGAGAGAGAGCATCGGCCCTAATGTTCTTATCAGCAGGCCGAAAGTGAATTTCAAAATTAAATCGGGCAAAGAACAGAGACCACCTGGCCTGACGAGGATTCAGCCGTTGGGCAGACTCGAGGTATGAGAGGTTCTTGTGATCGGTGTAAATAATAATTGGAAATCTTGATCCCTCCAGCAGATGCCTCCATTCCTCAAGTGCTAATTTAATGGCTAGAAGCTCTCGATCCCCGATGGAGTAGTTCCTCTCCGCCGGAGAGAAGGTCCTAGAAAAAAACCCACAAGTAACAGCATGCCCGGAAGAGTTTTTTTGTAGAAGGACAGCTCCAGCTCCCACTGAGGAGGCATCAACCTCCAATAGGAAGGGTTTAGATGGGTCAGGTCTGGAGAGCACGGGAGCCGAAGAGAAGGCAGACTTGAGTCGTTTAAAGGCGTCTTCCGCTTGAGGAGGCCAAGACTTGGGATCGGCATTTTTTTTGGTTAAAGCCACAATAGGAGCCACAATGGTAGAAAAATGTGGAATAAATTGCCTGTAATAATTGGCGAACCCCAAAAAACGTTGGATGGCACGGAGTCCGGAGGGGCGTGGCCAATCTAAGACGGCAGAGAGTTTATCTGGATCCATTTGTAGTCCCTGGCCAGAGACCAAGTATCCTAGAAAAGGAAGAGATTGGCATTCAAACAGACATTTCTCAATTTTAGCATAGAGTTGATTGTCACGAAGTCTCTGAAGAACCATACGGACATGCTGGCGGTGTTCTTCTAGATTGGCCGAAAAAATTAGGATATCATCAAGATATACAACAACACAGGAGTATAACAGATCACGAAAAATTTCATTAACAAAGTCTTGGAAGACAGCAGGGGCGTTGCACAGGCCAAAGGGCATGACCAGATACTCAAAGTGTCCATCTCTGGTGTTAAATGCTGTTTTCCACTCATCCCCCTCTCTGATGCGGATGAGGTTATAGGCGCCTCTTAAGTCCAATTTAGTAAAGATGTGGGCACCTTGGAGGCGATCAAAGAGTTCAGAGATGAGGGGTAAGGGGTAGCGGTTCTTAACCGTGATTTTATTAAGTCCGCGGTAGTCAATGCAAGGACGTAGAGAGCCATCTTTTTTGGACACAAAGAAAAATCCGGCTCCGGCAGGAGAGGAGGATTTACGGATAAAGCCCTTTTTTAGATTCTCCTGGACGTATTCAGACATGGCAAGAGTCTCTGGGGCAGAGAGAGGATAAATTCTGCCCCGGGGTGGAGTAGTGCCCGGGAGGAGGTCGATAGGACAATCATAAGGCCTGTGAGGAGGTAGAGTCTCCGCTTGTTTTTTGCAGAAAACATCCGCGAAGTCCATATAGGCCTTAGGGAGACCGGTTACTGGAGGAAGCACAGAGTTACGGCAAGGGTTACTGGGAACCGGTTTTAGACAGTCCTTGGAACAAGAGGGCCCCCAACTCTTGATCTCCCCAGTGGACCAATCCAGGGTTGGGGAATGAAGTTGAAGCCAGGGAAGTCCAAGGAGAATTTCCGAGGTGCAATTGGGGAGGACCAAAAGTTCAATCCTCTCGTGATGAGATCCGATGCTCATTAGAAGGGGCTCCGTGCGGAAACGTATGGAACAGTCCAATCTTTCATTGTTTATACAATTGATGTAAAGGGGTCTGGTGAGACTGGTCACTGGGATGTTGAACCTGTTGACGAGAGAGGCCAAAATAAAATTTCCTGCAGATCCAGAGTCCAAGAAGGCCACAGAAGAGAAGGAGAAGGCAGAGGCAGACATCCGCACAGGCACAGTAAGACGTGGAGAAGCAGAGTGGACATCAAGGATTGTCTCACCTTTGTGCGGAGTCAGGGTACGTCTTTCCAGGCGGGGAGGGCGGATAGGACAATCCCTCAGGAAGTGTTCGGTACTAGCACAGTACAGGCAGAGGTTCTCCATGCGGCGTCGTGTCCTCTCTTGAGATGTCAGGCGAGACCGGTCGACCTGCATAGCCTCCACGGCGGGAGGCACAGGAACAGATTGCAGGGAACCAGAGGAGAGAGGAGCCGAGGAGAAGAAACGCCTCGTGCGAACAGAGTCCATATCTTGGCGGAGCTCCTGACGCCTCTCGGAAAAACGCATGTCAATGCGAGTGGCTAGGTGAATAAGTTCATGAAGATTAGCAGGCATTTCTCGTGCGGCCAGAACATCTTTAATGTTGCTGGATAGGCCTTTTTTAAAGGTCGCGCAGAGGGCCTCATTGTTCCAGGATAATTCAGAAGCAAGAGTACGGAATTGTACGGCATACTCGCCAACGGAAGAATTACCCTGGACCAGGTTCAACAGGGCAGTCTCAGCAGAAGAGGCTCGGGCAGGTTCCTCAAAGACACTTCGAATTTCCGAGAAGAAGGAGTGTACAGAGGCAGTGACGGGGTCATTGCGGTCCCAGAGCGGTGTGGCCCAAGCCAGGGCTTTTCCAGACAGCAGGCTGACTACGAAAGCCACCTTAGACCTTTCAGTGGGGAACTGGTCCGACATCATCTCCAAGTGTAATGAACATTGGGAAAGGAAGCCACGGCAAAGCTTAGAGTCCCCATCAAATTTATCCGGCAAGGATAGTCGTAGTCCAGAAGCGGCCACTCGCTGCGGAGGAGGTACAGGAGCTGGCGGAGGAGATGGTTGCTGGAGCTGTGGTAGTAACTGTTGTAGCATAACAGTCAGTTGAGACAGCTGTTGGCCTTGTTGCGCAATCTGTTGTGACTGCTGGGCGACCACCGTGGTGAGGTCAGCGACAACTGGCAGAGGAACTTCAGCGGGATCCATGGCCGGATCTACTGTCACGATGCCGGCTGGCAGGTAGTGGATCCTCTGTGCCAGAGAGGGATTGGCGTGGACCGTGCTAGAGGATCGGTTCTAAGTCACTACTGGTTTTCACCAGAGCCCGCCGCAAAGCGGGATGGTCTTGCTGCGGCGGTAGTGACCAGGTCGTATCCCCTAGCAACGGCTCAACCTCTCTGGCTGCTGAAGATAGGCGCGGTACAAGGGAGTAGACAGAAGCAAGGTCGGACGTAGCAGAAGGTCGGGGCAGGCAGCAAGGATCGTAGTCAGGGGCAACGGCAGGAGGTCTGGAACACAGGCTAGGAACACACAAGGAAACGCTTTCACTGGCACTAAGGCAACAAGATCCGGCGAGGGAGTGAAGGGGAAGTGAGGTGATATAGGGAAGTGCACAGGTGTAAACACTAATTGGAACCACTGCGCCAATCAGCGGCGCAGTGGCCCTTTAAATCGCAAAGACCCGGCGCGCGCGCGCCCTAGGGAGCGGGGCCGCGCGCGCCGGGACAGAACTGACGGAGAGCGAGTCAGGTACGGGAGCCGGGGTGCGCATCGCGAGCGGGCGCTACCCGCATCGCGAATCGCATCCCAGCCAGAGGCGGTATCGCAGCGCCCCGGGTCCGTGGAACCGACCGGAGCGCTGCAGTGAGAGGAGTGTAGCGAGCGCTCCGGGGAGGAGCGGGGACCCGGAGCGCTCGGCGTAACACATAGTTTTACTTATTTGAACCGAACTCTTAGGGATCCCACTTTACCACCCCTTCTATTGTCTACCTAGCCTAACGTAGAGTTCCAGAACTGTTCATATGGAGCAGAGACAACCTTGTCCACGCCACAGGCAACCAGTTCCTACTGTTCCTAAATACAGCCTTCAACAGTTTTTTACCCCACACTGCTCGCTCCCTAAAAAGTTCACCCATCTCACTGCCACAAAGCTAATAACTTGCAGACCCTCCCCTTGCAATAAAGAGGCATGACACCAACATAAACTGCAGACCCTCCCCTTGCAATAAAGAGGCATGACACCAACATAAACTTTTGAATGGTGGAGGTTGGTCACAGCGCTTTATTTATAAAAGTATAACAAATATAAATTAAGGCACTTTAAATCTTTAAAGGCAATCTGGTTGGTGCTGCCACACCGTCTCTGGTGCGCAGGTACAATACCGGACTGGCCTGTTCGCCTTCTCTGAACGCCCACTGTGACTTTGCTGAAACAAAATAAATAGCAATAAAAACAACACACAAAGAACAAAATAACTGGGATGGAGGGAGGAATAAAGCTTCCAGGTCCGATAGAGATGAGAGGAATGAGGGAGGGGGATATTGGGAGCACTTTATATAGGAGGGGGAGGGCTAGAAAAATCCGGGAAAAGAGGTCCTCAGGGATTTGCCACTACCCCCTACTCACAACCCCCTCCCACACAGGACCCAGCAAGAGGAGGAGGAGGTAGACTTGGTAGAACCTGTCTTAAAGGAACAGGCTCACTAGTCAGGGGGCAAGCAGGTTAAAAATTGCTTTCCCCTCCAGGCTAACAATACACTTTTCCAATAACACTGCAAGCCATCTGTATACATAACCAATCTATTTCTAGCCTTGGGATTGTAGTTTTTGTCGATTCCCTGACATACAGACCCCATTTGTAAACGCAGCACTGTTTTTCTCCTACAGAGGCTGGCCCACAATGCACTGGTGACCCTCCTAATCTGCTTCACATGGGTTTGTGCTACACCCTCTTGCCTCCAATCCACTAGTGCCTTCACTGGGTCCATCTCCTGTAGGGGGGCAAGCTAGTGCTCTGATGTCCAAACCATGACCTCCTTCTCAATACATAAATCACATGGCTGTCTTTACACCCTCTCGTTTTATTCTTAAAGGGGTACTTTGGTGGAAAACCATTTTTTTTTTTAAATCAACTGGTGCCAGGAAGTTTAAAAGATTTGTAAATTACTTAAAAAATCCAGTACTTATCAGCTGCTGTATGCTCCAGATGCTTTCTTTTTGAATTGCTTTCCAGTCTGACCACAGTGCTCTCTGCTGACACCTCGTTCCGTGCCAGGAACTGTCTGGAGCAGGAGAGGTTTGCTATGGGGATTTGCTCCTACTCCGGACAGTTCCTGACATGGACAGAGGTGTCATCAGAAAGCACTGTGGTCATACAGAAAATAACAACACAACTTCCTGTGAGAGTATACAGCAGCTGGTAAGTACTGGAAGGATTAAGATTCTTAAATAAAAGTAATTTACAAATCTAGAAGGATTGGTTATATATTTCTCTTTATATATTATTTATTCCCGGCCGTTGGGGTTTCGGCATATAACCAACTATATCCTCGGATTTTTGATTTGTGAGCTGCACACATTTTCTCTTTTTCACTAATTTACAAATCTGTTTAACTTTTTGGCATCCGTTGATTTAAATAAAAAATGTTTTCCACCGGAGTACCCCTTGAAAACTCAGCCTTTTAAACCACCGTTAAGGGCACGTTCCCACTTGGCGTATACACAGCGTATTTTACGCTGTGCAAAATCTGCAGAAGCAGCGGGAAATACGCTGCGTATCCCTCGCTCACCATTTTCACAGGGCTTTCCTGCGGCAGCCCTATGTGTGCAGTGAGTTTTGGAGGCGGGGCCATGTCTGGCGTTACTGTGATGAGCACTCCACCTCCAAAACTCACTGCACACATAGGGCTGCCGTCGGAAAGCTCTGTGAAAATGGTGAGCGAGGGAAACGCAGCGTATTTCCCGCTGCTTCTGCAGATTTTGCACAGCGTGAAATACGCTGTGTATACGCCAAGTGGGAACGTGCCCTTAAAGTGATGGTGCCATGTTTTGCCAACCATTGCAATGTAATATCCCAGCACCACTGGGTATCTAAGCCCATCATCTTGTAGAACCTGCAATAAAACAGAAGAAAAAAAACATTGCAGATAGAAATGTTCATTGACAGAGATTGGAAACTATTTATATGAAAAGATTTATTCCTGCAGGGGAGAATACACAGTTCACTCCCCTTATAAAGCGTAAATGCTTATGGATGAACCAGGAGGGGCTGATGGTTTGAGCTGAACTTTAATGGATTGACAAAATAGACTTGACTCATAGAGGTGATTTGTGAATACTTAGTCATTGACAGAGAAAAATGCAATAATGTCTTTCTGGTGAGCAGCTCCCATCCATCACCAGCGCAGGCAGCGATGCACATCATTTAGGGACGCTTTGGTCTGAAAATGAAATGTCAGTAATGTGGAAGGGAAAAAAATATCACCTTAAAGAACTGGTAAAGGAACATCGGGTGAAACTGGCCCAACTGTTCATGCATTTTGCTTAAATATGTGTAAAAATATTTGTGTGATCTTTAAAGTTCTTTGATTGGTTTTAGGAAGTCACTTATTAAGGTGGGATGTGGGCAAGTCTCCTTCTGAGGATCAAGGACAATCTAATAAATTGTGCTTCTAGTTGTGGTGAAACCAACCGCTCCGTTACTTCATCATCTGTTTAAAGAGCCAGCATTAGGGATGAGCGAATCTCAAGAAATTAATTTATGGTCCAATTCTCTAGAATTGGCCATTAAAGGGGTACTCCAGCGCTAAGCCATCTTATCCCCTATCCAAAGGATAGGGGATAAGATGTCTGATCGTGGGGGTCCCACCACTGAGGACCCCGCAAGCTCTCATGCAGCACCCACCTGTGTGTGCATGCATGGAGCATGCAGCGGAACAGCACCGAACAGCAGCGATTCACTTCAAGCCCAAATCCTGCCTAGAAGCACTGATAGGGAAGGGAGTGAGATTGAGAGAGAAAGTGCAATTTTTGGTGTAGTACCGTGTTCTGCTGCACTGGTGTGTACTGTTGGTATTGTACACAAATAGTGTTTTAAACGTACTGGAGCCCCCTCATAAGTTCATACCACATACATACATCTAAGTGGTGCACTATTTTGTTCCTGATAAAGTCTTAAGGGCCTAGATACTGTGAAAGGCCAGGCAAAAGTACACACCGGCTGGTGTTGTACACAAATACTGTTTTAAGCATAGTGAAGCGTATTGTACTCCCCTCATAAACGCACTAAGTATGTCAGGCAGAGAAGTGCCAGGACGTGCACAGAGGAATGGCAAGAGACAACAGTATGCGCCCACTCATCCAAAGGCGCAGAAGCTGAATATGCTCCTGTCCAAGTTGCTGGTGCTGCAGTCCCTCCCTTTTCAAGTGGTGGACTCTGCCCCTTTCAGAGAACTGATGGCTTCTGCCGAGCCGAGGTGGAGAGTCACAAGCCAACATTTCTTTGGGAAGAAGGCAGTACCAGCCCTGCACAATTTTGTGGAACAGAAGGTGGGCCAGTCCTTGAGTCTTTCGGTGTGTGCCACAGTGCACGGCAGCGCCGACGTGTGGAGCTGTAACTACGGTCAGGGACAATACATGTCCTTTACGGCCCACTGGGTGAATGTGGTTCCTGCACAGCCACAACAGCAACTTGGACAGGTCAAGCGGCTTCTGCCTCCACGCTCTCAGGCTATTGGTCCTGTGACAGTGTGCAACTCCGCCTCCTCATCCTCCACCGTGTCCTCAGCCTCCACTGCACGGACAAGTCTCAGTGCCCCTTCATAACATGTGTGCAGGGCACGGCGGTGTCACACTGTTCTTCACATGGTTTGCCTTGGCGAACAGAGTCACACAGGGGAGGAACTGCTAAAAGTAATTAATCATGAAATCGAATCATGGCTTACTCCAAGAAAACTGGAAATGGTAACCAACAATGGGAAGAACCTCTTGTCTGCGCTGCGACAAGGAAGCCTGAGCCATGCACCCTGAGCCATGGCACATCTGGTTGTCAAGCAGTTCCTGAAGTGTTCCCCCCCCCCATCTGCAAGACAACCTAACAATGGAAAGGAAACTTTGCATGCACTTCAGCAACTCGTACACCGCAAAGCACACCCTCCTTGAGCTGCAGCGTCAGAACGGCATCCCCCAACATAGTCTGATTTGCGACGTTTCCACACGTCGGAATTCAACCCTCCATATGTTGGACCGACTATACAAACAGAGAGAAGCCATCACTGATTTCTTGATGATCCAAGCGAATAGGGGGACTCCCCTGTGTAACTTCAATGTCAACCAGTGGCAGCTCATACGTGACATCTGCTGTTTGTTCAGGCTCGCCAGGATTACGGAATGAACAACATAATTCCATTGCTTCATCTACTACCACACGTGTTGGAACAATGGATGGTCAGGGCACTGGAGATATGGCGCCTACATCTCATGGCCGCATGAGCCCTGTGGGGGCTGGACTGGAGGAGGGGGAGGGGCACAGTGGTTTCATGAAATGTTTTTTTTTTCTAGTCATCAGACAGGAGAGGAGGAGCAGGAGCAGCTAGAGGGTTATGAGGAAGGCGAGACAGAGGACCCAGACGTACAGTGGCAGTATGTAGTGGAGATGGAGGCAGGGAGTCCCTCCGAGTCACTTGCACAAATGGCACGATGCATGCTCACTTGCTTGCGTATTGACCACCAAATTGTCACCATTCGGCAGCAGGATGACTTCTGGCTCTCCCCCTTATTGGTCCCTCGCTACCGGCACAAAATGGGGGCCTATTTTTACACCCGCTGAGAGGGAGGACAAGCTAACCTACTACAGAGGCATCCTACATAGTCAGTTGGCCGATGCCTATCTGCACCATCGTCAATCCTCTTACAGGTCTGACTCGGGGGGGGGGGGGGGCCTCTACGCTCACCTTCACTCATCAGCAGCAGGTGGTAGCATACCTTGACATGACCATGCCAACACACCTTGAAGATCACCTGGACTTCTGAGCAGCAACAAATTTTTGGCCACAACTAGCAGAGTTTGCCCTGGAAAAGCTGTCCTGCCCGGCCAGTAGTGTGCCATCAGAGCGGGTGTTTAGTGCAGCGTGGGCCATAGTAACCCGAAGGAAAACTCATCTGTCCACGAAAAATGTGGAGAGACTGACCTTTGTGAAGATGATTCAGGCATGGATCATCCAGGATTTCCACCCACCAATGCCTGATGCATCAGAGTAGATTGACCATGGTGCCACACCAACACTTCCCAAATATGGATAGTGCTAAACATATTTAAGGCACTGCTCCCAGTTACAAACATTCCTCTGCATCAGACCACAAGTAAGTATTGAGGATATGCATTACGTAAAACTTAACTTTTAATAATATTCTTAAGATAAAATATATGTACCCAAAATTTTTTTGAACTCCAACAAAAGGAAAGGTGTGCAAAAAACAGCACGTGCCACCTACACCATCAAGTACTGATGTAATGCAAAGACCTCTAAAAGGTGGAAGGGAACCACGTATGGTTCAATGTAATCGGTGGGGGTAAAAACTTCCCCTGTTAGGCCCTACTCCCGCATTATTAATTCACTTCTTATCAAGTGTTACTCACCCTAAAAAGTGCGGCCCCACATAGGAACCTCTCCCTATTTCTGCAGTACAAACACTGCCATTTCCCAGGGTTTTTAGGTGGAAATAGAGAGTTTCCTGCGTGGGGCTGCCCTTTTTAGGGTGAGTAACAATTGCCAAGAAGGGAATTAATAGGGCGAGAGTAGGGCCTTACAGTGGAAGTTTTTGCCCCCACCTGCTACAGTGGACAATACGTTGTTCCCTTCCACCTTTTCGAGGAAAGTGTTACTCATCTTAAAAAGGGTGGCCTCACACAGGGAGAGGTTCCTGTGTGGGGCCGCCCTTTTTAGGGCGAATAACACTTGCCAAGAAGGGAATTAATAATGCGAGAGTAGGGCCTTACAGGGGATGTTTTTACCCCCACCGGTTACAATGGACCATAGGTTGTTCCCTTCCACCTTTTAGAGGTCTTTGCATCACATCAATTCTTGGTGATGTAGGTGGCACATGGTGTTTTTTACATACCTTTCCTTTTCTTTGATTTAAAAAATATATATATTTGGGTCCATATATTTTATTCTAAGCATATTATTAAAAGTTAAGTTTTACGTAATGCATATCCTCAATACTTACTTGTACACGCTAACACTTTTACAAAACAGACCGTTTTCTTCTGCCTACCTGCCTCAGCTACTATTCTGATCCTGCCACCCGCCTGATGCCACACATGTGATGACAAGTTCTCCTTTTTCACCCACCTTCGTCACCAGGTACTGGTATTGCCTCCCACTGCACCACTCTGTCACCGGGTCACTTTCAGGACTCCTGATGCTGCTGCTGCCACCTCCAGGCTTTCTCATTCTGCCACCATATGTTCTCATTCTGATGCCATCTCCAGGCGGTCTCATACTGCCACCATATGTTCTTCTCATGCTGCTGACAGCTCCACGCAGTGTCATTCAGCCATGGTCTCCTCATGCTTCTGCTACCTCCAGGCTGTGTCATTCAGCCACTATATGGTTTCCCCATGCTGCTGCTGCCAACTCCACACTGTGTCGTTCAACCACTATGTGGTCTCCTCTTGCTGCCGCCAACTCCACGCTGTGTCATTCAGCCACTATATGGTCTCCTCTTGCTGCCGCCAACTCCAGGCTGTGTCATTCAGCCACTATATTTTCTTCTCATGCTGCTGCCAACTCCAGGCTGTGTCAGTAAGCCACTATATGGTCTCCTCATGCTGCCGCCGCCAACTCCAAGCTGTGTCATTCAGCCACTATATGTTCTCCTCATGCTGCCACCACCTCCACGCTGTGTCATTCAGCCACTATATGGTCTCTTCATGCTGCTGCCACCTCCATGCTGTGTCATTCAGCCACTATATGGCCTCCTCATATTGATGCCACCTCCAGGCTCTGTCATTGTGCCACTCTGCGATGCCTCTGATATGCTAGTCATACTGAATAACAGTATTATTCCACTAACCCAGCACACACCCTATGCGTGTGACAGCATGGCAAAGTGTTCTACACCCCTATTGAGGCTTATTGTTGGCCAGAAATAGTTATTTTTAATAGCAAATCGCCATGAATAAATTCGGACATTGGGATTTTTGGAAAATTTGTCGAATCAGCCGAATCAAATTTTTCAAAAATTTGTTCATCTTTAGTAATAGTAGTAGTAGCTGCAGTACAGTATGGACCATGATAAACAAGACAGTAGATGTGTGCCTGTCAGGCCTGGTGCAGGTTTTTTTTGCCACCCCTTGATCCCGCCCATTGGCTCCACCCTTTGACATGCCTCTTCACTTTACTACTTGGGTGAAACACTGTTAGGCAGGCAGATGTATGGAGCTGTGCGCAGTAATAGGATCCTGGATGGACCTGACCTTAGTGATCATGCCTGTCTGCCTTGGAGGTGGCAGTGCCAGATGCAGATTATTATGGTATCGGGGAAGGAAAGGTTGGAGGGGCTTGCTGGATGGGTGGGTGGTTAAGATGTTGGCTAACTTTATTTCTGCAGGCAGAGTGGCACCCCCATCAAGAGTGCACTCTAGGCAGTTGCCTATTTTGCCTATAGGCAGAGCCAGCCCTGGTGGCTGTGTAGGGCTTGTAGTAGTTGTAGTGGTGATAGTAGTAGTTGTAGTAGTACTAGGAGTAGTAGTAGTACAGTATGAAACAAGATAGACAAGGCAGGAGATGTTAAGCTGTGGAGGACTAGTAGTAGTAGTAGCAGCAGGGGTATTAGTAGTAGTTGTGAAAGAAGTAGTAGTAGTAGTAGAAGTAGCAGCAGTACAGTATGGAACATGATGGACAAGGCATGAGATGTGCGGCTCTGTAGGGCTAGTAGTAGTAGTACTGTATTGAACATGATGGACAGGCAGGAGATGTGCGGCTCTGTAGGGCTAGTAGTAGTAGTACTGTATTGAACATGATGGACAAGACAGGAGATGTGTGGCTGTATGGGGCTAGAAGTAGTGGTTACTGTTTTGAGAGACCTTATACTAAAATAATTTAAAAAGTTTTGTTTTCGTCAAACTTCACAGTTTTTGGTGGAATTCAGAAGGAATTTAATTCATACTAAATCTATCTGCTCATCTATATCCAGCATGTAATACTACATTCCCAGTAATGGCTATTGTAGGGAACATGTATGGCTGGCTGCACTTTCCTTATAGCAGGGTGGTACAGTACCTTTAAATATTATAGTGTGATCATCATTGTCTGTGCCTATCCCCCTGTGTCTTATCTCCATTGCATATGTGGCTCCCACAGGACAGCTTGTGTTGTCAGTCTTGACTGATTACTGTGCAGGGGAGAGAGGCAGCAGGAGAAAGATAGATTGGTTACTGGGACCTGTTGGGCATTCTGAAGGTGGCGGTGTCTGCTTTTGGTGATTTCCTGGTGTTTCCATGGCTAACTCTGTAGCCTTCCGTTACCTATCTGACCTATTATTCTGATAAGAAGCCTGTGGACAATGCAGCCACAAGAAATAGAAGGCAATTTTTAATGAATTTGTGTACTTCCACAAGAGTGGAAGAGTCTCCTCCTTACAAGAGTCCCCTATGTTGTCATTGGTCTCGGTTACACCCCGCTACAAAATGCGGATCTCAGACATTTTTTGACCCACTCATGGGGATGGCCATTTATAGGATGACCGCTATGAATGAATTCAAAGAAATTTAGCTACATTGCAACTTTTTCTGTAACATGTTTTCATCATTGCCACAGATAACATAAGCTGCACACAATTGTTTTACTACAATATTAGCACGAATGTTCAAGAGTACCTGTCATGATCTTGTTAAATTTTATAATCCTCCCAGTTCACTGCCCCGATCATGATAAACCACCCCTGCCTTTCTTTTTATAATTTTTTTAGTTTTCTACCTTGATATTGCCCTGTATATTCTGCTCAGTCAGATTCACAGACTGGGAAGGGGCGTTCCCTGGCAGGCGTGACATCATCTGAAGCCATACAGGGGAGAACTTCCTCCATCACTCTGCGACACACAGCCCAGAGCAGTTCAGCATGAGATGAGCTATGATTGGCTAAGGCTGCACCCCCCCTCCCAAGACTGCATTTCCTGATTTTGGACTTCTGTCAGGCCATCAGGAGTCCAAAGTCTGTCCAAGAGATGGGGGAAAATGTGCTCTGGACAAGTAGGGAGACACCTAGTGGCAGCTTTTTTAAACACAAATAAAACTTCATTTTTTTTTTTTTTAAACAAAGTAGATTAGAAATATATTTTATTTACCATAAGGAGTGCAATAGCAACAATTAGTTTTAATGACAGCGCCATTTGTGTCATCTGAATTTTCCTTGACAGCTGGAATTCACGCTTCCTCCAGATCTCTTGGTGCATTTATATGTTCTTCCTCCATGTTTGAAGGTATGGAAAAACTTACATTAAAAGCCTAAGAAGTTTCTTAAAGTCATTTCTTTCTTCCTATTCCCTATGCATATAAAGTTGAAAACATGAATATATTTAGTGCAAATATCTTCAGATAATAGTCTACAGATATTCTCATTAACAGCTTACGCATGTTTTTTGCTTCGCAAACAAGGGAAAAAAATGAGATAAAAAGGGAAATATTGTACAATATTCAAATATTCATCTAAAACATTATAATAAAATGCAATTTGCAGACAGCGGAATGTGACAATGTGTGTAGAACCTCGCTATAATGACACACATAATCCTCATCCTTCTATTGGATATTTACATAATAAACCAACTTTTCTTCAGCTATTTTAACAAAATATTTTCTTGCACTGCTTTCGAGAATGAAGTCTGCTGGGACTACGAATGAGATTGAACATGTCCCAGATGCATCCATTTTCCCTAGACTAAATCAATATTTATGAGTATGCGGTCCTGGTATTATGCCTTCAGAAGCAGGACTTTCTGCAAAATTTACAAAATTGAAAAAAAATAAACTCTTGTAATAATATTAGGAATCACTTGTCAAGCACTTGTGCTGCTATGGTCAGTCTTATGGTCCGTCTGGTCAGCCTTTTGATAAGCTGGACCTGCAACAGGTTGTTCAGCCAGGTCTTCCGATTGACTAAATGACTGTGCACAATAGAAACGCACCAATGGACCTGTCTTCCAGTGCCACCATAGAGCCCGGAAGACATCAGAGGAATGTGGATTAGTGAATACTAGCAGGGTATCCGGCGTTGCCCGGTCTTCCTACCTAAACCTTGTGGGAGAGGAAAAGAAACAATGACGCTCTTGTCCTCATATCCCGACCGCATAACCCATTCTCAAATCTCATCCTCATATCCTGTCTGTCGTCATATTCCATCTTTATATCCAGTCCTAATATCCCGATATTATATTCTGTCCCCTATCCCATCCTTATATCCTGTATTCATATCCTGTTCTCATATCTTGACCTTATATCTCTTATTTTTTTATATCCCGTCCTCATATCTCGTCCTCCTATCTCATCCTCATATCTTGTCTTCATTATTGATGAGCGGCATTGGCCATATTCGAATTCACAATATTTCTCAAATATATAGATGAATATTCATCCTATATTCACGAATTTCATGTATTCGTTATATTCGTTTATGTGATTATTCACATATTCGAGGAAGAAAACAGTGAGGGGGTGGGCAACTTTACTATTGGTTGCTAGGGGTGTTGTTGATAACCTCTGACAAGTGTATTTGCATCATTCTCATTGGCCCACAAGTGAAAAGAAGGAATATGAGCATATGCGGAAAAAGGAATATTCACAATTTCGAATATATAGCGAATATATTTGCAATATTCGCGAATTTGCGATATTCCCAATAAAAATTTGAAATGCGAATATCCCAACCTTATATCTCAACCTCATTTCTTGTCCTCATATCTTGTACTCATATCCCAACCTCATATCCCATCCTCATATCCTGACCTTATGTCCCAACATCATATCACCTCCTCATATCCCGTCCTTTTATCCTATCCTCATATAGCGTTTTCATATCCCATCCCCTGCATTTACTATTCT